>NC_058130.1:341188092-341206879 GCF_016433145.1 Gracilinanus agilis | reverse complement strand
CCCAATTATATGGCAACAAATATAACAATTTAGGAGATATGGATGAATATTTACAAAAATATAAATTGCCTAGATTAACAGCAGAAGAAATAGAATACCTAAATAATCCCATATCAGAAATAGAAATTGAACAAGCCATTAAAGAACTCCCTAAGAAAAAATCGCCAGGACCTGATGGATTCACAAGTGAATTCTATCAGACATTCAAAGAGCAACTAATCCCAATACTATACAAATTATTTGATATGATAAGCAAAGAAGGAGTCCTACCAAATTCCTTTTATGACACAAATATGGTACTGATTCCAAAGCCAGGTAGACCAAAAACAGAGAAAGAAAACTATAGACCAATCTCCCTAATGAACATAGATGCAAAAATCTTAAATAGAATATTAGCAAAGAGACTCCAGCAAGTAATTAAGAAGGTCATCCACCATGATCAGGTGGGATTTATACCAGGAATGCAAGGATGGTTCAACATTAGGAAAACCATCCACATAATTGACCATATCAACAGTCTAAACAAAAATCACATGATTATCTCAATAGATGCTGAAAAAGCCTTGGACAAAATACAGCATCCATTCCTATTGAAAACATTGAAAAGTATAGGAATAGAAGGACCCTTCCTAAAAATAATAAACAATATATACCTAAAACCATCAACAAGCATTATATGCAATGGGGATAAATTAGAAGCCTTCCCAATAAGATCAGGAGTGAAACAAGGATGCCCATTATCACCTCTATTATTCAACATAGTACTAGAAACACTAGCAATAGCAATTAGAGAAGAAAAAGAAATTGAAGGTATCAAAATAGGCAAGGAGGAGACTAAGCTATCACTCTTTGCAGATGATATGATGGTATACTTAAAAAATCCTAGAGAATCAACTAAGAGGCTGGTAGAAATAATCAACAACTTTAGCAAAGTGGCAGGATATAAAATAAATGCACATAAATTATCAGCATTTCTATACATTTCCAACACACTAGAGCAGCAAGAGGTAGAAAGAGAAACACCATTTAAAATCACCCTAGACAATACTTGGGAATCAATCTAACAAAACAAACACAGCTATTATACGAAAACAACTACAAAACACTTTACAAACATATAAAACTGGACCTCAACAATTGGAAAGCCATTAACTGTTCATGGGTAGGACGAGCTAACATAGTAAAAATGAACATCCTATCCAAATTAATTTACCTATTTAGTGCCATACCTATCAAATTACCAAAAAACTTCTTTACTGAATTAGAAAAAACCATAACAAATTTCATTTGGAATAACAAAAGATCAAGAACATCAAAGGAAATAATGAAAAAAAAATGTGAAGGAAGGGGGCCTAGCAGTACCAGATATCAAACTATACTATAAAGCAGCAGTCATTAAATCAATATGGTACTGGCTAAGAGATAGAAGGGAGGATCAGTGGAATAGACTTGGGGTTAATGACATCAGCAAGACAGTGTATGATAAACCCAAAGAGCCCAACTTTGGGGACATGAATCCACTATTTGACAAAAATTGCTGGGAAATTTGGAAAACAATATGGGAGAGATTAGGTTTAGATCAACATCTCACACCCTACACCAAGATAAATTCAGAATGGGTGAACAACTTGAATATAAAGAGGGAAACTATAAATAAGTTAAGTGAACACAGAATAGTATACTTGTCAGATCTCTGGGAAAGGAAAGATTTTAAAACCAAGCAAGAGTTAGAGAAAATTACAAAATGTAAATTTAATGATTTTGATTATATTAAGCTAAAAAGCTTTTGTACAAACAAAAACAATGTAGTCAAAATCAGAAAGGAAACAACAAATTGGGAAAAAATCTTTATAATGAAAAACTCTGACAGGGGTCTAATCATTCAAATATACAAGGAGTTAAAGCAATTGTATAAAAAATCAAGCCATTCCCCAATTGATAAATGGGCAAGAGACATGAATAGGCAATTTTCAGATAAAGAAATCAAAAGTATCAAAAAGCACATGAGAAAGTGTTCTAAATCTCTAATAATTAGAGAAATGCAATTCAAAACAACTCTGAGGTATCACCTCACACCTAGCATATTGGCTAAAATGAAAGAAGGGGAGAGCAATGAATGTTGGAGGGGATGTGGCAAAATTGGGACATTGATGCATTGCTGGTGGAGTTGTGAAATGATCCGGCCATTCTGGCTGGCAATTTGGAACTATGCCCAAAGGGCTATAAAAGACTGCCTGTCCTTTGATCCAGCCATACCATTGCTGGGTTTGTACCCCAAACAGATCATAGATAAACAGACTTGTACGAAAATATTTATAGCTGCGCTTTTTGTAGTGGCAAAAAACTGGAAAATGAGGGGATGTCCTTCAATTGGGGAATGGCTGAACAAATTGTGGTATATGCGGGTGATGGAATACTATTGTGCTAAAAGGAATAATAAAGTGGAGGAATTCCATGCAAATTGGAGAGACCTCCAGGAAGTGATGCAGAGCAAAAGGAGCAGAGCCAGAAGAACATTGTACACAGAGACTGATATACTATGGTAAAATCAAATGTAATGGGCTCCTGTACCAGCAGCACTGCAATGACACAAGACAGCTCTGAGGGATTTATGGCAAAGATGCTACCCATATTCAGAGGAAGGACTGCAGGAGAGGAAACATATAAGATAAACAATTGCTTGAATGCATGGGCTGAGGCGGACATGAATGGGAAATAGACCCTGAACAAGGACATATGTTACAACCAGTGGAAATGTTCGTTGGCCATGGGTAGGGGGAGAGCGGGGGGGTGAAGGGGAAAGTAGGGGCATAAAGTATGTAAACAGATTAAAAACGAATATTAATAAATGTCTAATAAAAAAACTGACTACTAAAAGATTGTATTGTCTAGTGAGGTACTTTAAAAAGTTTAGGGGGAAAAACCCTTTGGACCACTAAAAGCTTAATGAAAATTAGCCAGACGCACATTTACTTTAATTAGCAATAGTAACCTTTTGTATATTATTTTTCATTTTAAAAATATAATTGGGCAAGGTAGGTGTTTTCAGTTTTCCTCTATTTCAGGCTACCACCTAGCAAATGATATGGCAATTTATTCACAAAATGAAATCACTTACTGTTGATTTTATAGATGGTTCTTTGTATTTCTGATTGGGTCAGTAGCTCCTCATATACTTCTCTTTCCTCTTCAGAAAGAAGGATATTCTGAAAAACAGTATCTTCATCACTGATTGCCCCCAAAAAGCAAATATGTTTTAAAGAGTTAAGTCCTTAAGGTAACATCTTTCTAAATGTGGCACTGATTTTAATGCCAAATATGTACTTAATAGAAAGAATCAAAATTCATTTTTGTTACTGTTGTTCAATATTTGTAAAACCACGTTTATTTGGTCGTTCAATTATTTTTTGAGTCTAATTCTATATGATTCTATTTGGGATTTTGTTGGCAAAGATAGTGGATCAGTTTGCCACTCCTCCAACATAACTTGAAGAAAAGTTCTCCTGGGAGTTACTTTTATGTTTTAATCATTGTCTCAGAGTTTATAGACTGGGCTTATTATACAGAGCTGAAACTTTTATCAGCCTGATGAATCTAGACTAGAATAAACTAACCATGGGAGGCATGAAGTTGTGAACACAGCTGCTTTGAGGGGGAAATGAATGAACCCTGGCTGAAAGTTCTGGCCATGTGGCTGAGGGGAGGGGAAGGAAGGGAAGTCAAGCCTTTTCACTGAAAAATTGTGGCATTTTGATGCCCATGATTTCATACAAGAGAACTTTAAGGAAAAATATAGCTGGGATTGAGATTGTTCTCAAGGAACAACATGAGGAGCATGAGGATTCCATGAAAACTAGGGTTGGGAAGTGATTCTAGGTCAGTGATGGTGAACCTTTTAGAATCCTTTAGGGACATGTGGGGTGTCTCCCCCGAGCTGCAGGAGTTGGTGCCCGGGTACCAATTCCTGACATGGTCCTGCCCATGCTGCAACAATGTGCTACACTGTCCCCCCTCCTCAGCATTTGTGAGAGGGGCTTTGGGGAGGGAGTGCTGGATCCCAGCTGGCTGGAGCCTGGGGAAGCCAACTCATGAAGCCATGGGAATCTGCCCTTGCACCCAGCTGTCCCAGGGGCTGCCAGAGTGAGGGAGATACTGCCTGGCCTTGGGCTGAGGAGGTGGGGCAAGCCCGGGGGAGAGATGACTCAGAGACCCAGCTCCCCTCACCATGCATGTGGGGGTGGGGCCAGCTCCCCACAAGCTCATGCCTAGACAAAGCCACCTCCTGTGGCCATGGGACCTTCCCCTGCATCCAGCCCCACCTGCCATGGGGGTGGGAGCAGGGGGCAGAGGGAGCACAGTTAGCCTCTGGTGGCTGAGGTCACCCCCCAGAGACTGGCAGCTGGCAGGGAAGGAGGGAAGAAAGAGGAGATCTTTTCTGGGATGGGGCTGGCCCTGCTCTTGGGAGAGGAGAGCCCCACCTTCTCCCCAAGTCCCACTCAGGGGAGGGACAGAGGGAAGGTGTGCCCCGAGTACTCTGCTCAGGGCAGGCAGTAAGTGCTCAGAGGCAGGGAAGAGAATCTGCAGGGGATTGCCTTCCCCAACCCCCACGCCACCAGAGAGGTCTCTGGTGCTCTCTTTGGCACACATGCCAAGCTTCACCATCACAGTTCCAGCACTTTCAAAGTAAACCCTCCTTCTATCCTTTCTATCTCAAAAACATCTCCTGGTTCTTTTCTTGTGAACTTCAATAAAACTGCAAATTCCTCATGTACTTGGGGACTTTGAATTCAAAGTCTTTTACCTCATTATAAACTTTCAAATTCTTTTGTCTGTGCCCTGCCTTCTTTCTCATTAATAGGTAATGCTGCAAATAGCTCCCTAGTAGTCACTTTTTATCAGCTGACAACTCTGTTATTCTATTTCCAACATCCAGGAACACAGTTAACCATGTTTTACATTTACTCATTATCTAATGAAGTAACTTCACTTTTGCACTCACTTCTTTTCTCTGCTTGGCTTCCCAAAGTTCCTTTTGGTAATTGTCGGCCAGCCTATCATTGACAGAGGTTAAAACGGCTTTTGGATTCTTCAGAGTTACAAGAGTCTCCTCTGCGATGCCCTCCTTAATGGCTTCATTAATTGCAAGGACTGCTGCATGCACTAAACATGGGAGAGAAATAGAAGGCATTTGTTTTAATCAACAAGAACAAATAAAAGAAATGTAATAATAAAAGTCTACCCTGTTTTACCTTAAGTTATTGTCTGGATAAAAATAAATGAGAACGTTCAGTGTGTGTGTGTGTGTGTGTGTGTGTGTGTGTTTTAAGCCCTTCCCTTAAGTCATAGACTTGATACTAAGACTATTGGTTTCAAAGCAGAAGAGCAGTAAGGGATAGGCAATTGTGGTGAAGTGACTTGACTAGAGTCATACAGCTAAGACCTGTCCAAAGTCACCTTTGAACTCAGGACCTCCTGTCTCCAAGCCTTTTCTATCCACTGAGACACTTAGCTTCCCTTAACATGTTTTATTAGTGAAGAGGTCTACAAATATTGCAAAAATGTGCTGAGGGTTACATACCTCAAAACTATCTGAGGCAGGAATAAAAACCACATTTTCTGGACTCTAAACCCAGTAGCCTATACACAATACCATATTATTTCTATGGTTATTGATTTTTAAGAACTACAATAATTACAACATTTCACACTTTCCTACATCCTCCTCTTTAATCAGATTCCGATGATGAATGTAAGATATATTTAGTAGTAAAATAATAATTCACACATCACATTTGCCTAAAAAAAGGAAATTGAGGCTCTGCCTATTTTAGCTGAGGCATTTGACAATTTACATAGAAACTGCTTCTTAATTCCAGGATTGTTTTAGCTCAGGACAATAATTGAGAGGGGCCTTAAAATGATTTTAATATCTGAGGATATATAGGTAGGCTACAGGAAAAAGAAGGTATAGAGCAGTGATGGGCAAACTTTTTAAAGAGGGGGCCAAAGGAGAGGAAATACTCATCTGTCAGTCTGTTTCTCAGGCAACTCTTTCGAAGTTTCATTGTATTGTATCCTACTCGTTGTATTACTCAGATTAGGAATAATGTCATGTGGCCTGATAGAACATTTCAGGGGGCTGCATCTGGCTCAAGGACAGTAGTTTGCCCATCACTGAAGAGTATTTGTCAACGTCAATTAAATGCTTTAAGCCTGATTCTGTGGTAGGATTTTCTTGACCCATAAGGTCCCTTTTTCACTCTAAATTAGAGCCTACCATTAAGTATGGAAATGTTAGAGGACATTTCAGCCCAGGTTTTCTTGCCCAAATCCAACACTGAGGTTTGTATATAATAAATCCAACACTGAGGTTTGTATATAATACATGCAATTTCATGGCAGTTTCCCAAAATTCCTTTTGAATGAAATAATGGCAAAATAGCTGTGGAATAACTGAAGAACTTTGGAACCAGAAATGCATTAGAAAAATATATGATTAATCACATAGTATAATAGGGATGAGATTAGGGTTTTTCTGTTAAAAGGTCACTACATTGCAAATATGAATAATATAGAAATAGCTTTTGAAAAATGATACATGTATATATAACCCAGTGGAACTGCTTGTTGGCATTGGGTGGGGGGAGGAGAAAATAGGGTGGGGGAAGAATCATGAATCATGTAACCATGGCAAAATATTCTAAATTTAAAAAAGTGAATTAGGCTGGGAAACAAGAAACCAAAGGCTTGGATATCAACTCCACTCTATGGCTAAGTCAATTATTTCTCTTTTCTCCCATAACCAATAAAATAAGGTGAAAATAGAACTCCAAAGCCCCTTCCACCCATGACCTCAAGCCTTTTTGACTACAGATTCAGTACTTTATACACTGAGAGATCAGATATTTTCTGATTTATTCTAGAATGTTTCCTTGGCTGATTAATGTTTAGTCCAATATCCCATATCCTATACATTTCTGTCGTCATCATTGATCATAATGATGACCAGAGCTCTACAGTCAAGAAAGTGTTAAGTTATAGTCATTGCCATGTAAAAGCTACCTTTAAAAATCATCGAGAGGGGAAAGTAGGTGGCTGAGGATAAGAGTGCCAAACCTGGAGTTGAGAAGCCCTGCATTCAGGTCTGGCCTCACATACTCTCCTAACTGAGTGACCCTGCCAAAATCATTTAATTCTACTTGTCTAGCCCTCACCTTACTTGTGGCTTGAAAACAATACTTGTTTTTTATTCTCTTTCCATTTTACTAAGACAAAAATCATGTAATAAATATTAGAACAATTTCTCCCCCAAAAGGGCTGGAATTAATCATTGAGTAAACCACTGGGTAACAGTCAAACCTTCAATTATCCAGAATACTGACATTCTCAACCATTCTGCAAAACCAAACTGACTGCACTTACATGCATTTTCTTCTTGAATTTCCACATTAACCATATCAAGGAGATTTTGGATTTCGTTCCGGGTTACGTTATCTTGTCCTTGAGATGAGGCTTCTCTTTTGATGGACACGAGCCTGATAGCATACCTGGGGAAGACAAAAGTCACCATACATTGATTAACTTTAATTTTTATTTTCAGTTGACTTCTTACAAAATCGACTTGGCAGGACAGATACTCTGAGAGCTAGATATTGGAAGCAGGGTTAGGGGCAGCATGCTGTGTAGCCCTTCAGTGAGATTCACTATATAAGCATGTAGAAAATGATTCCATTGGTAAGTGAAAAGACATTTGGGGACTGGAGGGTCTTGAGGACACCAACACAAAACCAAATGGTCTCTGACCACAAGGAAGATTCACCTTATGAGGGGTTACACAGGGAAGGAAAAACATTTACAGTACACATGAAATGACTTCCAGGTAGGGGCATACTGAAGATGGAAGGCTCAGGGAAGGAAGGTCTCATTTAGCTGTTCTCCCCTGAGCGCACAAAAGGGTAGGAGGAGTCTCAGACTCTTCCTAGCTCAGTGAGTCTGGGTAAATCATAGCCCCACTTGGCCAGCCCTTGTTGTTCTTCTGCCTTAGAACCTCCAGAAGGTGAGGGATTAAAAAAATGAAAAAAGAAAATAAGAATGTATTGTTATTGTATAAGTGAGAGCTGACCAATGGTTGGTTTTCATGGTCTCCATGTCAATGGACTACAGATCTAAGTGATGCTGGGAATATAGAATGCACAAGATTGGACAATTGAAATGGAATTTTTTTCTGCACAAGTGTATGTGACAAATCCCTCTCCTGGACTGGAAAGGACATGAGGGCAAAAATGGTCTTATGACAGAAATATTTATCTCCATCTAAGTTACACAGCTGTGATTCTCTGCTCAGAATTTGTTTCCATATTTATGACTGTGGAATTTGGAGTCAGAATGAATGATGAATTAAAATCCTTACCCTAGAGACAACTAGATGGCCATGTGGATTGAAAGCCAGGCTGAGAGAGGGGAGGGCATGGATTCAAAGATGACCCCAAACACTTCCTAGCTGCCCTACCCTGGACAAGTCCCTTCACCTGCATTCTCTTTTGTCTCAGAATCAAAGAATAATACAGATCCTAAGATGTAAGGAAAAGGCTTTTTTTTTTAAGGATCCTCACTCTAGCATTTGCTACCCAGGGGACCACAATAAAAGAAAATAAACCTACCTAAACCTCAGTTTCCTTCTCTGTTAAAGAGGTGGCTGAGTTAGTTGACATCTAACATATCTTTCCTCTCTACATCCTATGCTTACATTGGGGCTGGTGGGTTGGGTGGCTGGGAGGAGTTGATGTGGGGAATTTCACCAAATTTCAAAACTGATAGAGATAAGGCATTATCTCCCCTCTGGTGTTCACCAACATAAAATGAAGAAAAGCCTATACAGCATGACTGTAAAGTGTCCTGGGTTACTCTCTCCCTCATTCAGGAATGATTCTCAAACTTTTCACTTGGGTTTAGAACATCCATCCATCACGCAGTAAGGGCCCTTGTGGCCTTGCTGTCCAGGAATGAATTCTGGGAGCACCAAATGAAAGGAAAAGCAGCTAATGATGGGGATCTGATATCTAGGACCCTGTTCTAGTGTGTCCCAAGGAAAAAGCCAAAGGAAACCTGCTCTTTTTAAGGTCTGCTTCTTGCCCTTTGAGAGTAGTGTATGGGACAGCTGGATGAGGGTGCCATCAGGGTGGGTGAGGATGATCAGATCTACCAGTGCAGAGAGTTGCCTTAGACCCTGAGAGCTCAACTTGGTCTGGCTCACCCAGGTGATACAGGACTCAAATGCAGGTCCTGATGACTTCTTTGTGAGCCTGTTACAAGATCTCTCCTAATTGACAGAAGGCACCAGGTAGCACTTTTACATTAAAGGTTGTGAAATTTATATGCCACGGTGGCATCTTCCCTTATACACAGAATTGAATGAAAACACTTCCATGGTTTTGAAAAAGAAAATATGGTAAAGAAAATCTACATGAGCATTCTTAGCACTCCATGACTACTTGTAATATGTAAGATCAAAAAACAAAACATTTCAAGAAGGGCTTGACAGGAAGGACTGCATCCTTGAGATTGGAGGTCCCTGGAAGTGAATGATAGCAGAATCTCACCTCTATCATTTACAAAGAGCTGAAAGGAATGAAGGATCCCTTACCATTCCAGGTGGTCTTCATCCACTTTAGTGAAGCCTATTGAAGGATTTTGGAGATGATGCTGTATTAACACAAGATCCTCATTTTCCAATGCCTGATTAAGCAAAGCAACACCTGACACCATTTCTATTGTCATGGACAGCTCCTCAGGGGCCAGGTAGTTCTGTAGGAGAACATAAGTCAATGAGGAGAATTTTCCCAGCATTAGACAAAGTATCATTAAAAAAAACACCAAAAAAACAAACAAACAAAAAAACCTCCATTAAACACATTTCTACTAAGGGTATTGTGGTAAAAATTCAAGAAATTCAAATGAGTAGGAGTAACAGGGGATAAGTAGAAGAAGAATGATGGAAAAAAAGGAATAACAGTGAACTAATAATACCAACAGCTGATATTTCTACAAGCTGATTATGAAGGCCACATGGGATAATATCACACAGAGCAGAGGTATTATTTCAGTTATAATGCTTTAAGGATTAAAAGCTGCTGTTTAATCTCTTATCTTCTGTTTTCAAATCAATATTGTACACAGGTTCTAAGATAAAAGTATGGGAAGGGCTAGGAAATGGGGGTTAAGTAATTTAAGTAAGGTCACAGAGACTTAATGTTTCATGGTGTTGTTCTTTCCCTGTTTTCCTCCTACTTGCCCTAACTGTTCCATCTCAGTCCATTTTCTAAATCCCTTCCCTTCCCTCCTAGAATCAATGTGAAGTAGAGAATCCAAGGCAGAAAAGTGGTAAGGGCTAGGCCATTGGGGTTAAGCGATTAGCTCAGGATCACCCAGCTACGGAGTGTCTGAGGCCCCACTGGAAACGCAGCCTGCATGACCCCCGGTCCAATGCAACATCCACGGGACAGGCTGTCATGGCAGTCCAGACAACGTAGTGCCTAGGCTTTCTAGGCAATCATTACCTTAAGGGAAGAGCAAGTAGATTCTGGGAATGGCCTGAATGTCTCACCACCTTTCTGGACATTCTGAGATCATAGGAAATGATCCTAGGGCGACACCTCATTTTCAAGATGATTCCGCTCTTCTAACCAAACACTCCACTCTGAGACAGTCATGCCGCCAGAGTCCTTCTGCACTTACCAAGGAGTTCTCTTTCTGAAGGCTGAACAGTTCATTCTGATACATAACGGCAGCGAATGGAAGGACGGGAGGGAGCTGGGCCTCAAGTTTCATGAGTGCAGTCATGGTGTCACTGGGATGACCTTCTCGAATCACAGCATTGATTTCATCGATAGCAGCAAGCCCTGGAAGGACAAGCATGCCATGGCAGTCAGGATCTCACCTTACTTTCTTGGGGTTCTTTCCTATTGTCTCTCTCCCGGACTGGGCTTAAAGATCACAATGATCTTTACTCTTAGGGGGAGAACGAGCCTGGTTTTTGTGGCTAGACCACACCATGAGGTGCTGCACAAGGAAGGTCTCATTAATTTTCAACATGAATCAAAGATCAGCTATTGCCATATACTCTTTTTGCTTACCAAGGGAATTCCCCAACAGGGACTGAAAAAGGCTTCTATCTTGAAGCTAATTTGCAGTGATAGATACCTTAGTTGTAGTAAGCTTTGTTTTTCAGTGTTTGCAAATGATCGAAAATTGTGAAAGATATCCATGCTTTTTCTACTTCTCAATGTTAACTTCAAAATAACACTTTGTACTATTTTCTTCTCTTCTCTCAAATATCTACTTCTGTCTTTAACGCTTCATTTTTTATTCTCATTGGCACTAATGCCTCTTTATATATGTGCCCAATTCACAGCCACCAACCAGGCAATTTTCATAGTCGGAACTGGTATGTCAAAGCACAGGTGCCTAGGCTATAGGTCCCAATATACTTCCCTTTCACTGGGATCTGTGGAGGGTCTGGGATACATGGGCAACTTAGTTTCTCTTGGGTAGAGTCCCAATAAATTTCTGAACTGTCTGCACTGGAGTTCAGAGAGAAATGACTTGTATTAGCCAGGGATTATAAATATGGGAGGAGGCATCTAAATTAGCTTATGCTCATTTTAATTAACTGAGATTGAGGTTCCTTAGAGTCACACCACTCTTTAGGTACCATCAGCAATTTAGCTGCACAAATCCAGAAGGGTTCAGAACTGTACGATGCAAATCTGGCATGAGCACTCCTTCTTGTCTGTCAATAGTCTCAGTGGCTTGGACTAAAGCTATGCAAGCTGAAAGAAAACAATTCTTACACACTTTGAACTTTGTGCAGTAGAGAGACAGGTGTTAAAGGAAACAAAGGAATGGCTGTCACTTTCAGATGAGAACAACAATACATTACACTGAATGAGGATCTGTAGGCTCTTTGTTCATCAAAAAATGGTTTACATTCACATCATGATGTCCAAAGATTCAAAACAGAAAAACAAAGTGAAATCAAAGCAAAATGTAAAGCTACAATATAGTAAAAAAATAATAAGTTTAACTCATGATATCCAAAGATTCAAAACAACAAAAAAAAAAGAATTAAGAAAAATTTAAAGCTGCAATATAGTAAAAAAATAGTTTGAATCATGAAGTCAATAAAAAGAATCCAATTCCAAAAAGTGAGTAGAAAACAGAACAAAATTTTAACTCCCAGTGTAGGTATTCACAAGTAGAAGTGGTGTGATAAAACTGACTATGAAAAGATTGAATTGACTAGTGAGGGACTTTAAAAGTTGCAGAGCAAAAAACTTTATGGAATTCTAAAAGCTTAATGAAAAATAGCCAGACAAACATCTACTCTCATTACCAATAGTAACCATTTTTATATTATTTTCCATTTAAGAAATACAATTGGGTAAGGCATCTGTTTTCACTTTTCCTCTCCTTCAGACCATCAGCTAGCAAATATGAAGAACTTCTTCACAATATGACATAACTTACTGTTGATTTTATTAATGGTTCTCTGTATTTCTGCTTGGGTCAGTAGGTCCTGGTATTCATCTCTTTCTTCTTCAGACAGAATGATACTCTGAAAAACAATACCTTCACTGAATCCTCCCAAAAAGCAAATAGGTTTTAAAGAGTATTAAATCCTTAAGGTAAAAATTTTCAAATATGTCACTGATTATCACGCCATATATGGGCTTAAAATATACAAAATCAAAATTCCTTTTTGTTACTGTTGTTTCAATAATTGTACAACCCCATTCGTTTTGTTCTTCAATTGTTTGTTGTGGATAACTACATGATTCTATTTGCGAGTTTGTTGGGAAAGATACTGGAGTGGTTTGCCACTCTTCCAAAACAACTTGGAGAAAAAGCTCTCATTGGAACTACTTTTCTCTTATAATCATCATCTCAGAGCTTATAGACTGGGCTGATTATAGAAAGCTGAAACTTTTTTCAGCTAGATGAATCTAAACTAACCATGAGAGGCATAAATTTGTGAACACTGCTAATTTCAGGGGAAAAGAATGAATCCTGGGTGATAGCTCTGGTCATATGGGTCAGAGTAGTGGAAGGAATGGAAGTTAAGCCTCTTTATTGAACAACTGTTGAGTGAAGTACACATTTTTATGCCCATAATTTCATATTCTTTAAGAAAAAATATAGTTAGGATTGAGATTTTTCTAAAAAAAGAATATGACAAAGAACATGAGGGTTCCATGAAAACTAAAGTGTTCAGGGGCAGGGAAGCAACTGTGTAAGGGATGCTCCCTGTACCCACAGAGAGGTTTCTCTGTGCCATCTTGATGGTACATGATCTCGGTTGTATGGATTTCAAAGTAAAGGATTCCCTATCCTTTCTATTTAATCCCTATCTCCTAGTACTTTTCCTGCAATCTTCAATAAGGCTGTGCTGTGAGTTCTTCATGCATTTTTGGCAATTGAATTCAAATTCTTTTACCTCATTTTATACTTTCAGATGCTTTTGTTCGTGCCCTGACTGGTTACAGATTAATAAGAAATACTTCAAATATCTTCCTAGTAGTCACTTTTTTTCAGCTGACAACTCTGTTATATTTCTAACAACTAGGCACACATACAGTTAACTATATTTTACATTTACTAATTTACTATTATTAAAGTAACTTCACTTTTGCAATCTCTTCTTTTCTCTGCTTAGCTTCCCAGAGTTCCTCTTGATAATTCTCGCCCAGGCTATTATCGACAGAGGTTAAACCGGCTTTTGGATTCTTCAGAGTTACTAGAGTCTGCTCTGTGATACCCTCCTTAATGGCTTCATTAATTGCAATGACTGCTGCATGCACTGAACAAGAGAGAGGAATAGAAGGCATTTTTTTTAAGCAACAAAAGGAAAAAAAGAGAAATGTTGTGATGATAAAAGTCTGTCTCCTGTTTTACCTTAAATTATTGTCTGGATAAAACTAAGGAACTATTTTTCTTTCTGTGTGTGTGTGTGTGTGTGTTTGTGTGTGTGTATAGAAGCTCTTACCCTCAGTTTTAGAAATATCACATTTGAACTCAGAACCCTGCCGTCTCCAAACCCTTTCTATCCACCGAAACACTTAAATTCCCTTAAAGTATTATATGGGGGAAGAGGTCTATAAATATTGGGAATATGTGCTCCAAATACTCAGGGTTATATAGTTCAAAACTATCTGAGGCAGGAATAGAAACCACATTTTCTGGACTCCTAACACAGTAGTCTATACAATGCCATATTGTTTTTATGGCTCTTGGTTTTTTTAAGATCTACAATAATTATAACATTTCACATTTTCCTACATCCTACTGTTTAATCAGATTCTGATGATGACGAATGTAAGATATACTTAGCAGTAAAATAATAATTTGCATATCTCATTGGCCTACAAAAATAGAAATTAAGGCTCTACCTAGTTTAGCTGAGGCTAATACCTGCTAATTTATATAGAAACTGCTTCTCATTTCCAGGATTCTTTTAGCTCAGGACAATAATTAAGAGACTTCTCAAAAATAACATTAAGATAAGCTACAGGAAAAAATGTATTGAGTATTTGTTAAAGCCATGTATGTTACAACTGAGTTACTGGTGGGGTGGACTTTCTTGACCCATAATATTCCAAGAAAGAGGGCAAGAAAACAATGTCAAAAGCATGAGACAAAAAGAGGAAAAAGAAGCCACACAAAGTATGTGATTTCAGAGAAATTACAATGAGTCATTGCTGACAAGTCAAACAAGGTGACCGAGGCTGGGATAAGAACAATGATGAGAGTAGGTGGCAGCAAATATAAGAAAATAAACCTTGAAATATCCCACAGTGGAGCTTAGAGGTTACCTTCTGCAAAATCCTCATTATACAGATGAGGAAATTGAGGCCCACAGAGAACAAATGATTTTTCCACCACTCCCAAAGGCCTTTAGTGACATAGCTGGGGCTAGAAATCAAGACTCCTGCTTTTTATCCATTTTGAAACTCACAAGAATCTAAAAAAGTATCAGCAACTCATCCAAGGAAAGGGAACAAGGATGATTTCGACACCTACTAGGTGACAGGCTCTATGCTAAGTGCGTCCTAAATATCATTTCCTTCGATCCTTATAAGAACCCTGAGAGCTAGGTACTATTATTTCCCCCATATTGGGCTTGAGGAAACTGAGACTGTGACTAAATGATTGATCCAGGGACATATATCTAGTCAAGATCAGAGATAAGGTTTGACCTCAAGTCTTCTTGATTATGGATTCAACACTTTATACACTGAGAGAGACATCAAATATTTTCTGATTAATCGAGAATATTTCCTTGGCTGACTAAAGGTTTAGCCCAGTATCCCACATTCTTTACATTTCTATCATCCTCAGTGAACATAATGATGATCAGAGATCTACAGTCAAGAAAGTGTTAAATTGTATTCATTGCCATGTAAACAGCTCCTTTAGAAATCATTGAAAGGGGAAGATAGCTGGCTCTGGATAAGAGTGCTGAACCAGGAGTTGAGAAGCCCTGGATTCAGATCTGTCCCACATCCTTTCCTAACCTAGTGACCCTGACAAAGTCATTTAACTCCATTTGCCGCCTACCTCTTACCTCTTTTTCTGACTTGAAAACAATACTTGTTTTGATTCTCTATCCATTTACTAAGACAAAAATAATCTAATAAATATTAGAATAATTTATTCCAAAAAATGGCTGAAATTAAAAATTGAGAAAAACATTGGGTAGCATTCAAACATTCAATTATTCAGAATACCAACATTCTCAACCTTTCTAGAAAGCCAAACTGACTGCACTTACTTCCTTCTTTTTCTTCTTGAATTTCCACATTAACTAAATCAAGGAGATTTTGGATTTCATCCCGGCTGAAGTTATCCTGTCCTTCAGATGAAGCTTCTCTTTTAATGGACACAAGCATGCTAACATACCTGGGAAATGCAAAAGTCACCATACATTGATTAATTTAAATTTTTCTCTTTAGTTGACTTCTTACAAAATTTACTAAACCTGACAGAGACTCTGAGAGCTAGATAATGGAAGCAAAGCAATAAGAGAAAAGGGAGGCAGCATGCTGTGTAGCCCTTCAGTGACATTCACTATATAAGCATATGGAAAATGAGTCAAGAGCCTTTTGGGGAGTGGAGCTTCTTGAGGACTAAAAGAGAAAACCAAATAGTCTCTGACCACAAGGAACCCCAACCATATGAGGGATTACACAGGGATGGAAAACATTTACAGTATATGTAAAATGACTTCCAGGTGGGAGCATGCTGACAAGGGAAGGAAGGTCTCATGTAGCTGTTCTCCCCTGAGTACAGAAAAGGGTAGAAACAACCTCAGACCCTACCTAGCTCAGTGACCCTGGGTAAATCACAGCCCCTCTTGGCCTACCCTAGATTTTTCCTCTACTTTAGAACTTACAGGAGGTGAGGGATTAAAAAACTGAAAAAAGAAAAAAAGAATGTATTGCTATTTTCTAAGTGAGAGGTGATGAATGGCAGGTTTCTGTGGTTGCCATATCAATGGACTATAGATCTAAGAGATGCTGGGAATGTAGAATGCATAAGATTGGACAACTGAAACAGAGTTTCTTTCTGTACAAGTGTACGTGACAGATCCCTCTTATAGACTGAAAGGCCGTAAACACAAAAATGGTCACATGACAGAAATGTTTATTTCCACACAAGTCACACAGCTGAGGTTTTCTGCATAGAGTTTGATTCCATATTATGACTGTGGAATTTGGAGTCAGAAGAGCTGGATTAAAATCCTAAACCTAGAGAGAACTAGGTGGCTTGGTAGATTGAGAGGCAGGTTGAGAGCTTAGCAGTCTTGGATTTGAAGATGACCCCAGACACTTCCTAGCTGCCTAAACCTGGACGGGTTACTTCACCTGCATTCTCTAGCCCTTAGTACTCTTTTGTCTCAGAATCAAAGAATATGGATCCTAAGATGTGAGTAAAGGTTTTTTTAAAATCCTCACTTTAGGATTTACTACACCATGGGACCACAGGAAAAGCCAATAAACCTACCTAAGCCTGAGTTTCCTTCTCTGTTAAAGAAGTGACTGGGTTAGCTGAACTCTAACATATCTTTCCTCTCTAAATACTACTCACCTTGGGAGTGGCAGGTTGTGGGGTGAGGTGGGAAATTTCACTAAATTTCAAAACTTGGAGAAGTGCAGCAATATCTCCACTCTGGTAGTCACCAATATAAATAATAAAAAGCCTGTACAGTGTAAGTGAAAAGTATCATGGATTTGCTCTCTTCCTCATTCAGGAACGTGTCTCAAACTATTCACTTTGCATTAGAACATCTGTCCATCCCCTATTAATGACTCCTATGTCCAGGAGTAAATTCTGGGAGCACCAAATGAAAGGAATAGCACCTAAAGATGGGGATCTGATATCCAAGACCCTGTTCCAGTGTGATCAAATGAAAAAGCAAAAGGAAACCTGTTCTTTTCAAAGTCTGCTTCTTCCCTCTGAGAGCACATTATAGGAAAGCTGGATGGGGATGCAGTGTGGTGGGTGAAGGTGATCTGATCTACCAGTGCAGAGAGTTGCCTTAGACCCTGAGAGCTCAACTTGGTCTGGCTCACCCAGGCAATACCAGAACTCAAACCGAGGTGTTGATGTCAGCCTGTTTCATGACCTCTCCTAATTGACATAAGGCCCCAATTACCAACTTTACTATAAACGATGTGACATGTCTATGCCATGGTGGCATCTTCTCTCATATTACATAGAATTAATTGAAAAGAGGTCTATTCTTTCAAAAAGGAAATAAGGTGAAGAGAACCTACATGGACATTCCTAGCACTTCATGACCAGTTAGAATATGTAAGATCAGGAAAGAAAATATTTCAAAAGGGGCTTGACAGGAAGGACTGCATCCTTGAGACCAGGTTCCTGGAAGTAAATGATACCAGAATCTCATCTCTACCACTTACAAAGAGCTGAAAGGAATGAAGGATCTCTTACCGTTCCAAGTGTTTGTCATCCACTTTAGTGAAGCCTATTGAGGGATTTTGGAGATGATTCTGTATTGAAATGAGATCCTCTGTTTCCAATGCCTGGTTAAGTAAAGCAACACCTGACACCATTTCTATTGTCATGGATAGCTGCTCAGGGGCCAGGTAGTTCTGTAGGAGAACACATGTCAATGAGGAGGATTTTCCCAGCATTACACAAATTAGCATTAAAAACAAAACAAAACCCATACGTAATAAAAAAGAAAAACCTTCATTAAACCCATTTCTGCTAAGAGAGTAGTGGTCAAAACTCGAGAAAATGAAACAAGTAGGAGTAACATTGGATAAGAAGAAGAACAAGGATGGAAAACAAGGAATAATAGTGTAGTCAGTAATAATACCCACAACTAATATTTCTACAAGCTGATTATGAAGGCCACAAGAGATAAGGCTACATGGAGCAGGGGGGTATTATTTCAGATATAGTTCTTTAAGGTTTAGAAAGCTGCTGGTTTTTTTTCATCTATTCTGTTTTCAAATCAATACCATGCATGGGTTCCAATGTAAAAGAATGGTAAGGGCTAGACAATGGGGGTTATGTCACTTAAGTAAGTTCATATGGCCTTAATGTTTCACAGTGTTGCCTTTTCCAGGTTTTCCTACTACTTGCCTGACTGTTCCATCTCAGTCTATTTCTTAAATCCCTTCCCTTCCCTCCTAGAATCAATGCGAAGTAGAGATTCCAAGGCAGAAAAGTGGTAAGGGCTAGGCCATTGGGGTTAAGCGAT
>NC_058130.1:341173417-341187592 GCF_016433145.1 Gracilinanus agilis | reverse complement strand
AAGATCACAATGATCTTTACTCTTAGGGGGAGAACGAGCCTGGTTTTAGTGGCTAGACCACACCATGAGGTGCTGGATATGGAAGGTCTCATTAATTTTCAAAGGAATACAGCAAGAGGGACTTAAAAATGCCTCTTTTGAAGCTAATCTGTAACGATAGATATCTTTGTTGCAGCAATCTTTGTTTTTCAGTGTGTGCAAATGATCGAAAATTTTGAAAGGTATCTATATTTTTATTGTATCTCAATTTTAACTTCAAAATATTTCTATTTTTTCTCTTCTCTCAAATATCTGCTTCCTCTGTCTTTACTGTTTATTCTCATTGGGACTAATGCCTCTTAATTTTTGTGTCTATTGTCAGAGGGCACCAGTCCATTTTTATAGTCCGAATTGGTATTTTAAAGCAAAGGTGCCTAGGCTATAGGTTCCAACACATTTCCCTTGCACTGGGATCTGTTGAGACTCTGGGATATATGGGCAATTTATATTAACTTGGGCAAAGTCGAAATAAATTTCTGGATTGTCTGTACTGGAGTTCAGAGAGACATGACTTGCAATAGTAGGGGTAGTAAATACAGGTGGAAGCATCCAAACTAGCTTATGCTCATTTTAATTAATTGAGATTGATGTTCCTTAGAATCACACCACTCCCCGAGGAACTTAGCTCTACAAATGCGGAAGGTTTCAGAACTGTGGGATTCAAATCTGACATGAGCATTACTTTGTCTTGCTTGCCAACAGTCTCACTGACTTGGACTAAAGCCATGGAGGATGAAAGAAAACAATTCTTACACACTTTTTATTTTGTGGGGTTGGGGAGAAAGGTGCTAAATGAAATAAAGGAATGGCTGTCACTTTCAGATTAGATACACATTACATTGGGCAAGGATCTGTAGGTTCTTATTTCATCAAAAAATGAATTATATTTGAATCATGATGTCCAAAGACTCAAAACAGAAAAACAAACAGAAATCCAAGCAAAATGCAAAGCCACAATATAGTAAAAAAAATAAGTTTGAATCATGAAGTCAATAAAAAAGATTCATAATCGAAAAAGTGAGTAGAAATTACAACATGATTCAAAATCCCATTGTATATATATTCAAAAGTAGAAGTGGTATGATAAAACTGACTACTAAAAGATTGTATTGACTTATGATGGACTTTAAAGTTGAGGAGCAAAAAATTCTATGGCCCCCTAAAATATTAATGTAAAATTTCTAAATACCCATCTACTCTAATAAGCAGTAGTAACCTTTTTTATGTTATCTTTTATTTAAAAAATTCAATTGAGCAAAACATCTGTTTTCACTTTTCCTCTACTTCAGGCTATCACCTAGCAAATGGCACTTCCTTCACAAAACGGCATCACTTACTGTTGATTCTATTGACGATTCCTTGTATTTCCACTTGGGTCAGTAGGTCCTGGTAGGCATCTCTTTCTTCTTCAGACAGGATACTCTGCAAAACAATACCTTCACTGAATCCCCCCAAGAAAGCAAATAGGTTTTAAAGAGTTAAGTCCTTAAGGTAAAATCTTTCTAAATGTGGCACTGATTCTCATGCCAAATATCGGCTTAATATATACAGAATCAAAATTCCTTTTTGTTAATTGTTCTTCAATATATTTAAACCATATTTATTAAATTCATCAATTGCTGGTCGGGTCTAAATTTACATGATTCTATTTTTGAGTTTGTTGACAAAGATACTGGAGTGGTTTGCCACTGCTCCAAAACAACTTGGAGAAAAAGTTCTCATCGGAGTTACTTTTTTAAATTAATCCTCATTTCAGAACTTAGAGACTAGGATTATTATACAAAGCTGAAATTTTTTTCACCTAGATGAACCTAGGCTAGAATAAACTAAACACGGGAGGTATGAATTAGTGAACACTGCTACTTCCAGGGGAAAAGAATGAATTCTGGGTGAAAGTTCTGGCCATATGGTTGAGAGTAGTGGAAGGAACAGAAGTTAAGACTCTTTATTGAACAACTGTTGCATGAAGCACACATTTTGATGCCCATAATTTCATATTAAATAATTTAAGGAAAAATATAGCTAGGACTGAGATTTTCTCTAGAAACAACATGATGAGGAACATGAGGATTCCAAGAAAACTGCAGTAGGGAAGTGCTCAGGGAGTGGGAAGAAACTGTGCAGGCGATACTCCCTATGCCCTCAGAGAAATTTCTTTTTGCTGTCTTTGGCACATGTTCCAAATGTTCACCATCTGGATTCTAGGTCTTTCAAAGTAAAGGACTCCCTATTCTTTCTATTTTATCCATATCTCCTTGTACTTTTCTTGTGATCTTCAATAAAACTTTGAGTTCCTCATGCATTTTTGACATTTGAATTAAAATCCTTTTACCTCATTTTATACTTTCAAATTCTTTGGTTCTTGCCGTGCCTGGTTACTGATTAATAAGTAATACTTCAAATATCTTCCTAGTAGTCCCTTTTTTTTTCAGCTGACAACTCTTTTACATTTCTAACATCTAGGTACACAGTTAACTATATTTTACAATTACTCATTTTCTAAATAAAGTACCTTTACTTTTGCAGTCTCGTCTTTCCTCTGCTTGGCTTCCCAAAGTCCCTCTTGATAATTTGCAGAGAGGCTATCATTGACAAAGGTTAAACCAGCTTTTGGATTCTTCAGTGTTACAAGAGTCTGCTCTGAGATGCCCTCCTTGATGGCTTCATTAATTGCAATGACTGCTGCATGTACTGAACATGGGAGAGGAATAGAAGTCATTTTTTTAAGCAACAAAATGAAATAAGATAAATGCTGTGATGATAAACGTCTGCTCTGTTTTACCTTAAATTATTGTCTGGATAAAAATTAAGAAAAACTATTTTTCTTTCAGAGAGAGAGAGAGAGAGAGAGAGAGAGAGAGAGAGAGAGAGAGTGTGTGTGTGTGTGTGTGTGTGTGTGTGTGTGTGTGTGTGTTTAAGGCCTTACCTTCTGTCTTAGACTGATACTAAGTATTAGTTCCAAGAAAGAAGAGTTGTAAGGGATAAAAAAAGAATATAAGACAACCCATGATGAAGTAGTACAATATTGGGCTCTCCATATTTTTCAACATCAAGGTTTAGGAAAGAATGCTGCTCAAATTCTGTTTGAGTCCTGTCTTGCAGAAAGATGACTATCACTCACCACTTACCCTGACCAGGTGTACAATACCTTGCCCATATTAGAGATGAATAATCCTTGATGAAAATATGAGGATGGAGTCTCAGGATTCTTGCCCATCAAATGGGGGCAGAAAGATTTTGAGCAGCTACAGTTGACAAGGTCACAGATATAATTACAAGAGATTTTAGGAAATTTCAAAGTATGAAAAGCTTAACAAGCCTTTAAAATCGAATAACACTGAATTTGGCCAAGATAACAATGTCAAAAGCATGAGTCAAAAAGAGGGAAAGGATGCCACACAACTTGTGTGATGTCAGAGAAATAAAGATGTGTCACTGCCTACAATTCAAAGAAGGTGACCAAGGCTGGGATTACAACAAGGAAGAGAGTTGGAGCCAGCAAATATAAGAAAATAAACCTTGAAATATCCCACAGAGGAGCTTAGAAGTTATCTCCTACAAAATCTTCAATATACAGATTAAGAAATTGAGGCCCATAAAGAACAAATAATTTTTTCTAACAGTCCCAAAGGCTGTAGTGACATAGCTATGACTAGAAATCAATACTCCTGCTTTTTATCCATTTAGATATTCATAGGAATCTAAGAAAATATCAGCAATTTGTTCAAGGAAAAGGGACAAGGATGAATTCTGCAACTACTAAGTCACAGGCACTGGGCTGGTGCTTCTTAAATATCATCTCCTTTTATCCTTACAACAACCCTGAGAGCTAGGTACTATTATTTCCCACATATGGGGGTTGAGGAAACTGAGGTAGAGGCTAAATTTATGGCCCAGAGTCATAGATCTAGTCTGTTATCTGAGGCAAAATTTGACCTCGAGTCTTCTTGACTATGGACTCATCACTTTCTAAACTGAGACACACATCATATATTTTCTGATCATTCGAGACTATTTCTTTCAATGACTAAATGTTGTTGTAGTCCAATAAATATCCCACATTCTTTACATTTCTATTGTCATCAGTGATCATGATGATGATCAGAGCTCTACAGTCAAGAAAGTGTTAAGTAATATTCATTGCCATGTAAATGGCACCTTCAGAAATCATTGAGAAGGGAAGGTAGCTGGCTGTAGATACTAGTGCTGAACCTGGAGCTGAGAAGCCTTAGATTCAGATGTGGAGCACATACTTTCAGTGATGCTGACAAAGTCATTTAACTCCACTTGCCTAGCCCTTACCTCTCTTGTTTCTTGAAAACAATACTTGTTTTGATTCTCTTTCCATTTACTAAGACAAACATCATGTAATAAATATTAGAACAATTTCCCCCAAAAGGGGGCAGGAATTAAAATTGAGTAAGCCATTGGGTAAAAGTCAAATCTTCAATTTTCCAAAATGCTAACATTCTAAACCTTTCTGGAAAACCAAAGTGACTGCACTTACATGCTTTTTCTTCTTGAATTTCCACATTAACGATATCAAGGAGATTTTGCATTTCATCCCGGCTTAAGTGATCTTGTCCTTGAGATGAGGCTTCTCTTTTGATGGACACGAGCCTGCTAGCATACCTGCGGAAGACAAAAGTCACCATACATCGATTAACTTTAATTTTCTTTTTCAGTTGACTTCTTACAAAATTGACTTGACAGGACAGACACTCTGAGAGCTAGATATTGGAAGCAGAGAGATATGAGAAAAAGGAGGCAGAATGCTGCGTAGCCCTTCAGTGAGATTCACTAGATAAGTATGTGGAAAATGATTACATAGGTAAGCGAAGAGCCTTTTGGGGACTGGAGGGTCTTGAGGACACCAAGACAAAATTAAATAGTCTCTGACCACCAGGAAGTCGCACCTTCTGAGGGGTTACACAGAGATGGATGAACATTTACAGTACATGTAAAATGACTTCCAGGTTGGAGCTGACAAGGGAAGGCTCAGGGAAGGAAGGTCTCATGTAGCTGTTCTCCCCCGAGCGCACAGAAGGGTAAGGAAGAATCTCAGACCCTTCCTAGCTCGGTGACACTGGGTAAATCATAGCCCCACTTGGCCAGCCCTTGTTCTTCTGCCTTAGAACTGACAGAAAGTAAAGGACTAAAAAAATGAAAAAAGAAAAAAAAGAATTTATTGTTATTGTCTAAGTGAGAGCTAATGAAGGGCTGGATTTCCATGGTCAGCCTATAGATCTAAGAGATGCTGGGAATGTAGAATGCACAAACTGGACAACTGAAACAGAGTTTCTTTCTCTACATGTGTATATGACAAATCCCTCTCCTGGAGTATAAAGGCCATGAGGGTAAAAATGGTTTCATGACTGGAATGTTTATCTCCAAGTCACACAGCCGTGGTTCTCTGCACATTTTGTTTCCATATTCTGACTGTGGGATTTGGAGTCAGAAGAGCTGGTTTAAAATCCTTACCCAGGAGACAACTTGGTGGCTCCGTGGATTGAGAGCCAGGCTGAGAGAGGGGAGATCTTGGATTGAAAAATGACCGCAGATACTTTAGCTGCCTAACCCTAGACAAGTCACCTCACCTGCATTCTCTTACTGCTCATTTGCCACAGAACCAAAGCATAATATGGATCTTTAGATGTGAGGTAAAGGATTTTTTTTTAATCCTTACTCTAGCATTGACTACCCATGGGACTACAGGCAAAGAGAATAAAACTACCTGAGCCTCAGTTACCTTCTATGTTAAAGAGGTGGCTGGGTTAGCTGACCTCTAACATGTCATTCCTCTCTAGATCCTATGTTTACCTTGGAAGTGGCAGGTAGGAGAGGAGTGAGGGTGAGGTGGGGAATTTCACTAAATTGTGGATCAGCAACATAAATGATGAAAATCCTGTGCAATGTGACTGAAAAGTATCCTAGGTTTGCTATATCCCTCATTCAGAAATGTTTCTCAAACTTTTCATTTTGGTTTAAAACAGCTGTACACCCCGCTGTATTGGCTCTTGTCTCTTTGCTGTCCAGAAGTGGGTTCTGGGAGCACCAAATGAAAGGAAAAGCAGCTGAAGATGGGGATCTGATATCCAGGACTCTGTTCTAGTGTGTCCCAATGTAAAAGCCAAAGGAAACCTGTTCTTTTCAAGGTCAGCTTCTTCCCTTTGAGATCAGGTTATGGGACAGACAGATGGGGATGCCATCAGGGTGGGTGAAGGTGATCAGATCTACCAGTGCAGAGAGTTGCCTTAGACCCTGAGAGCTCAACTTGGTCTTGCTCAAACAGGTGATACAGGATTCAAGTGCAGGTCCTGCTGACTTCTTCCTGAGTCTGTTACATGACCTCTCCTAATTGACAGAAGGCCCAGGGTAGCACCTTTACATTAAAGGATATGAATTGTATATGTTAAGGTGGCATCTTCCCTTATGTCACACACAGCTGAATGAAAACACGGCCATGTTTTTGAAAAAGAAAATAAGGTGCAGACTATGTACACGAGTATTCTTAGCACTTCATGACCACGTGGAATATTTAAGATTAGGAAACAAAACATTTCAAAAGGGGCTTGACAGGAAGGAATGCATCCTTGAGATTGGAGGTCCCTGGAAGTAAAAGATAGCAGAATCTCACCTCTACCATTTACAAAGAGCTGAAAGGAATGAAGGATCCCTTACCGTTCAAAGTTTTCATCATCCACTTTAGTGAAGCCTATTGAGGGATCTTGGAGATGATTCTGTATTGACACGAGATCTTCCTTTTCCAATGCCTGATTAAGCAAAGCAACACCTGATACCATTTCTATGGTTGTGGACAGCTCCTCAGGGGCCAGGTAGTTCTGTAGGAGAACATAAGTCAATGAGGAGAATTTTCCCAGCATTACACAAAGTATCATAAAAAAAAACCCATGAAAAACTTAAAGAAAAACTTCCATTAAACACATTTCTGCTAAGGGTGTTGTGGTCAAAACTCAAGAAAATGAAATGAGTAAGAGTAACAGCAGATTAGAAGGAGAATAATGATGGAAATCAGTGAATAACATTGTTAGTCAGTAATAATAACAACTGTTGCTATTTCTACAAGCTGATTATGAGGGCCAAAAGGGATAATGCCACACAGAGCAGTTGTATTATTTCAGACATAGTGCTTTAAGGTTTAGAAAGCTGCTATTTTTTTAATCCCTTACCTTTAATTTACAAATCAATACTGTGCACAGGTTCCAAGTTAAAAGTATGGGAAGGGCTAGGTAATTGTGGTTAAGTATCTTAAGTAAGGTTAACTTAACATACAGCCTTGATGTTTCATGGTGTTGCTCATTCCAGATTTTTCTCCTACTTGCCTGACTGTTCTATCTCAGTCTATTTTTTAAATCCCTTCCCTTCAGTCTTTGAATCAATGCTAAGTAGAGATTCCAAGGAAGAAAATGGTAAGGGCTAGGCCATTGGGGTTAAGCACCATGTTCAGGATCACCCAGCTATGGAGTGTCTGAGGCTTCACTGGAACTGAAGTCTGCATGACATCTGGTTCAATGCTCCATCCATGGGACCTCCTGTCATTGGAGTCCAGACAACGTAGTGCCTATGCTTTCTAGGCAATCATTACTTTAAGTGAAGAGCAAGTAGATTCTGGGAATGGCCTGAATGTCTCACAAGGTTTCTTGCCTTTCTGAGATCATTTGAAATGACCTTAGGGAAATCAGGATTTCCAGGTTAAGATGTCTGCAGAGTAGAAGCAGGGAGCTTTAACTCTTCTCACTATCAACCACCAGCATACCTCCAAAGGACAAAAAAACTAAATCCAAGTGAAAGAAGGGACCCCACAGAAGAGTGCAGTATCAAAGGTACATGGGATTTGGGACTTCCACGATATAAGGGGGGGAATACCTCCCATCAAAATGCAAGCTGATCAACCCTCCCCCACCCCACCCACAGTACCAGAGTCAGAGGCTGCGCACTAGAGTTAAAGCGAGTAGGGGTGCAAAATCTAGCTCCTTGGAAGCTAACTGGCACCACTAGGAGCTTGCCCCTGAGAGCAGCAAAACTTGAGACCCCAGGAGGCTGGAAAGAGCAGACCTTGGGAACAGGAGTGAGGCTGAGAGAAGCAGCGGACAGTGGAAGTAGCCCAGCATACTGAGACTCAGGGGAAAACAACAGGTGGAGGAGCAAGAATGGGCCAATTTCCAGGCTCTGGGCAGCCTACTAGCACCACGAGGGCTTGTCCCTGAAAACATCTAGACCAGAGACCCCAGGAGGCTGGGGAATGCAGACCTTGGGCACAGGAGTGAAGGCCGAGAGGGGACACAGACAGCAGAAGCCTAGCATACATTGGAAGCCAGGAGACTCGCAAAGTAGCCTCAGGCTAAAACTGCACCTTAGCTCCATACAAAGAGAGTTGGCTTCCCTTACTCACACTTCTGGCCAAGCAAGGCCCAAGAAATTAACTCCAAAGAAACCAAGAGAAAAATTCTAACACTTGATAACTTCTGCACAGAAAAAAACCCAGAAAACAGAGGAGGACAAACAAAGACATCCAAACCTTCCCCCCAAAATGAAAATTGGTCACAAGCTCTTGAAGAGTTCAAATCTGAGATCATGAGAAAAATGGAAGAGATCTGGCAAGAAAATAACAGTTTAAAAGGCAGAATTTCACAATTGGAAAGTGAGGCTCAGAAATCAAATGAAATGAAAAGCAAATTGAAGACCAGAAATGACCAGCTAGAAGCCTGGAAGAGCCAGATAGACCAGACTGAAAAGTAAAACAAAAAGATTATAGGTAGCATTGGGCAAGGAGAAGCCAATGATATCAGAAGATAGCAAGAATTAATAAAGCAAAGTCAAAACACTGAAAAATAGAAGGAAACAAGAAATATCTCAATGAGAAGATAGTATATCAAGAAAAAAGGTCTAGAAGAGACAACTTGAGAGTTATTGGTCTTCCGGAAAAATCAGAGACAGAGAGAAATCTAGATATCATAATATAAGAAATTATCCAACAAAACTGCCCCGATGTCCTCAAACAACAGGACAAAATAGACATTGAAAAAGCCCATAGAACACCCTCTACACGAAATCCTCAGAAGACAACCCCCAGGAATATAATAGACAAATTCAAAAGCTTCCAAGATCAGGAGAAAATATTAAAGAAGCCAGAAAGAGATAATTCACATATCAAGGAACACCAATCAGGATCACACAGGATTTGGCAGCCTCCACACTACAAGACCACAAGGCTTGGAACATGATATTCAGAAAGGCAAGAGAATTGGGTCTACAACCAAGGATCACCTACCCATCAAAACTGACTATATACTTCCAGGGAAAAGTATGGGCATTCAACAAGATAGAAGAATTCCAAGTATTTGAACAAAAAAGACTAGGACTAAATGGAAAGTTTGATATTCAACCACAAAAACCAAGAGAAACATGAAAAGGTAAATAAGAAAGAGAGGGGAAAGAAAGAAAACTCTTATCTTTAAATTGCCTTATTCAAGGTCTTCAATAAGATCAAATTATTTGTATTCCTATATGGAGAAATATGTGTAATTATAAAAAATTGTACTCACTACTATGGTAATTAGAAGAATTAGTACTAAGGAGAGGTTGGAGTAATAAATGGTCTAAGATGATAAGGGGGGGGAGGGGGAAAGTGTGTGTGTGGGGGGAATACAAGATGGCACCAAGAGTAACTTGAAGGAATAAGAAAAATAGGATAATTTATACCACAAAAAGAGGGCATGGGAAGGGGAGGGGATGAATACTATCATAAGAAGGAGAGGAAGAGAGCCTTAAAGGAAATACTTAAAACTTACTCTCAGTGGAATTAATCCTAAGAGGGAAGAGTAGCTAGATTCCTTGGGATATCAAATTCTATCTAACCCTATGGATCAAGTCAGAAGGGATAAACCAAGGGGGGCAGTGGGGTGGGGAGTTCATTAAAGGAGGGGAAGAAAGAGAGGAGGGAATTCACTAGGCCTTAAAAATAGTGACAAGCTAACATAATAAAAATGACCATTCTACAAAATTAATTTACCTATTTAGTGGCATACCTATCAAACTACCAAAAGTTTTTTACTGAATTAGGAAAAACTATAACAAAGTTCATTTGGAATAACAAAAGATCAAGAATATCAGGGGAAATAATGAAAAAAAATGTGAAGGAAGGGGGCCTAGTACTACCAGATATTAAACGGTACTATAAAGCAGCGGTCATCAAAATGGTATGGTACTGGCTAAGAGACAGAAGGGAGGATAAGTGGAATAGACTTGGGGTAAGTGACATCAGCAAGACAGTGTATGATAAACCCAAAGAGCACAAGTTTTGGGACAAAAATCCACTATTTGACAAAAAATGTTGGGAAAATTGGAAAACAATATGGGAGAGATTAGGTTTAGACCGACATCTCACACCCTACACCAAGATAAATTCAGAATGGGTGAATGACTTGAATATAAAGAGGGAAACTATAAATAAGTTAAGTGAACATAGAGTAGTTTATTTGTCAGATTTCTTGGAAAGGAAAGATTTTAAAACCAAGCAAGAGTTAGAGAAAATTACAAAATGTAAAATAAATGATTTTGATTATATCAAACTAAGAAGTTTTTGTAGAAACAAAAACAATGTAGCCAAAATCAGAAGGGAAACAACAAATTGGGAAAAAATCTTTATAACAAAAAACTCTGACAGGGGTCTAATTACTCAAATATACAAGGAGTTAAACCAATTGTATAAAAAATCAAGCCATTCCCCAATTGATAAATGGGCAAGAGACATGAATAGGCAATTTTCAGGTAAAGAAATCAAAAGTATCAATAAGGACATGAGAAAGAGTTCTAAATCTTTAATAATTAGAGAAATGCAATTCAAAACAACTCTGAGGTATCACCTCCCACCTAGCAGATTGGCTAAAATGATAGCAGGGGAGAGTGATGAATGCTGGAGGGGATGTGGCAAAACTGGACATTAATGCACTGCTGGTGGAATTGTGAACTGATCCAACCATTCTGGCAGGCAATTTGGAACTATGCTCAAAGGGCTATAAAAAATGCCTGCCCTTTGATCCAGCCATACCATTGTTGGGTTTGTACCCCAAAGAGATCATAGATAAATAGACTTCTAAGAAAATATTTATAGTTGCACTTTTTGTGGTGGCAAAAAACTAGAAAATGAGGGTATGCCCTTCAATTGGGGAATGGCTGAACAAATTGTGGTGTATGCTGGTGATGGAATACTATTGTGCTCAAAGGAATAATAAACTGGGGGAATTCCATGTGACCTGGAAAGACCTCCAGGAATTGATGCAGAGTGAAAGGAGCAGAGCCAGAAGAACATTGTACACAGAGACCTATACAATGTGGTAAAATAGAATGTAATGGACTTCTGTACTAGCAGCAATGCAATGATCCAGGACAATTCTGAGGGATTTATGGAAAAGAACACTACCCACATTCAGAGGAAGAACTACAGGATTGGAAACAGAAGAAAAGCAACTGCTTGAACACATGGGTTGAGGCGGCCATGATTGGGGATGTAGACTCGAAACTACCACACCAATGCAACTAACAACAATTTGGAAATAGGTCTTGATCAATGACACATGTTAAAACCAGTGGAAAAACAAAACTACAAAACCCTTTCCACACAATTAAAACTAGATCTAAACAATTGGAAAAATATCTAGTGCTCATGGGTAGGATGAGCTAACATAATAAAAATGACCATCCTACGGAAATTAATTTACCTATTTAGTGATATGCCTATCAAACCACCAAAATTTTTTTTTACTAAATTAGAAAAAACTAAAACAAAGTTCATTTGGAAGAAGAAAAGACCAAGAATATAAAGGGAAATAAGGAAAAAAAAATATGAAGGAAGGTGGCCAACCAGTACCAGATCTTAAACTGTATTATAAAGCAGTAGTCATCAAAACAATATGAGTACAGCATATAGACAGAAGGGAGGATCAGTGGAATAGACTAGGGGTAAGCTACCTCACTCAGCAAGATAGTTTTCGATAAACGTAAAGAACCAAGGTTTTGGGACAAAACCCCACTATTTGAGAAAAACCCACTATTTGACAAAAACTGCTGGGGAAACTGGAAAAAATATGGGAGAGATTGGGCCTAGATCAACATCTCACACGCTATACCAAGATAAACTCAGAATGGGTGAATGACTTGAATATAAAGAAGGAAACTATTGGTAAATTGGGTGAGCACAGAAGAGTATACTTGTCAGATCTATGGGAAGGGAAAGATTTTAAAACCAAGCAAGAGTTAGAAAATCACAAAATGTAAAATAAATAATTTTGACTACATTAAACTAAAAGTTTTTGTACAGACAAAACCAATGCTACCAAAATGAAAAGGGAAACAACAAATTGGGGGAAAAAATCTTTATAACAAATAACTCAGATAAAGGTCTAATTACTAAAATATACAAGAGGAGGTAAAACAATTGTACAGAAAATCAAGCCATCTCCCAATCGATAAATGAGCAAGGGACACGAATAGGCAATTTTCAGATAAAGAAATCACAACTATCAATAAGCACATGAGAAAGTGTTCTAAATCTCTAATAATTATTGAAATGCAAATAAAAAAAAACTCTGAGGTATCACCTCACACCTAGCATACTGGCTAAAATGACAACAAGGGAGAGTAATGAATGTTGGAGGGGATGTGGCAAAATTGGGACATTAATGCATTGCTGGTGGAGTTGTGAACTGATACAACCATTCTGGATGGCAATTTGGAACTATGCTCAAAGGGCTTTAAAAGACTATCTGCCTTTTGATCCAGCCATAGCACTGCTTGGATTATACCCCAAAGAGATAATCAGGAAAAAGACTTGTACAAAAATATTTATAGCCTCGCTCTTTGTGGTGGCAAAAAATTGGAAAATGAGTGAATGTCCTTCGCCTGGGGAATGGCTGAAAAAATTGTGGTATCTGTTGGTGGTGGAATACTATTGTGCTCAAAGGAATAAAGAACTGGAGGAATTCCATGCAAACTGGAAAGACATGCAGGAAGTCATGCAAAGGGAAAGGAACAGATCCAGGAGAACATTGTACACAGAGACTGATACACTGCAGTACAATCGATCACAACGGAATTCTCTACTAGCAGCAATGCAAGAATCCAGAGCAAGGCTCAGGGACTTATGAGAAAGAAAACTAGGCACATTCAGAGAAGAACTGTGGGAGGAGAAAGACTAAAGAAAAACAACTGATTGAACTCATGGACTGATTGGAATATTATTGGGGATGTAGACACTAAACAGTAACTCTAGTCCAACTATAAATAATATGGAATTAGATCTTGATCAGTGATACATGTAAAACCCAGTGGAATTGTGCATCGGCTAAGGGGGGTTAGGAGGCTTTGGGGAAGAGGGAAAGAACATGAAATATGTAACTAGGGGAAAATATTCAAAAGAAAAATTAAAAGAAAAAGAAATGATCTCAGGTTAACACCTCATTACCGAGATGATTCCGCTCTTCTAACCAAACACTCCACTCTGAGACAGTCATGCCGCCAGAGTCCTTCTGCACTTACCAAGGAGTTCTCTTTCTGAAGGCTGAACAGTTCATTCTGATACATAACGGCAGCGAATGGAAGGACGGGAGGGAGCTGGGCCTCAGGTTTCATGAGTGCAGTCATGGTGTCACTGGGATGACCTTCTCGAATCACAGCATTGATTTCATCGATAGCAGCAAGCCCTGGAAGGACAAGCATGCCATGGCAGTCAGGATCTCACCTTACTTTCTTGGGGTTCTTTCCTATTGTCTCTCTCCCGGACTGGGCTTAAAGATCACAATGATCTTTACTCTTAGGGGGAGAACGAGCCTGGTTTTTGTGGCTAGACCACACCATGAGGTGCTGCACAAGGAAGGTCTCATTAATTTTCAACATGAATCAAAGATCAGCTATTGCCATATACTCTTTTTGCTTACCAAGGGAATTCCCCAACAGGGACTGAAAAAGGCTTCTATCTTGAAGCTAATTTGCAGTGATAGATACCTTAGTTGTAGTAAGCTTTGTTTTTCAGTGTTTGCAAATGATCGAAAATTGTGAAAGATATCCATGCTTTTTCTACTTCTCAATGTTAACTTCAAAATAACACTTTGTACTATT
>NC_058130.1:341162110-341171392 GCF_016433145.1 Gracilinanus agilis | reverse complement strand
GGACAACGTAGTGCCTAGGCTTTCTAGGCAATCATTACCTTAAGGGAAGAGCAAGTAGATTCTGGGAATGGCCTGAATGTCTCACCACCTTTCTGGACATTCTGAGATCATAGGAAATGATCCTAGGGCGACACCTCATTTTCAAGATGATTCCGCTCTTCTAACCAAACACTCCACTCTGAGACAGTCATGCCGCCAGAGTCCTTCTGCACTTACCAAGGAGTTCTCTTTCTGAAGGCTGAACAGTTCATTCTGATACATAACAGCAGCGAATGGGAGGACGGGAGGGAGCTGGGCCTCAGGTTTCATGAGTGCAGTCATGGTGTCACTGGGATGACCTTCTCGAATCACAGCATTGATTTCATCGATAGCAGCAAGCCCTGGAAGGACAAGCATGCCATGGCAGTCAGAATCTCACTTTATTTCATTGTTGTTGTTTCCCGTTATCTCTCTCCTGGATTGGACTTATAGATCACTACTCTTACCCTGAGGGGGAGAACCAACCCAGTCTTGGTGGCTAGACCATACCATGAGGTGCTGCACATGGAAGGTCTCATTAATTTTCAACAGGAATCATATATCAGCTATTTCCATACACCCTTTTAGCTTACCAAAAGAATTGCCCAACAGGGACTGAAAAAGGCTTCTATCTTGAAGCTAATTTGCAATGATAGATACCTTAAGTTGCAGCAACCCTTGTTTTTATTCTGTGAAATGATGGAAAATTGTGAAAGGTATGTCTACTTTTTCTATACCTCAATTTTAACTTGAAAATAACACTTTGTTCTATTTTTTCTCTTCTCTCAAATATCTGTGTCCGTTTTTACAGTTTCATTGTTTATTTTCATTGGGACTAATGCCTCTTTATTCACGTGCCCATTTCATAGCCCACCAGTCTATTTTTATAATCAGAATTGGTATTTCAATGCACAAGTTCCAAGCTATAGGTCCTAATATACTTCCCTTTCACTGGGATCTGTTAAGAGTCTGGGATATAGGAGCAATTTAAATTAACTTGGGGTAAGCCCAAATAAATTTATGGTCTGTATGTACTAGAGTTCAGAGAGAAATGACTTGTATTAAATGCATGGGTAATAAATGCACGTGAAATCATCCAATGCAGCTTATTCTAATTTTAATTAATTGAGATTGATGATACTTAGTGTCACATCACTCTTCTAGGTGCCATGACCAATTTATCTGCATGAATCCGGAATGCTTGAGAACTGTAGGATGCAAATCTAACATGATCAATCCTTCCTCTTGCCTATCAACAGTCTCACTGACTTGGGTTAAAGCTATGCAGACTGAAAGAAAACAATTCTTTACACATCTTGAACTTTGTGGATTGGAAAGACAGGTGTTAAAGGAAAGAAAGGAATGACCTGTCACTTTCAGATTAGAACACCAATACATTACACAGGACAAGAATCTGTAAGCCCTTTCATGATCAAAAAATTAATTATATTTGGATCATGATGGCCAATGATTCAAAAGAGAAAAAGGGAAATCCAAGCAAAATGCAAAGCTACAATACAGAAAGAAAAAAATTATGTTCCAGTCATGATGTCCAAAGATTCGAAACAGAAAAACAAACAGAAATTCAAGAAAAATTCAAGGACCCGATACTAAAAAAAAAAAAATGTTTGAATCATGAAGTCAATAAAAAAAATTCAGAAAAGAAAAAAGTGACTAAAAACACAATAAAATTCAAAGCCTCATTGTAGGCATTCACAAGTAGAAGTGGTATGATTAAAATGAGTATAAAAAGATTGTATTGACTAGTGAGGGACTTTAAAAGTTGACGAACAAAATACTCTAAGGACCCCTGAAAAGCTTAATGAAAAATAGCTAGACACCTGTCTACACTCGTTAGCAATAATAACCTTTTCTATATTACTTTTTTATTTAAAAACTACAATTGGGCAAGGCACCCGTTTTCACTTTTCCTCTCCTTCAGGCTATCACCTAGCAAATAGAAGGCAGTTCCTTCACAAAATGACATCACTTACTGTTTATTCTATTGATGGTTCCTTGTATTTCCACTTGAGTCAGTAGGTCCTGGTATTCATCTCTTTCTTCTTCAGACAGAAGGATACTCTGAAAAACAATACCTTCACTGAATCCCTCCAAAAAGGAATTAGGTTTTAAAGAGTTAAGTCTTTAAAGTAAAATCTTTCTAATTGTGGTACTGATTCTCACACCAAATATGGGCTTAATAGATAAAGAATCAAAATTCCTTTTTGTTATGGTTGTTCAGTATTTGTAAAATCACATTTATTGTGTTCTTCAATTGTTTCTTGTGTCTAATTCTACATGATTCTATTTGTGAGTTTGTTGGCAAAGATCCTGGAGTTGTTTGTCACTCCTCAAAACAACTTGAAGGAAAAGGTCTCCTTTGAGCTACTTTTTTTAAAATTCATCCTCATCTCAGAATTTAGGGACTATGCTTCTTATACAAAGGTGAAACTTTTTTCACCTAGATTAATCTAGACTAGACTAAGGTAACCATGGGAGGTATGAATTTGTGAACACAGCTGCTTGCAGGGCAAAAGAATGAATCCTGGGTGAAAGTTCTGGCCATATGGGTGAGGGGAGTGGAAAGAAGGGAAGTTAAGCCTTTTTATATAACAATTGTTGCATGAAGTACATACACATTTGATGCCCATAATTTCATATTGAATAACTTTAAGGAAAAATATAGCTAGGATTGAGATTTTCTCAAGAAACAACAGGATGAGGAAAATGAGCATTCCACAAAAATTAAGTGTTGGTAAGTGTTCAGGGGCAGGGAAGGAACTGTGCCGGGGATGCTCGCTATGACCACAGAGAGGTTTCTCTGTGCCATCTTTGGCACTCATGTCATAGTTTCACCATTTCGTTTCTAGGTCTTTCAGAGTAAAGGACTCCCTATCCTTTCTATATTATCCATATCTCCTAGTACTTTCCTTGTGATCTTCAATAAAACTTTGAGTTCCTCATGCATTTTTGGCATTTGAATTCAAATTCTTTTATCTCATCTTATACTTTCAGATATATTTGTTCGTGCTATGCCTGGTTACTGATTAATAATACTTCAATTATCTTCCTAGTAGTACTTTTTTTCAGCTCACAACTCTGTTATATTTCCAACACCGAGGAAGACAGTTAACTCTATTTTAAATGTTCTAATTATCTAATGACGTACCTTCACTTTTGCAATCTCTTCTTTTCTATGCTTGGCTTCCCAAAGTCCCTCTTGATAATTTGTGGAGAGGTAATCATCAACAGAGGTTAAACCGGACTTTGGATTCTTCAGAGTTACTAGAGTCTGCTCTGCGATGCCCTCCTTAACGGCTTCATTAATTGCAAGGACTGCTGCATGCACTAGACATGGGAGAGGAATAGAAGGGATTTTTTTAAGCAACAAAATGAAATAAGATAAATGTTGTGATGATAAAACTCTGCCCTGTTTTACCTTAAATTATTGTAAGGATAAAAATAAAGAAGAACTATTTTTCTTTCAGTGTGTGTGTGTGTGTGTGTGTGTGTGTGTGTGTGTGTGTTTGTTTAAGCCTTTACCTACTGTCTTAAACTTGCTACTAAGTATTAGTTCCAAAATAGAAGAGCAGTAAGGATTAGGTAATTATAGTGAAGTGACTTGAGCAGGGTTCACACAGCTAAGACCTCTTCAAGGTCATATTTGAACTCAGGACCTCCTGTCTCAACCTCCTGTCTCAAACTTTTCTATCCACTAAGACCCTTAAGTGCCACTAATGTGTTATATTGGTGAAGAGTTGTACAAATATTGGGAGTATGTGCTCAGGGTTACATATCTCAAAACTATTTGGGGCAGGAAAAAAAAAAAACAACGTTATTTTCTAGACTCCAAACCCAGTGGTCTATACACAATGCCATATTGCTTTTATGGCTGTTAGTGTTTAAGAACTATAATATTTATGATATTTCACACTTTCCTACATCCTCCTGTTTAATCAGGTTCTGGTGATGAATGTAAGATATACTTAACAGTAAAATAATAATTTACGTAATCACAAAAGTAAATTAAGGCTCTGCCAAGTTTAGCTGAGGCTAATACTTGATAATTTTCAGAGAAACTGCTTCCCAATTCCAGGATCCTTTTAGATCAGGACAATAATTGAGAGGGGCCTTAAAAATGATGGATCCTCTAAGGATATTTAAGTAGACTACAGGAAAAAGAATGTAAGGATTATTTTTCAAATGCCCTCAAATGCTTTAGGCCCAAAAGTGGGGATGGGGATGGATTTTCTTGAACCACAATGTCCCGTTCCACTCTAAATCTGACCCTGCTGTTATGCACAGAAATGTTAGAAGAGATTTCAGTCCAGGTCTTCTTGCCCAAATCCAACACTGAAGTCTGTATACAATACAAGCAATAATTTCATGGCAGATGCCCCAAATTCCTTATGAATGGAATAATGGTAAAATATCCTTGTGGTGCCCAAAAGGTAAAACATTTTGTGGACAAATTAAAAACGAACAAAAATAAGACAACCCATGAGGAAACAGTATAATATTGGGCTCCCCATATTTTCAACATTAAGATTTAGGAAAAAAAGCTGCTCAAATTCTTTCTCAGTCCTGTTTTGCAGAAAGCTGGCAATAACCACTTATCCTGACCAGGTCTACAATACCTCAACCGTATTAGAGATGAATGATCCTTGATGAAAAGATAAAGATGGAGACTCAGGCTCCCTGCCCACTATAGGGTCAAAAAAGTTTTTTAGCAGCTATAGTTGACAAGGTTACTGATATCATTCCAAGAGAGTCTGGGAAACTTCAAATCATGAAAAGCCCAACAAACCTTAAAAATCAACAAAAAATGAAGTCCCCCAAGAAAACAATATCAAAAGCATGAGAAAAAAAGAGGAAGAGAATGCGACATAATGTGTTTGACTTCAGAGAAATTAAGATGAGTTACTGCTGAAAAGTCAAAAGTGACCCGGACTCAGAAGATAACAAGTATGAGAGGTGGTGGTGGTAAATATAAGAAAATAAACACTGAAATATCCCACAGATGAGATTAGAGTTTATCTCCTGAAAAATCATCACTATACAGATTAGGAAATTGAGGCCCAGAGAGAACAAATGATTTTTTCCAACAGTCCCAAAGGACTCAGTGACATAGTTGGGACTAGAAATCAACACTCCTGCTTTTTATCCATTTTGATATTCCCAGGAATTTAAGAAAATATCAGCAACTTATTCAAGGAACGGAAAAAGGATGAATTCTGCAACTACTGTGTAAGAGCTTCCTAAATATAATCTCGATTTTTCATTACAACAACCCTGAAAGCTAGGCACTGTTATGTCTCCCTTATTGGGGTTAAGTAAAATGAGGCAGAGGCTAGATCACTAGACCATTTTCATAGATCTCATCAGTATCTGAGTCAAGATTTGACCTCAAGCCTTCTTGACTATGGATTCAACACTTTCTACACTGAGACACACATCAGATACTTTCTGATTATTCAAGAATATGTCCGTGACTGAATAAATCTTTAGTCCAATATCCCACATCCTTTACATTTCTAATGTCATCAATGATCATAATGATGGTCAGAGCTCTACATTCAAGAAAGTGTTAACTTATATACATTGCCATGTAAAAGGCACCTTTAGAAATCATTGAGAGGGGAAGGTAGGTGGCTGTGGATAGATAAGAGTGTTGAACCTGGAGTTGAGAAGCCCTGGATTCAGAACTAGCATCACAAACTTTCCTAAACATGTAACTCAGCCAAGGTCATTTAAAAACTCCATTTGCCTAGCCCTTACCGCTCTTCTTGCTTGAAAACAATAGTTGTTCTGATTCCCTTTCAATTTGCTAAGACAAAAATCATGTAATAAATATTAGAACAATTTCCCCGAAAAAAGGGCTGGAATTAAAATTGAATAAACCATTTGTTAGAAGTCAAATTTTCATTTTTCCAGAATACCAACATTCTCAACCATTCTGGATAACCAAACTGACAGGAGGACTTACTTGCTTTTTCATCTTGAATTTCCACATTAACCATATCAATGTGATTTTGGATTTCATCCCGGCTCAAGTGATCTTGTCCTTGAGATGAGGCTTCTCTTTTGATGGACACGAGCCTGCTAGCATACCTGCGGAAGACAAAAGTCACCATACATCGATTAACCATAATTTTCCTTTTTAGTTGACTTCTTACACAACTGACTAAACAGGACAGACACTCTGAGAGCTAGATATTGGAAACAGAGCCATATGGGAAAAGGGAGGCAGCATGCTGTGTAGCCCCTTCAGTGAGATTCACTATATAAGCATTTAGAAAATTATTACCTTGGTAAGTCAAGAGCCTTTCGGGGACTGGAGTGTCTTGAGGACACCAAGACAAAATCAAATAGTCTCTGACTACCAGGAACCCTAAACTTATGAGGGGTTAACACAGGGATGGACAAACATTTACAGTACACGTAAAATGACTTTCAGGCGGGGGCATGCTGACAAGGGAAAGCTCAGGGAAGGAAAGTCTCATGTAACTGTTCTCCCCCAAGCGAACAAAAGAGAAAGAACAGTCTCAGACCCTTCCTAGCTCAGTGAGCCTGGGTAAATCATAGCCCCTCTTGACCAGCCTTTGTTGTTCCACTGCCTTAGAACCAACAGAAGGTGAGAGATTAAAAAAATGAAAAAAGAAAAAAAGAATTTTTTGTTATTGTCTAAGTGAGAACTGATGAAAGGCTGGACTTCTGTGGTTGCCATATCGATGGACTCTAGATCAAAGAGATGCTTGGAATTTAGAATGCACAAGATTGGACAACTGAAACGGAGTTTCTTTCAATGTTTGTGACAAATCCCTCTCATATTACAGCTGTGGAATTTGGAGTCAGAACAGCTACATTAAAACCCTTACCCTAGAGATAACTAGATGGCTCAGTGGATTTAGAGCCAGGCTGAGAGAGGGGATTCAAAGATGACCCCAGACACTTCATAGCTGCCTAACCCTGGACAAGTCACTTCACCTGAATTCTCTTACTGCTCTTTTGCCTCAGAACCAAAGGATAATATGGATCCTTAGATATAAGGTAAAGTTTGTTTAAAAAATCCTTACTCTGGCAATTTACTACCCCCATGGGACTGCAGGCAAATGCAATAAATCTACCTAAACCTCAGTTTTCTTCTCTGTTAAAAAGGTGGCTGAGTTAGCTGACCTCTAACATAACTTTCTTCTCTACATCCTATGCTCACCTTAGGGGTGGGTGGCAGGTTGGGGGGTGAAGTGGGGAATTTCACTAAATTTCAAAACTGGGAGAGGTGCAGCAATATCTCCCCTCAGGGTTATCACCAACATAAATGATGAAAAGCCTGTATACTGTAACTGAAAAGTATCCAGAATTTGCTCTCTCCCTCATTCAGAAATATTTCTCAACCTTTTCACTTGGGTTTAGAACATCCATACAGCATGGAGTAATGGCTCTTTTATCTTTTTTATCTAGGAGTGAGTTCTGGGAGCACCAAATGAAAGGAACAGCAGCTGAAGATGGGTATCTGATATCTAGGACGCTGTTCTAGTGTGTCCCAAGGAAAAAGCAAAAGGAAGCCTGTTCTTTTCAATGTCTGCTTCTTCCCTTTGAGAGCAGGTTCTGGGACAGCCGGATGGGGATGCCATCAGGGTGGGTGAAGGTGATCAGATCTACCAGTGCAGAGAGTTGCCTCAGACACTGAGAGTTCAACTTGGTCTGGTTCACACAGGCAATAGCAGGACTCAAATGCGGGTCCTGCTGACTTCTTCTTTAACGTGTTACATGACCTCTCCTAATTGACAGAAGGCCCCAGCTAGCACCTTTACATTAAAGAATATGTATAGGTCAAGGTGGCATCATTCCTTACATCACACACAGCTGAATGAAAACAAGTCCACGTTTCCAATAAAGGAAATACGGTGAAGAAAACCTACATGAGCACTCTTAGCACTTCATAACCACTTGGAAGATGTAAGATCAAGAAAAAAACATTTCAAGAAGGGCTTAACAGGAAGGACTGCATCCTTGAGTGTGGAGGTTCCCGGAAGTAAATGATAGTAGAATCTCACCTCTACCATTTACAAAGAGCTGAAAGGAATGAAGGATCTCTTACCGTTCTAAGTGTTCTTCATCCATTTTAGTGAAGCCTATTGAGGGATTTTGGAGATGATTCTGTATAGACACAAGATCCTTGCTTTCCATTGCCTGATTAAGCAAAGCAATACCTGACACCATTTCTACTGTCATGGACAGCTGCTCAGGAGACAGGTAGTTCTGTAGGAGAAAATATGTCAATGAGGAGAATTTTCCCAGAATCACAGAAATTATTATTAAAAAAAGAAAAAAAACCCATGAGAAAAAAACCATCATTAATCTCATTTCTGCTAAGGGTGCAGTGGTCATAACTCAAGAAAAAGAAATGAGTAAGAGTAAACATTGGATAAGAAGAAGAACAAGGATGGGAAAAAAAGGAATAACAGTGTAGTCAGTAATAATACCAAGATGGGATATTTCTACAAGCTGAATATGAGGGCCAGATGGGATAATACCATATGCTACAGTGGTATTATTTCAGATATTTCAGTGCTTTTAGGTTTAGAACGCTACTTTTTTAATATCTTACCTTCTGTTTTGAAATCAATACTATGCATAGGTTTCAAGTTAAAAGTAAGGGAAGAGCAAGGCAATGGGAGTTAAGTAATTTAAGTCAGATCACAGGGCCTTAATGTTTCATGGTGTTGCCCTTTCCAGGTTTTCCTCCTACTCGCCTGACTGTTCAAAGTCAGTCTATTTCTTAAATCCCTTCCCTTCTCTCCTAGAATCAATGCGAAGTAGAGATTCCAAGGCAGAAAAGTGGTAAGGGCTAGGCCATTGGGGTTAAGCGATTAGCTCGGGATCACCCAGCTTCGGAGTGTCTGAGGCCCCACTGGAAACGCAGCCTGCATGACCCCCGGGTCCAATGCAACATCCACGGGACAGGCTGTCATTGGAGTCCAGACAACGTAGTGCCTAGGCTTTCTAGGCAATCATTACCTTAAGGGAAGAGCAAGTAGATTCTGGGAATGGCCTGAATGTCTCACCACCTTTCTGGACATTCTGAGATCATACGAAATGATCCTAGGGCGACACCTCATTTTCAAGATGATTCCGCTCTTCTAACCAAACACTCCACTCTGAGACAGTCATGCCGCCAGAGTCCTTCTGCACTTACCAAGGAGTTCTCTTTCTGAAGGCTGAACAGTTCATTCTGATACATAACGGCAGCGAATGGAAGGA
>NC_058130.1:341125087-341159964 GCF_016433145.1 Gracilinanus agilis | reverse complement strand
AGGCAATCATTACCTTAAGGGAAGAGCAAGTAGATTCTGGGAATGGCCTGAATGTCTCACCACCTTTCTGGACATTCTGAGATCATAGGAAATGATCCTAGGGCGACACCTCATTTTCAAGATGATTCCGCTCTTCTAACCAAACACTCCACTCTGAGACAGTCATGCCGCCAGAGTCCTTCTGCACTTACCAAGGAGTTCTCTTTCTGAAGGCTGAACAGTTCATTCTGATACATAACGGCAGCGAATGGAAGGACGGGAGGGAGCTGGGCCTCAGGTTTCATGAGTGCAGTCATGGTGTCACTGGGATGACCTTCTCGAATCACAGCATTGATTTCATCGATAGCAGCAAGCCCTGGAAGGACAAGCATGCCATGGCAGTCAGGATCTCACCTTACTTTCTTGGGGTTCCTTCCCATTGTCTCTCTCCCGGACTGGGCTTAAAGATCACAATGATCTTTACTCTTAGGGGGAGAACGAGCCTAGTTTTTGTGGCTAGACCATACCATGAGGTGCTGCACATGGAAGGTCTCATTAATTTCAACATGAATCACAGATCAACTATTGCTATACACCTTTTTAGCTAACCTAAGGAATATCAGAACAGGTACTTAAAAAGCGCTCCATCTTGAAGCTAATTTGCAGTGATAGATACCTTAGTTGCAGTAAGCTTTGATTTTCAGTAGGTGTAAATGATTGAAAATCGTGAAAAGTATCTATACTATTTTTATATATCAATTTTAACTTTAAAATAACTCTTTGTTCTATTTTTTCTCTTCTCTCAAACATCTGCCCCCCTATTTTTTTTTTTACAGTTTCATTATTTACTCTCATTGGGCCTCTGTATTTATGTGTCCCTTTCACAGCATGTCCATATATTTTTATAGTTGGAATTGGTATTTTACAGCACATGTGCCTAGACCAGGGGTCAGCAACGTATGGCTCTTGAGCCATATCTGGCTCTTTTGAGGGCCAGATATGGCTCTTTCTACAGGAGCCATAAAGTCAATTTTTTTTCAGACACTGTTATAGGAGCGCACACTGTTACAGGAGCACACACTGTGAGCATTGTAAGGCTCTCACGAAATTACATTTTAAAAAATGTGGCGTTTATGGCTCTCACGGACAAAACGGTTGCCAACCCCTGGCCTAGACTATAGGTACCAATACACTTCTCTTTCACTGAGATCTTTCGAGGTCTGGGATACATGGGTAATTTTGATTCACTTGGGTAGAGTCCAACAAATAAATATCTGGACTGTATGTACTTGAGTTCAGAGAGAAATGACTTGAATTAGTAGGGTTAATAATGCAGCTGGAGGTATCCAAACTAGCTGATGCTCTTTTTAATTAACTGAGACTGATGATCCTTAGAGTCACATCATTCTTCTAGGTACCATGAGGAATTTAGCTGCACGAATCCAGAAGGCTTCAGAACTGTAAGATTCAAATCTGACATGAGCACTGATTCCTCTTGCCTGTCAATAGTCTCACTGACTTGGACTAAAGGTAAGGTATGTAAGCTGAAAGAAAACAATTCTTACACAACTTTGAACTTTGTGGAGTGGGGAAACAGGTTTTAAACAAAAGAAAAGAATGGCAGTCTACTTCAGATTAGAACATCAATATATTATACTGGGCAAGTATTTGTAGGCTCTTTCTTCATCAAAAAAATTATTTCTATTCCAGTCTATTATTTCCTATATACAGGAATTGCAGCATAAACTGCATGAACTCCATGAATCTGGAACTGTAGTACAAGCATGACCCATAGATTTTTCACTTGATGACCTTAACCCAGGAGACAAGGTATATATAAAAAATTTCCAGCCCACTGGAGCAACTCAGCCTTCCTGGGAAGGTCCATTTCAAATATTATTAACTACTCCAACAGCTATTAGAATTGGAGAAAAGGACTCTTGGATTCATTGCTCCCATGTAAAGAGAGAATCTTCTACTGAAACTGATTGACTGTATCCTATTACAAGCATTGGAGATAATAGTCCAGAGAAAAGTGGACACCATTTTTGGAACACATTGAATTACTGAATTTTTTTTTTACTATTGCCTTTTATTTTTCTAATAGAATATCTGATTTTCCTTTTTTTATTTCTTGTACTTAAAGTACATATAATCAATATTAATTTTTGCTTCTGCAGTAATATGTTTAAAACATGTTTTAATATTAATACATACCCCAAAAGCCCTAGACTACAGTAACCTGTCATTTGTTGTTAAATATTATAAGACTATGATTAATGATTATGTCTGATTCCAGAAGAAGGGAACAATACATACACCATACAGTGCAAGAAACACAAGGTCACGGAAACCAACCAGTCCCATTGGGATTGATGAGAAACTGAATAGTGCCATGGAGCACAAGGTCAAAAAAGACCATACCAATCCAACTAGGACTGTTGAACTTTTATGCCAATACTAAAGGATTTGAACTTAGTGTAAGACTTGAAGTTGCAACGCTTAACATATGCTAAGTTGTAGGATTCTTTGTTCTATGCTACCAGTCGAGTACTGAAGGTTGGCCATCATCACTGTGGCTCCCTTACCCCTGAGAATGATGCGAAATCAGACCAGGGAATGACATTTCCCTTTTACATAAAAATCTAGTCCTCTTTTCTCTTATGATATGCCAACTTGCTGTAGTCTTAGCTGCCAATGGGTAAGTGCAACATTACTGCATTTTGTTTTACAAATTTATGGTACAGAATTTACTTTAATTGGACCCTAATACAAGGGCCTATTATGAATTTATTCTTGTTTATTAAAAAACATTTACATACATAGATTTTTGATACTTTGATTCTTATTTTGAATTTTTATTTCTCCCAAAATTTAATTTTCTTATGTTTTTGGTTTTTCTTTTGACAAAATTGAATTCACACATGCCATAACTCAATGATGTATTCTGAACTGATCTGGGTGTTTCTTTTTTAAACACCCTCTTCAGGAGGGAATTGTATTTTTATAAAAATGCAAGCCTTAAAATTTTGTTCTAGAAAACTCTCAGGAAAATAAGTCTGCTAATGCTTTTAAACCAGAAAATAGACTATTTGCCAGCAGAATCCTACACTGAATCAAGATGATCCAGAAAAGATGAGTGCAGAATTCTGCACCGAATCAAGATGATCCAAAATGAACTTTGGGGTGCAACTAACTGAACTTTAGGGGATTGAAACAATTATTTGAATTGTAAACTCTTATGCCAAAGGGGATTGCCCCCTAATTGGCTTTTTGTCAATGTGCCTAGCAAAACATTGGTTTTGCTCTCTTTCTATCTCTTCTATTTACCTCTTTATCTCTAACTATTGTAGTTAGAACTTTAGGGGTACAAGATGATTATGTCAAATGATCAATTGGGAAGAACAGTCTCCCAAATGAACACGGGGAATTATGATAATTAGATTAAGTCTACACTCCCCATCTTTAGATTTAATCACCAAAGGTGATAACACCTCTAATTATGGGAGATCCGTAACCCATGTGTGCTAGAGTAGGTGACTAATCATAATCAACTGATTGCCCCCTAGGCAGTACTATGAGAATAGTCTATTGTGATTGGACATGCAAATTAGGAGGGAGGAACAGGAAGTGACGCATAAGTGACCCCTTTAAAAGGAGAAGGTCCTCAAGTCAGCTGGGGGTCTTCAGTGGAAGAAAGCCTGTAGCAAAGGACCTTTTCTAGTTCATAGAGGAGTGTTCGAATGCCGAGACCCTGGTGAGACTACTTTAAATATCTTCTTTGAATTGTCAGGTGGGTAAGTTAAGCTGATGCTCTCTCTCTTTCCTTGGCAGTTCTGGAGGCTCTACCCTCTCTTGACTCTCTAATTATAAAAGGCCTTGTGGCTAGAAGCCTTGTTTAATTAATCTCTGTGCCCCTCTACTGGGGCCTCTACATTCTTACCTAGTCTTCGACTCTGGTCCGGGCCAGAGTTTCTCTCTTTCAATTTCCCTACCTTCAACCTTCCTAATTTTAAATAAATCACCATAAAAGTCAATTTTGACTTGAGATTATTCTTAATTGAGGATTGATAATAGTTCAATCCTCTGGCGACCATCTTTTAATATATTGAACCCATAAAGCCCCCTTTTACCCCTTATAGTCCACAGTTTCAAAATAGAAAAACAAAGGGAAATGCAAGCACAATGCAAATCAACAATATAGTAAAAAAAATTAAGTTTGAATCATAGTGTCCAATGATTCAAAACAGAAATCCAAACAGAAATTCAAGAAAAATTCAAAGACCCAATACAGTAAAAAAAGAAGTTTGAATCATGAAGTTAATGAAAAGATTCAGATTAGAAAAAGTAAGTAGAATCCACAACAAAATTCAATGTCCCAGCAGAGGTGATTCGTAAGTATTATTGGTATGTTAAAACTGGCTACGAAAAGATTCAATTGACTAGAGACTTTAAAAATTGAGGAGCAAAAAAATCTATGGACTCCCTAACAGCTTAATGAAAAATAGCTACACCGAACTACTCTCATTAGCAATACTAACATTTTCTATGTTAATTTTCCATTTAAAAAATATAATTGGGCAAGGCATCCATTTTCATTTTTCCTCTACTCCAGGTCATCATCTAGCAAATATAAAGCAATTTTTTCACAAAATGTCATCACTTACTGTTGATTCTATTAATAGTTCCTTGGATTTCTACTTGTGTCAGTAGGTCCTGGTATTCATCTCTTTCTTCTTCAGACAGAAAGATACCCTGAAAAACAATACTTCCACTGAATCCCGCCAAAAAAGGAAATCAATTTTAAAGAGTTGAGTTCTTAAGGTAAAATCTTTCAAAATGTGGCACTGATTCTCAAGCCAAATATGGGCTTAAAAGATACAGAAACAAAATTCTTTTCTGTTACCATTGCTCAATATTTATAAAATCACATTATTTTCTTCTTCAATTGTTTGTTGTGTCTAATTCTACATTTTATTTTCTAGTTTGTTGCAAAGACACTAGAGTGGTTTGTCACTCCTCCAAAACAACTTGGAGAAAAAGCTCTCATGGGAGCTAATTTCTTTTTTAAATTAATCCTCATCTCAGAACTTCGAGACTGGGCTTATTATACAAAGCTGAAATTTTTTTCACACAGATGAATCTAGACTGGAATAAACTAACCATGGGAGGCAGGAATTAGTGAATACAACTGATTTTAGGTGAAAAGAATAAATCCTGGGTGAAAATTCTGGCAATATGGGTGAGGAGAGTGGAAGGAAGAAAGGTTAAGCCTTTGTGTTGAACAATTGCTACTTGAAGGACACATTTTGATGCCCTTACTTTCATATTGAATAACTTTAAGGAAAAATATAGCTAGGATTGAGATTTTCATAAGACACAACATGAGGAACTTGAGGATTCCATGAAAATGTGCAGGAGATGCTCCCTATACCCACAGAGAGATATCTCTGTACTGTCTTTGGCATACATGGGATAGGTTCACTATCTCAGTTCTAGGTCTTTCAAAGTAAAGGATTCCCTGTCCTATCTATTTTTTCCATATCTCCTAGCACTATTCTTTTGATCTTCAATAAAACCATGAGTTGCTCTTGCATGTTTAGCATTTGAATTCAAATTCTTTTACCTCATTTTATACTTTTAGATTCTTTTGTTCGTGGCCGTACTGGTTACGGATTAATAAGAAATACTTCAAATATCTTCCTAATAGTCACTCTTTTTCAGCTGACAACTCTGTTATATTTCTAACAACTGGGCACACAGTGAACTCCATTTTATATTTACTCATTATCTCATGAAGTACCTCCACTTTTGCAATCTCTTCTTTTTTCTGCTTGGCTCCCCAAAGTCCCTCTTGATAATTTGAAGAGAGGTTATCATCAAGAGAGGTTAAACCGGCCTTTGGATTCTTCAGAGTTACTAGAGTCTGCTCTGCGACGCCCTCCTTGATGGCTTCATTAATTGCAAGGACTGCTGCATACACTGAACATGGGAGAGGAATAGACAGCATTTTTTAAGCAACAAAAGCAAATAAGAGAATTGTTGTGATAATGAAAGTCTGCCCTGCTTTACCTTAAATTATTGCATGGATAAAAATAAGGAAGAAATATTTTTCGTTCAGTGTGTGTTTGTGTGTGTGTGTGTGTGTGTGTGTGTGTGTGTGTATTTAAGTCCTCACTTTCTGTCTTAGACTTGGTATTAATTATTAAGTTCGAAGACAGCTAAACAGTAAGGGCTAGGCAATTTTGGCAAAGTGACTTGACCAGGCTCACACAGTTAAGACCTCTTTGACGTCCCATCTGAACTGAAGATCTCCTGTCTCCACACTGAGAACTTAGTGACAGTTTGTGTTTTCCATCCACTGAGTCACTTAAGTGCCAGTAATAGGTTTTATTGCTGAAGAAGTCTACAAATATTGGGAGTATGTGCTCAGGGTTACATAGCTAAAACCCATCTGAGGCAGGAATTAAAGCCATGTTTTCTTGACTCCAAACCCAGTGGTCTATACACATTGGCATATTGCTTTTATGCCATATTGGTTGTAAGAACTACAAAAATTGCAACATTTCACACTTTCCTCCATCCCCCTGTTTAATCAGATTCTGTTGATGAATGTAATATCTACTTAGCAGGAAAATAATAATTTACATATATCAATGGCCTACAAAAATAGAAATTAAGGCTCTACCTAATTTAGCTGAGGCTAATACCTGATTAATTTATATAGAAACTGCTTCTCAATTCCAGGATTCTTTTAGCTCAGGACAATAATTAAGAGACTTCTTAAAAATGACATTAAGATATGCTACAGGAAAATAACGTATTGAGTATTTATCAAAGCCATATATGTTACAACTGAGTTGCTGGCGGGGTGGACTTTCTTGACCCATAATATTCCAAGAAAGAGGGCAAGAAAACAATGTCAAAAGCATCAGACAAAAAGAGGAAAAAGATGCCACACAAAGTATGTGACTTCAGAGAAATTACGATGAGTCATTGCTGACAAGTCAAAGAAGGTGACCAAGGCTGGGATGAGAACAATGATGAGAGTAGGTGGCAGCAAATATAAGAAAATAAACCTTGACATATTCCACAGTGGAGCTTGGAGCTTATTTCCTGCCAAATTCTCACTGTACAGATTAAGAAATTGAGGCCCATAGGGAAGAAATCATTTTTCCAACAGTCCCAAAGGGTTTAGTGACATAGCTGGGACTAGAAATCAAGACTCCTGCTTTTTATCTATTTTGAAACTCACAGGAATCTAAGAAAGTATCAGCAACTTGTTCAAAGAAAGGGAACAAGGATGAATTCTACACATACTAGGTGACAGGAACTGTGCTAAGTGCTACCTAAATATCATCTCCTTTGATTCTTATAACAATCCTGAGAGCTAGGTACTATTATTTCTCCCATATTGGGATTGAGGAAACTGAGGCAGATCACTGGCCCAGGGTCATAGATCTAGTCAGGATGTGAGACAAGATTAGACCTTGGACCTTCTTGATTATGAATTCAGCACTTTATACACTGTAAAATATATCAGATATTTTGATTATTCGATACTGTTTCCTTGGCTGACTAAATGTTTAGCCCAATATCCCACATCCTTTACATTTCTATCATCATCAGTGATCATAATGATGATCAGAACTATACAGTCAAGAAAGTGTTAAGTTATATTCATTGCCATGTAAAAGACACCTTTAGAAATATTTGAGAGAGAAAGGTCACTTGGCTGTGGATCAGAGTCTGAAAACAGGGGTTGAGGCCTAGATTCATATCTAGCCTAACCGAGTGACTCTCACAAAGGAATTTAACTCCATTTGCCGCCTACCTCTTACCTCTTTTCTGACTTGAAAACAATACTTGTTTTGATTGACTTTCCATTTATTAAGACAAAAATAATGTAATAAATATTAGAATTGTCTTCAAAAATGGGCTGCAATTAAAAAATGATTAAACCATTGGGTAGAGTCAAACATTAAATTATTCAGAATACTGACATTCTCAACCATTCTGGAAAACCAAACTAACTGCACTTACTTCCTTTTTCTTCTTGAATTTCCACATTAATCAAATCAAGGACATTCTGTATTTCATCCCGGCTGAAGTTATGCTGTCCTTCAGATGAGGCTTCTCTTTTAATGGACACAAGCACACTAACATACCTGCGGAACACAAAAGTCACCATACATTGATTAATTTAAATTTTCCTCTTTAGTTGACTTCTTAAAAAATTTACAAAATCTGAGAGACTCCGAGAGCTAAATGTTGGAAGCAAAGCAATATGTGAAAAGGGAAGCAGCATGCTGTGTAGCCCTTCAGTGAGATTCACTATATAAGCATGTGGAAAATTATTATGTAGGTTAAGTGAAGAGCCTTTTGAAGACTGGAGTGTCTTGAGGGCATCAAGACAAAACTAAATAGTCTTTTGCCATGAGGAACCTAAACCTTATGAGGGATTACACAGGAATGGACGAACATTTACAGTACACGTAAAATGACTTCCAGTGTTGGCATGCTGACAATGGAAGGCTCAGAGAAGGAAGGTCTCTTGTAGCTGTCCTCCTCTGAGTGAACAAAAGGGTAGAGTGGCCTCAGATCCTTTCTAGCTTGGTGACTCTGGGTAAATCATAGCCCCACTTGGCAAGCCCTTGTTGTTCTTCTGGCTTAGAACCAATAGAAAGAGAGGGATTAAAATATTAAAAAAAGAAAAAAAGAATTTATTGCTATTGTCTAAGTGAGAGGGATGAAGGGCTGGTTTCCATGGTTGCCTGATTAATGGACTATACATCTAAGAGATACTGGGAATGTATAATGCACAAGATTGGACAACTGAAACAGTTTCTTTCTGTACAAGTGTACATGACAAATCTATCTCTTGGACATTAAAGGCCATGTGGGCAAAAATAGTCTCATGACAGAAATGTTTATCTCCATCTAAGTCACATAGTCTTGGTTCTCTGCACAGTGTGATTCCATATTATGACTGCAGAATTTGGAGTCAGAAGAGCTGGATTAAAATCCTCACACTAGAGGCAACTTGGTGGCTTGGTGGATTGAGAGGCAGGTTGAGAGGGGGGCAGGTTTGGATTTGAAGATAACCCCAGACACTTCCTAGCTGCCTAATCCTGGACAAGTCACTTCTCCTTCATTCTCTAGCCCTTACTGGTTTTTTGCCTAAGAATCAAAGAACAATACAGATTTTAAGATGTAAGGTAAAGGGTTGTTAAAAAATCCTTACTATAGGATTTACTACCCCCCATAGGACCACAGGAAAAGCCAGTAAACCTACCTAAGCCTCAGTTTCCTTTTCTGTTAAAGAAGTGACTGGGTTAGCTGGCTATAATATATCTTTGCTCTCTAGATCTTACTCACCTTTGGGGTGGCAGATTGGGGGGAGTGAAGTGAGGAATTTCATTAAATTTCACAACTGTGAGAGGTATGGCAATATCTCCCTTCTGGTGGTCACCAACATTAATGATGAAAAGCCTATAAAGCATAACTGAAAGATATCCTGGGTTTGTTCTCTCCCTCATTCAGGAATGTTTCTCAAACTTTTCACTTTGTTTTACAATATCCATCCATCTTGCAATAATGGCTCTTGTGTCTTTGCTGCCCAGGAGTGAATTCTGGGAGCACCAAATGAAAGGAACAGCAGCTGAGGATGGGGATCTGATATCTAGGATCCTGTTCTATTGTGTCCCAAGGAAAAAGCAACAGGAAACTTGTTTTTTTCCATTTCTGCTTCTTCTCTTTGATGGCACGTTATGGGACAGATGGATGGGGATGCCATCAGGGTGGGTGAAGGGGATCAAATCTACCAGTGCAGAAAGTTGCCTTAGACACTGAGAGCTCAACTTGGTCTGGATCACCCAGGCAAATACCAGGACTCAAACTGAGGTCCTGCTGACTTCTTCGTCAGCCTGTTACATGACCTCTCCTAATTGACAGAAGCCCCCAGGTAGCACCTTTACATTAAAGGATGTAACATGTCTATGTCATGGTGGCATATTCCCTCATATCACACAGAATTCATTGAAAATAGGTCCATTATTTCAAAAAGGAAATACGGTGAAGACAACCTATATGAGCATTCTTAGCACTTCATGACCACTTGGAAGATGTAAGATCAGGAAACAAAATATTTCAAAAGGGCTTGACAGGAAGGACTGCATCCTTGAGACTGAAAGTCCCTGGAAATAAATGATACCAGAATCTCACCTCTACCATTTACCTTAAAGAGCTGAAAGGAATAAAGGATCTCTTACCGTTCCAAGTGTTTGTCATCCACTTTAGTGAAGCCTATTGAGGGATTTTGGAGATGATTCTGTATTGACACAACATCCTCAGTTTCCAATGCCTGATTAAGCAAAACAATACCTGACACCATTTCTATTGTCATGGAGACCTGTTCAGGGGCCAGGTAGTTCTGTAGGAGAACATATGTCAATGAGGAACATTTTCCCAGCTTGAAACAAATTAGCATTAAAAACAAAACAAAACCCATATGTAATAAAAAAAAAAAAACCTTCATTAAACCAATTTCTGCTGGGGGTGCCATGGTCAAAACTTGAGAAAATGAAATGAAAAGGAGTAACATTACATAAGAAGAATAACAAGGATGGAAAACAAGGAATAACAGTGTAGTCGAAAACGACATCAATAGGGGATATTTGTACAGGCTGATAAGGAGGGCCACATGGGATAATGCCACATGGAGCAGTGGGATTATTTCAGATATAGTGAGCTAAAGTTTAGAATGCTTTTTTTTTTTAATTACTTTACCTTCTGGATCAAAATCAATACTGTGCATTGGTTCCAAGTTAAAAGAATGAGAAGGTCAAGGCAATGGGGGTTAAGTAAGGTCACACAGCCTCAACATTTCGTGGCGTTGTGCTTTTCAGGTTTTCCTACTACTTGCCTGACTGTTCCAAGTCAGTCTATTTCTTAAATCCCTTCCCTTCTCTCCTAGAATCAATGTGAAGTAGAGATTCCAAGGCAGAAAAGTGGTAAGGGCTAGGCCATTGGGGTTAAGCGATTAGCTCGGGATCACCCAGCTACGGAGTGTCTGAGGCCCCACTGGAAACGCAGCCTGCATGACCCCCGGGTCCAATGCAACATCCACGGGACAGGCTGTCATGGCAGTCCGGACAACGTAGTGCCTAGGCTTTCTAGGCAATCATTACCTTAAGGGAAGAGCAAGTAGATTCTGGGAATGGCCTGAATGTCTCACCACCTTTCTGGACATTCTGAGATCATAGGAAATGATCCTAGGGCGACACCTCATTTTCAAGATGATTCCGCTCTTCTAACCAAACACTCCACTCTGAGACAGTCATGCCGCCAGAGTCCTTCTGCACTTACCAAGGAGTTCTCTTTCTGAAGGCTGAACAGTTCATTCTGATACATAACGGCAGCGAATGGAAGGACGGGAGGGAGCTGGGCCTCAAGTTTCATGAGTGCAGTCATGGTGTCACTGGGATGACCTTCTCGAATCACAGCATTGATTTCATCGATAGCAGCAAGCCCTGGAAGGACAAGCATGCCATGGCAGTCAGGATCTCACCTTACTTTCTTGGGGTTCTTTCCTATTGTCTCTCTCCCGGACTGGGCTTAAAGATCACAATGATCTTTACTCTTAGGGGGAGAACGAGCCTGGTTTTTGTGGCTAGACCACACCATGAGGTGCTGCACAAGGAAGGTCTCATTAATTTTCAACATGAATCAAAGATCAGCTATTGCCATATACTCTTTTTGCTTACCAAGGGAATTCCCCAACAGGGACTGAAAAAGGCTTCTATCTTGAAGCTAATTTGCAGTGATAGATACCTTAGTTGTAGTAAGCTTTGTTTTTCAGTGTTTGCAAATGATCGAAAATTGTGAAAGATATCCATGCTTTTTCTACTTCTCAATGTTAACTTCAAAATAACACTTTGTACTATTATTTTCTTCTCTTCTCTCAAATATCTACTTCTGTCTTTAACGCTTCATTTTTTATTCTCATTGGCACTAATGCCTCTTTATATATGTGCCCAATTCACAGCCACCAACCAGGCAATTTTCATAGTCGGAACTGGTATGTCAAAGCACAGGTGCCTAGGCTATAGGTCCCAATATACTTCCCTTTCACTGGGATCTGTGGAGGGTCTGGGATATGTGGGCAATTTCGATTCACTTGGAGGGAGTGCAAATACATTTCTGGACTGTCTGTATTGGAGACCGGATGTAAATGGCTTGTATTATGCAGGGGGTAAGAATTAATGCAGGTGGAGGCATCCAAACTAGCTTATGCTCATTTTAATTCACTGAGATTGATGTTCTTTAGAGTCACACCACTTCTCTTGGTACCATGAGGAATTTAGCTGCATGAATGCAGAACGTTTCAGAACTGTACGATTCAAAGCTGACATGAGCACTCCTTCCTCTTGCCTGCCAATAGTCTCACTGACTTGGACTAAAGCTAGGCAAGCTGAAAGAAAACAATTCTTACACACTCTGAACTTTGTGGAGAATGGAGACAGGTGTTAAATGAAACAAAGAATGGCTGTCACTTTCAGATTGGAAAACCAATACATGACCACTGGGAAAAGGATCTTTCTTCATCAAAAAATCATTCATATTACAATCATGACTTCCAAAGATTCAAAACAGACGATCAAAGAGAAACCCAAGCAAAATGCAAAGCCACAATATAGTTAAAAAAAATTCAGTTTGAATCATAATGTCCAAAGATTCAAAACGGAAAACCAAACAGAAATTCAAGAAAAATTCAAAGACCCAATATAGTAAAAAAGAATACGTTTGAATCATGAAATCGATAAGATTCAGAATGGAAAAAGTGAGCAGAAACCACAACAAAATTCAAAGTCCCAGTGGAGGTAGGTATTCACAAGTAGAAGTGGTGTGATGAAACTGATTAGGAAAACATTATACTGACTAGTGAGGGACTTTAACATTTGAGGAGCAACAAACTCCATGGACCACTAAGAGCTCAATGAAAAATAGCCAGACAAACACCTACTGCCATTAGCAGTATTACCCTTTTCTATATTATTTTTCCTTTGAAAACTACAATTGGGCAAGGCACCCGTTTTCACTTTTCCTCTCCTTCAGGCTATCACCTAGCAAACAGAAGGCAGTTCCTTCACAAAACGGCATCACTTACTGTTGATTCTATTGACGATTCCTTGTATTTCCACTTGGGTCAGTAGGTCCTGGTAGGCATCTCTTTCTTCTTCAGACAGAAGGATACTCTGAAAAACAATACCTTCACTGAATCTTCCCCAAAAAGCAAATAGGTTTGAAAGAGTTAAGTGCTTAAGGTAATATCTTTCTAAATGTGGTACTGATGTTCATGCCAAATGTGGGCTGAATAGATACAAAATCAGGATTACTTTTTCTTACTCTTGTTCAGTATCTGTCAAACCACATTCGTTTGGTTCTTCAATTGTTTGTTGTGGATAACTCTACATGATTCTATTGGCGAGTTTGTTGGCAATGATACTGGAGTGGTTTGCCACTCCTCCAAAACCACTTGGAGAAAAAGCTCTCCTGGGAGCTACCTTTCATTTATTTATTTATTTATTTATTTTTTGGCCATCCTCATATTTCAGGACATAGTGACTGGGCTCATTATACAAAGCTGAAACTGTTTTCAACTGGAAGAATCTAGTCTGGAATAAACTAACCCCCGGAAGCATGAATTTGTGAACACTGTTGCTTTCAGGGGAAAAGATGAATCCTGGCTGCAAGTTCTGGCCATATGGGTGAGAGTAGTGGAAGGAACGGAAGGTAAGCAAGCCTCTTTATTGAACAACCGTTGCATGACGTACACATTTTGATGCCCATAATTTCATATGGAATAACTTGAAGGAAAAATATAGCTAGGGTTGAGATTTTCTCAAGAAAGAACATGAGCCTTCCATGAAAACTAGACTTGAGAAGTGCTCAGGGGCAGGGAAGACAGTGTGCAGGGGATGCTCCCTATGGCCACAGAGAGGTTTCTCTGTGCCACCTTTGGCACACATGCCATAGGTTCACCATCTCGGTTCTAGATCTTTCAAAGTAAAGGATTCCCTATCTCCTAGTACTTTCCCTGCAATCTTCAGTAAAACTGTGAGTTCCTCATGCATTTTGGGCATTTGGATTCACATTCTTTTACCTCATTTTATACTTTCAGATTCTTCTGTTCGTGCCCTGACTGGTTAAGGATTAATAAGAAATACTTCAAATATCTTCCCAGTGTTCACTTTTATCCAGCTGACAACTCTGTTATATTTCTAACAACTGGGCACACGGTGAACTACATTTTACATTTACTCATTATCTCATGAAGTACCTCCACTTTTGCAATCTCTTCTTTTTTCTGCTTGGCTCCCCAAAGTCCCTCTTGATAATTTGAAGAGAGGTTATCATCAACAGAGGTTAAACCGGCCTTTGGATTCTTCAGAGTTACTAGAGTCTGCTCTGCGATGCCCTCCTTAATGGCTTCATTAATTGCAAGGACTGCTGCATACACTGAACATGGGAGAGGAATGGACAGCAATTTTTAAGCAACAAAAGCAAATAAGAGAATTGTTGTGATGATGAAAGTCTGCCCTGCTTTACCCTAAATTATTGCCTGGGTAAAAATGAGGAAGAAATATTTTTCGTTCAGTGTGTGTGTGTGTGTGTGTGTGTGTGTGTGTGTGTGTGTGTGTATTTAAGTCCTTACCTTCTGTCTTAAGACTTGGTATTATTAAGTTCGAAGACAACTAAACAGTAAGGGCTAGGCAATTTTGGCAAAGTGACTTGACCAGGCTCACACAGTTAAGACCTCTTTGAAGTCACATCTGAACTGAGGACCTCCTGTGTCCAAACTGAGAACTTAGTGACAGTTTTATATTTTCTATCCACTGAGTCACTTAAGTGGCAGTAATGGGGTTTATTGCTGAAGAAGTCTACAAATATTGGGAGTATGTGCTCAGGGTTACATAGCTTAAAGCCCTCTGAGGCAGGAATAAAAACCACGTTTTCTTGACTCCAAACCCAGTGGTCTATACACATTGGCATATTGCTTTCATGCCATATTAGTTTGAAGAACTACGAAAATTGCAACATTTCACACTTTCCTCCATCCTCCTGTTTAATCAGATTCTGTTGATGAATGTAATATCTACTTAGCAGGAAAATAATTATTTACATGTCTCAGTGGCCTAAAGAAAGGAAAACAAGGCTCTGCCTCGCTTAGCTGAGGCTAATACTTGAGGATTTAGAGAAAAACTGATTCTGCCAGGATTCTTTCAGGTCAGGATAATAATTGAGAGGGGCCTTAAAAATGATTCATCCTCGGAGGATGTTTAGGTAGGCTACAGGAAAAAGAAAGTAGAGAGTATTTGCCAATGCCACTTAAATGCTTTAGGCCCCAAGCTGGTGGTGGGATGGATTTTCTTTGTAAGAGTCAACCCTTCAATTATCCAGAATACTGACATTCTCAAACATTCTGAAAAACCAAAGTGACTGCACTTACATGCTTTTTCTTCTTGAATTTCCACATTAACGATATCAAGGAGATTTTGCATTTCATCCCGGCTTAAGTGATCTTGTTCTTGAGATGAGGCTTCTCTTTTGATGGACACGAGCCTGCTAGCATACCTGCGGAAGACAAAAGTCGCCATGCGTCAATTAACTTTAGTTTTCCTTTTCGGTTGACTTCTTACAAAATCCACTAAACAGGACAGACACTCTGAGAGCTAGATATTGGAAGCAGAGCAATATGAGAAAAAGGGAGGCAGAATGCTGTGTGGCTCTCTTCAGTGAGGTTCACTAGATAAGCATGTGGAAAATGATTATGTTGGGAAGTCAAGAGCCTTCTGGGCTCTGGAGGGTCTTGAGGACAACAAGACAAAACCAAATAGTCTCTGACCACAAGGAAGCCTCACCTTATGAGGGGGTTACACAGGGAAGGAAAAACATTTACAGTACACGTAAAGTGACTTCCAGGTGGGAGCATGCTGACAAGGGGAGGCTCAGGGAAGGAAGGTCTCTGCCCCGAGAGCACAGAAGGGTAGGTAGGAGGAGTCTCGGACCATGGGTAAATCATAGCCCCAACTTGGCCAGCCCTTGTTGTTCTTCTGCCTTAGAACCGATAGAAGATGGGGGATTCAAACAATGAAAAAAGTAATAAAGAATTTTTTGTTATTATCTAAGTGAAACCTGATGAAGGGCTCGTTTCCATGGTCTCCATTTCAATAGACTATAGCATCTAAAGAGATGCTGGGTATGTAGAATGCATAAGATTGGACAACTGTAACAGAGTTTCTTTCTGCACAAGTGTACGTGACAAATCACTCTCCTGGACTGTAAGGCAAGCATGGTCTTCTCAAGATTGAAATGTTTATCTCCATCCAAGTCACACTAGTGCCTTGGTTCTCTGCACAGACTTTGTTTTCCTATTATGAACGCAGAATTTGGAGTCAAAACCGCTGGATTAAAATCCTTACCCGAGAGATAACAAGGTGGCTCTGTGGATTGAGAGCCATGCTGAGAGAGGGGAGGGGCATGGATTCCAAGATGACCCCAAACACTTCCTAGCTGCCTAACCCTGGACATGTCACTTCATCTGGATTCTCTAGCCCTTATTGCTCTTTTGCCTCAGAATCAAAGTGTAATATGGATCCTAAGATGTGAGGTAAAGGATTTTTCAAAATCTTTAAGCTAGCATTTACTACCCCCCTCCCCCGCGCCCCCGTGGGACCACAAGGCAAAACAAATAAATCTACCTGAGCCTCAGTTTCCTTTTCGGTTAAAAAGGAGACTGGGTTAGCTGTCCTCTAACATATCTTTCCTCTCTACTTCCTAGGCTCCCTTTTGGGGTGGCAGGTTGAGGTGTGTGAGGTGGGAAATTTCACCAAATTTCAAAACTGGGAGAGGTAAGGCAATACCCTGTGGTGGTCACCAATATAAATGATGAAAAGCCTGTGCAGCGTGAATCAAAAGTATCCTGGGTTTGTTCTCTCCCACATTCAGGAATGTTTCTCAAGCTTTTCACCTGGGTTTAGAACATCCGTCTATCCCACAGTAATGGCTCTTGGGTCTTTGCTGTCCAGAAGGGGGTTCTGGGAGCACCAAATGAAAGGAAAAGCAGCTGAAGGTGGGGATCTGATATCTAGGACCCTTTTCTAGTGTGTCCCAAGGAAAAAGCCAAAGGAAACCTGTTCTTTTCAATGTCTGCTTCTTCCCTTTGAGAGCAGGTTCTGGGACAGCCAGATGGGGATGCCATCAGGGTGGGTGAAAGTGATCAGATCTACCAGTGCAGAGAGTTGCCTTAGACCCTGAGAGCTCAACTTGGTCTGGCTCAGCCAGGCGATACAGGACTCAAAAGCAGGTCCTGATGACTTCTTCTTGAGCCTCTAACATGACCTCTCCTAATTGTCAGAAGGCCCCAAGTACCAACTTCACTATAAAGGATGTGAAATGTCAAGGTGCCATCTTCCCTCATATCAAATACAGTTGAATAAAACGGGTCCACGTTTTCAAAAAAGGAAATACGGTGCAGACAACCTACTTGAGCGTTCCTAGCACTTCCACACAAGATCAGAAAACAAAACATTTCAAAAGAGGCTCCACTGGAAGGTATGCATCCTTGAGCCTGGAGGTCCCCGGAAGTAAAGGATAGCAGAATCTCACCTCTACCATTTACAAAGAGCTGAAAGGAACGAAGGATCCCTTACCTTTCCAGGTGGTCTTCCTCCAGGTTATTAAAACCTATTGAGGGATTTTGGAGATGATTCTGTATTGACACGAGATCCTCACTTTCCAAAGCCTGATTAAGCAAGACAACACCTGACACCATTTCTATTCTTGTGGACAGCTCCTCAGGGTCCAGGTAGCTCTGTAGGAAACCATAAATCAATGAGGAAAATTTTCCCAGCATTATACAAATTATCATTAAAAAAAAAAAAAAAACAAAACATCCACACGTGAGAAAAAAAAACCAAAAAAACCTCCAATTAAACACATTTCCCTTTAGAGTGGATACAAAACAAGGAATAACACTGTAGCCCATGATAACTGCAACAGCTGCCATTTCTGCAAGTTGATTATGAGGGCCACATGGAATAATGAATGCCACATGCAGCGGTGGCATTATTCCAGATATTTCCCTTTAAGATTTGGAACGCTGTCTTTTTTTAATCCCTAACCTTCCGTTTTCAAATCAATACTGTGCAAATGTATCCAAGTATGGGAAGGACTAGGCAATGGGGGTTATGTCACTTAAGTAAGGTCACAAGGACTCCACTTTCACGGTGTTGCCCTTTCCAGGCTTTCCTCCTACTTGCCTGACTGTTCCAAAGTCAGTCTATTTCTTAAATCCCTTCCCTTCCCTCCTAGAATCAATGTGAAGTAGAGAATCCAAGGCAGAAAAGTGGTAAGGGCTAGGCCATTGGGGTTAAGCGATTAGCTCGGGATCACCCAGCTACGGAGTGTCTGAGGCCCCACTGGAAACGCAGCCTGCATGACCCCCGGGTCCAATGCAACATCCACGGGACAGGCTGTCATGGCAGTCCGGACAACGTAGTGCCTAGGCTTTCTAGGCAATCATTACCTTAAGGGAAGAGCAAGTAGATTCTGGGAATGGCCTGAATGTCTCACCACCTTTCTGGACATTCTGAGATCATAGGAAATGATCCTAGGGCGACACCTCATTTTCAAGATGATTCCGCTCTTCTAACCAAACACTCCACTCTGAGACAGTCATGCCGCCAGAGTCCTTCTGCACTTACCAAGGAGTTCTCTTTCTGAAGGCTGAACAGTTCATTCTGATACATAACGGCAGCGAATGGAAGGACGGGAGGGAGCTGGGCCTCAGGTTTCATGAGTGCAGTCATGGTGTCACTGGGATGACCTTCTCGAATCACAGCATTGATTTCATCGATAGCAGCAAGCCCTGGAAGGACAAGCATGCCATGGCAGTCAGAATCTCACCTTACTTTCTTGGGGTTCTTTCCCATTGTCTCTCTCCCGGAATGGGCTTAAAGATCACAATGATCTTTACTCTTAGGGGGAGAACGAGCCTGGTTTTTGTGGCTAGACCATACCATGAGGTGCTGCACAAGGAAGGTCTCATTAATTTTCAACATGAATCAAAGATCAGCTATTGCCATATACTCTTTTAGCTTACCAAGGGAATTCCCCAACAGGGACTGAAAAAGGCTTCTACCTTGAAGACAATTTGCAGTGATAGATACCTTAGTTGTGTAGTAAGCTTTGTTTTTCAGTGTTTGCAAATGATCGAAAATTGTGAAAGGTATCTATACTATTTCTACATCTCAATTTTAACTTCAAAATAACACTTTGTACTATTTTCTTCTCTTCTCTCAAATATCTACTTCTGTCTTTAACGCTTCATTTTTTATTCTCATTGGCACTAATGCCTCTTTATATATGTGCCCATTTCACAGACTATGTATCTATTTTTATAGTTGGAATTGTTATTTCAAAGCATAAGTGTCTACTATAGGTCCCAATACACTTCCCTTACACTGGGAATCTGTTGAGTCTCTAGGATTTATGGGCAATTTAGATTCACTTGGGTACTGTCTGTAGTGGAGTTCAGAGAGAAATGACTTGTATTAGTAGGGGTAATAAAAGCAGATGGAGTAATCTAAACTAGCTTATGCTCATTTTAATTCACGAGATTGATGTTCTTTAGAGTCACACCACTCTTTAGGTACCATGAGGAATTTAGCTGCATGAATCTAGAAGGCATCAGAACGGTAGGATTCAAATCTGAATGAGCACACCTTTCTGTTGCCTATCAATGATCTCACTGACTTGGAGTAAACCTATGCAAGCTGAAAGAAAACAATTTTTACACACTTTGAACTTTGTGCAGTGGAGAGATAGGTTTTAAATGAAACAAAGGAACGGCTATCACTTTAAGATTAAAACAGCAATACATTATACTGGACAAGGATCTATAGGCTCTTTCTTGATCAAAAAATGATTAATATTCAAATAGGACATACAAAGATTCAAAACAGGAAAACAAAGAGAAATCCAAGCAAATTGAAAAGGTACAATAGAGTAAAAATAAATTAATCAAGTCTAAATCATGATATCCAAAGATTAAAAACAAAACAAAAAAGAAATTCAAGAAAAATTTGAAAGACCCTATATAGTAAAAAAATAAGTTTGAATCATGAAGTCAATTAAAAGATTCAGAATTGAAACTGTGAATAGAAACCACAACAAAATTCAAAGTCCCAGTATATTTACAAGTAGAAGTGGTGTTTTAAAACTGATTAGGAAAACATTGTACTGACTAGTGAGGGACTTTAAAAATTGAGAAGCAAAAACTCTATGGACCCTTCAAGTTTAATGAAAAATAGCCAGACAAATATCTATTCTCATTAGCAATAATAACCTTTTCTATATTATCTTTCTTTCAAAAAATACAATTGGGCAAGACATCTGTTTTCACTTTTCCTCTACTTCAGGCCATCACCTAGAAAATATAAAGTACTTCCTTCACAAAATGACTTACTGTTGATTTTATAAATGGTTCCTTGTATTTCCACTTGGGTCAGTAGGTCCTGGTAGGCATCTCTTTCTTCTTCAGACAGAAGGATAATCTGAAAAACAATATCTTCACTGAATCTTCCCAAAATAGCAAATAGGTTTTAAAGAGTTATGTCCTTAAGGTAAAATTTTTCAACTATGTCACTGATTCTCATGCCAAATATGGGCTTAAAAGATGCAGAATCAAGATTCCTTTTTCTTACTGTTGTTCAATATTTTTAAACCATATTTGTTTTGTTCCTCAATAGTTTGTCATCTCTAATTTTACATAATTCTATTTGTGAGTTTGGTGGTGAAGATACTGCAGTGGTTGCCACTCCTACTGTACAATTTGGAGAAAATGCTATCATGGGCGCTACTTTTTTTTTTTATTAATCCTCATCTCAGACATAGCAATTGGGTTTATTATACAAAGGTGAAACTTTTTTCATCTAGATGAATGTAGGCTAGAATAAATTAACCATAGGAGGCATGAATTTGTGAACACTGCTACTTTCAGGGGAAAAGAATGAATCCTGGGTGAAAGTTCTGGCCACATGGGTGAGTGGAGTGGAAGGAAGGGAAGTTAAGCCTTTTTTTGAACAATTATTGCATGAAGAATACATTTTGATGCCAATAATTTCATATTGCATAACTTTAAGTAAAGATATAGCTAGGATTGAGATTTTTCTCAAGAAAGAACATGATGAGGAACATCAGGATTCCAGGAAAACTAGAGTTGGGAAGTGCTCAGGGGCAGGGAAGCACCTGTGCAGGGGAAGCTCCCTATGCTCACAGAGGGGTTTCTCTGTGCTGTCTAGCACATGTGCCATAGGTTCACCATTTCAGTTCTAGGGCTTTCAAAGTAAAGGACTCCCTATACTTTGTATTTTATCCTCATCTCCTAGTACTTACTTTTCAGTGATCTTCAATAAAACTGTGAGTTCCTCATGCATTTTTTGGCATTTGAATTCAAATTCTTTTACATAATATTATTCTTTCAGATTCTTTTGTTCTTGCCTTGCCTGGTTACTGATTAATAAGTAATACTTCATATATCTTCCTAGTAGTCACTTTTTTTCTTTACGAACACAGTTAACTATATTATACATTTACTCATTATCTAATGAAGTACCTTCACTTTTGCAATCTCTTCTTTTCTCTGCTTGGCTTCCCGAAGTTCCTCTTGATAATTTGAGGAGAGGCTATCATTGACAGAGATTAAAGCAGCTTTTGGATTCTTCAGAGTTACTAGCGTCTGCTCTGCACTGCCCTTCTTAACGGCTTCATTAATTGCAATGACTGCTGCATGCACTGAACATGGGAGAGGAATAGAAGGCATTTTTTAAAGCAATAATAGGAAATAAGAAAAATGTTGTGATGACATAAGTCTGCCCTGTTTTACCTTATATTATTTTCTGGATAAAAATAAAGAAGAACTATTTTTCTTTTTCTCTGTGTTTGTTTGTGGTTAAGCTCTTACCTGCTGTTTTAAACGTGATACTAAGTTTTAGTTCCAAAACAGAAGAGCAGTAAGTGTTAGGCAATTGTGGCAAAGTTACTTGACCAGGGTCACACAGATAAGACCTCTTCGAGGTTACATTTGAACTCAGGATCTCTTGTCTCCAAACCATTTCTATCCACTGAGACAATTAAATGCCCTTAATGTGTTTTATTGGTAAAGAAGTCTACAAATATCGAGAGTATGTGCTCAGAGTTACATAACTCAAAAATACTGGATGGAGGAATAAAAACCACTTAATCTGGACTATAAAACCAGTGACACAATGCCATATTGCTTTTCTGACTGTACAACATTTCACACGTTTCAACATCCTCTTACTTAATCGGATTCTGATGATCAATTTAAGATATACTTAGCAGTAAAATAATAATTTACATACCTCATTGGTCTAAAAAAAAGGAAATTAAGGCTCTGCGCCTTGTTTATCTGAGGCATTTAATACTTCATAATTTAAATAGATACTGCTTCTCAATTTCAGGATTTTTTTTTAGCTCTGGACGATAATTGAGAGGGGCCTAAACAATGGTTTATCTCCTGAGGATTGTTAGATAGTCTACAGGAAAAAGAAGGTATTGAGTATTTGTCAAAGCCACTTAAATTACTTAGGTCCCAAAGTGGTTGTGAGATGAATTTCCTTGACCCATAATGTCCCTTTACACTCTAAATCAGAGCCTGCTGTTATGCATGAACATGTTAGAGGACATTTCAACCCAGGTCTTTTTGACCAAATCCAACACTGAGGTCTGTATACAATATAAGCAATTTCCTGGCAGATTCACAAAATTCCTAATGAATGGAATAATAGTAAAAAATATTCTTGTGGTGCCTAAATGGGAGAACTTTTTATGGACAAAATAAAAAAGAACAAAAATAAGACAATCCCTTATGAAGCACTATAATAATGGGCTCTCCATATTTTTCAACATCAAGGTTTAGGAAACAAAGCTGCTCAAATTCTTTTTCAGTCCTGTCTTGCAGAAAGCTACCAATTACCACTAACCTTGACCAGGTCTACAATACTTAGACCATATTAGAGATGAATGGTCCTAAATCTTTTGGGCTTCAAGGGAGAAAAAGAAGGCAGGGGTGGCTATCATGATCTCTGACAGAGCCAAAGTAAAAATAGATAAGGTTAAAAGAGATAGGGAAGGTTACTACATCCTAATAAAAGGCAGTATAAACAATGAAGAAATATCAGTACTCAATATGTATGCACCAAATGGAATAGCTTTCAAATTTCTAAAGGAGAAGCTAGTGGAGCTCAAGGATGAAATAGATAGCAAAACCATACTAGTGGGGGACCTGAACCTTCCCCTATCAGATCTAGATAAGTCAAACCAAAAAATAAATAAGAAAGAGATAAGAGAAGTAAATGAAACCATAGAAAAATTCGAGTTAATAGCTATTTGGAGAAAAATAAATAGAGACAGGGGGCAGCTGGGTAGCTCAGTGGAGTGAGAGTCAGGTCTAGAGACAGGAGGTCCTAGGTTCAAACCCGGCCTCAGCCACTTCCCAGCTGTGTGACCCTGGGCAAGTCACTTGGCCCCCATTGCCCACCCTTACCACTCTTCCACCTATGAGACAATACACCGAAGTACAAGGGTTTTAAAAAAAATAAATAGAGACAAAAAGGAATAAACCTTCTTTTCAGCAGCACATGGAACATTCACAATGATACACCATGTAATAGGGCACAGAAACATGGCAAACAAATGCAAAAAAGCAGAAATAATCAATGTAACCTTCTCAGATCATAATGCAATAAAAATAGTTATTAGTAAGAATACATGGAGAGGCAAACCAAAAACTAATTGGAAATTAAATAATATGATTCACCAAAATAATTTAGTGAAAGAACAAATCACAGAAACAATTAATAATTTCATTGAAGATAATGACAGTGATGAGACATCTTACCCAAACTTATGGGATGCAGCCAAAGCAGTTCTAAGGGGAAAATTAATATCATTGAGTGCATATATTAACAAATTAGGGAGGGCAGAGGTTAATGAATTGGGAATGCAACTTAAAAAACTAGAAAATGAACAAATTAAAAATTCTCAGATGAAAACTAAAAAAGAAATACTAAAAATGAAAGGAGAAATTAATAAAATCAAAAGTAAAAGAACTTTTGAATTAATAAATAAGAGTAGAAGCTGGTATTTTGAAAAAAACAGATAAAATATACAAAGTACTGGTCAATCTAATTAAAAAAGGGAAAGAAGAAACCCAAATTGACAGTATCAAAGATGAAAAAGGAGACCTTATCTCTAATGAAGGGGAAATTAAGGAAATCATTAAAAACTATTTTGCCCAATTATATGGCAATAAATATAACAATCTAGGAGATGTGGATGAATATTTACAAAAATATAAATTGCCTAGATTAACAGCAGAAGAAATAGAATACTTAAATAATCCCATATCAGAAAAAGAAATTGAACAAGCCATCAAAGAACTCCCTAAGAAAAAATCAGCAGGACCTGATGGATACACAAGTGAATTCTATCAGACATTCAAAGAGCAATTAATCCCAATACTATAAAAATTATTTGATATAATAAGCAAAGAAGGAGTCTTACCAAACTCCTTTTATGACACAAATATGGTACTTATTCCAAAGCCAGGCAGATCAAAAACAGAGAAAGAAAATTACAAACCAATCTCCTTAATGAATATAGATGCAAAAATCTTAAATAGAATACTAGCAAAAAGACTGCAGAGAGTGATCAAGAGGGTTATTCATCATGATCAGGTGGGATTTATACCAGGAATGCAAGGATGGTTCAACATTAGGAAAACCATCCACATAATTGACCATATCAACAAGCAAACCAACAAAAACCACATGCTTATCTCAATAGATGCTGAAAAAGCCTTTGACAAAATACAACACCCATTCCTACTGAAAACACTAGAAAGTATAGGAATAGAAGGTTCTTTCCTAAAATAATAAACAGTATATATCTTAAACCATCAACAAGCATCATATGCAATGGGGATAAATTAGAAGCCTTTCCAATAAAAGATCAGGTGTGAAACAAGGATGCCCATTATCACCTCTTTTATTTAACATTGTACTAGAAACACTAGCAGTAGCAATTAGAGAAGAAAAAGGAATTGAAGGTATTAAAATAGGCAAGGAGGAGACTAAGCTATCACTCTTTGCAGATGATATGATGGTCTACTTAAAAAGTCCTAGAGAATCAACTAAAAAGCTAGTAGAAATAATCAACAACTTTAGCAAAGTTGCGGTGTACAAAATAAATGCACATAAATCATCAGCATTTCTATATATTTCCAACACATCACAGCAGCAAGAGGTAGAAAGAGAAACGCCATTTAAAATCACCTTAGACAATATAAAATACTTGGGAATCTTATCTACCAAAACAAACACAACAATTGTACGAAAACAACTACAAAACACTTTCCAAACAAATAAAACTAGATCTCAACAACTGGAAAGCCATTGATTGCTCATGGGTAGGACGAGCTAACATAATAAAAATGACCATTCTACTCAAATTCATTTACTTATTTAGTACCATACCTATCAAGCTACCAAAAACCTTTTTTACTACATTAGAAAAAACTATAACAAAGTTTATTTGGAAGAACAAAAGATCAAGAATATCAAGGGAAATAATGAAAAAAAAATGTGAAGGAAGGGGGCCTAGTAGTACCAGATATTAAGCTATACTATAAAGCAGTGGTAATCAAAACTATATGGTACTGGCTAAGAGACAGAAGTGAGGATCAGTGGAATAGACTTGGGGTAAGTGATGTCAGCAAGACAGTGTATGATAAACCCAAAGAGCCCAACTTTTGGGACATGAATCCACTATTTGACAAAAACTGCTGGGAAAATTGGAAAACAATATGGGAGAGATTAGGTTTAGAGCAACATCTCACACCATACACCAAGATAAATTCAGAATGGGTGAAAGACTTAAATATAAAGAAGGAAAATGTAAGTAAATTAGGTGAACACAGAATAGTATACTTGTCAGATCTCTGGGAAAGGAAAGATTTTAAAACCAAACAAGAGTTAGAGAAAATTACAAAATGTAAAATAAATAGTTTTGATTATATTAAATTAAAAAGTTTTTGTACAAAGAAAAACAATGCAACCAAAATCAGAAGGGAAACAACAAACTGGGAAAAAATCTTTATAACAAAAAATTCTGACAGAGGTCTAATTACTCAAATATACAAGGAGATAAATCGACTGTGTAAAAAATCAAGCTATTCCCCAATTAATAAATGGGTAAGGGACATGAATATGCAATTTTCAGATAAAGAAATAAAAAATATCAATAAGCACATGAGAAAGTGTTCTAAATCTCTAATAATTAAAGAAATGCAAATCAAAACAACTCTGAGGTACCACCTCACACCTAGCAGAATGACTAAAATGATAGCAGGGGAGAGTAATGAATGTTGGAGGGGATGTGGCAAAATTGGTACGTTAATACACTGCTGGTGGAGTTGTGAACTGATCCAACCATTCTGGATGGCAATTTGGAACTATGCCCAAAGAGTGATAAAAAAAAAATGCCTGCCCTTTGATCCAGCCATACCATTGCTGGAATTGTACCCAGAGAGATTATAGATAAACAGATTTGCACAAAAATATTTATCACTGAGCTCTTTGTGGTGGCAAAAAACTGGAAAGCAAGGGTATGCCCTTCAATTGGGGAATGGCTGAACAAATTCTGGTATATGTTGGTGATGGAATACTTTTGTGCTCAAAGGAATAATAAACTGGAGGAATTCCATGTGAACTGGAAGACCTCCAGGAATTGATGCAGAGTGAAAGGAGCAGAGCCAGAAGAACATTGTACACAGAGACTGATATACTGTGGTAAAATAGAATGTAATGGATGTCTGTATTAGCAGCAATGCAATGACCCAAGACAATTCTGAGGGATTTATGGAAAAGAACACTACCCACATTCAGAGGAAGAACTACAGGAGTGGAAACACAGAAGAAAAACAACTGCTTGGACACCTGGGTTGATGAGGACATGATTGTGGATGAAGACCTGAAAAGACCACACCCATGTAACTATCAATAATGTGTAAATAAGTCTTGACTGACCACACATAATAAAACCAGTGGAAATGCGAATTGGCTACAGCATAGGGAGCCGGGGGTTGAGGAGGTGAAGGGGAAAATAAAAACATAACTTATATAACCATGGAAAATTTTTCTAAAAATCAAAAATTATTAAAGAAAAAAAAAGAGATGAATGATCCTTGATGAAAAGATGAATATGGAGTCTCAGGCTTCTTGCCCCCTAAAATGGGGCAAGAAGATTTTCAGCAGCTACAGTTGACTAGGACACAGATATCATCCAAGAGTGTTTTCAAAATTTCGAAGCACGAGAAGCCCAACAAGCCTTAAAAATCAACTAGCAATGAAGTCCTCCAAGAAAACAAAGTCAAAAGCATGAGACAAAAAGAGGAAAAGGAATGCACACAATGTGTGTGACTTCACAGAAATTATGATGAGTCACTGCTAACAAGTCAAAGAAGGTGACCAAGGTGGGAGGATAACAAGGATGAGAGGTGGGGGCAGAAAATATAAAAAAACATACCTTGAAGTATCCCACAGGGGAGCTTAGAAGTTATATCCTGCCAAATCCTCATTATACAGATTAAGAAATTGAGGCCCATAGAGAACAAATAATTTTTTCCAACAGTTCCAAAGGCTTTAATGACATACCTGGGACTAGAAATCAAGACTACTGATTTTCATCAGTTTTGATAATCATAGGAATCTAAGAAAGTATCAGCAACTTATTGAAGGAAAGGGAACAAAGATGAATTCTGCACCTACTAGTTGACAGGAACTGTGCTAAGTGCATCCTAAATATCATCTCCTTTGATCTTTATAACAACCCTGAGAGGTAGGTACTATTATTTCCCCCATACTGGGGTTGAGGAAACTGAGACAGAGGTGAAATCATTGGCCTAGGGTAATAGATTTAGTCAGTGTCTGAGATAAGAGTTGACTTCAAGCTTTCTTGACTATTAATTCAGCAGTTTATACACTGAGACACACATCAGATATTTCCTGATTATTTGAGAATGTTTTCTTGGCTGACTAAATGTTTAGGTCCAATATCCCATATCCTTTATATTTCTATCATCAACTTTGCTCATAATGATGATCAGAGTTCTACAGTCAAGAATGTGTTAAGTTATATTCATTGCCATGTAAAAGGCATCTTTAGAAATCATCAAGAGGGGAAGGTAAGTGGCTGTGGATAAGAGTGCCAAACCTGGAGTTCAGACGCTCTGGATTCAGATCTGGCTAATCCAACTTGCCTAGTCCTTACCTCTCTTCTGGCTTGGAAACAATATATGTTTTGATTCTCCTTCCATTTACTAAGACAAAAATCACATAATAAATATTAGAACAATTTCCCCAAAAAGGCTGAAAAATTGAGTAAACCATTGGCTTGAAGTCAAATATTCAATTATCTAAAATACCAACATCCTCAACCATTCTGCAAATGGTTGCACTTACATGCTTTCTCTTCTTGAATTTCCACATTAACAATATCAAGGAAATTTTGGATTTCATCCCGGCTTAAGTTATCTTGTCCTTGAGATGAGACTTGTCTTTTAATGGACACGAGCCTGCTAGCATACCTGGGGAAGACAAAAGTCACCTTACATCGATTATAATTTTCCTCTTTAGTTGACTTCTTAAAAAATTGACTAAACAGGACAGACACTCTCAGAGCTAGATATTGGAAGCAGAACAATATGAGAAAAGGGAGGCAGCATGCTGTGTAGCCCTTCAATGAGATTCACTATATAAGCATGTAGAAAATGATTATGTTAATAAATAAAGAGCCATTTGGGAAATGGAGGTTCTTGAGAACACCAAGACAAAACCAAATCATCTCTGACCACCTCACCTTATGAGGGGTTACACTGCGATGGGTGAACATTTAGAGTATACATAAAATGACTTCCAGGTGGGGACATACTGACAAGGGAAGGCTCAGGGAAGGAAGGTCTCATGAAGTTGTCCTCCTCTGAGAGAACAAAATGTTGGAGGGGCTTCAGACCCTTCCTAGCTCTCTGACCCTGGGTAAATCATAGCCCCTCTTGCCCAACCCTTGTTTTTCTTTTACCTAACAACTGACAGAAGGTGAGGGATTAAAAAAAATGAAAAAAGAAAAAAAGATTTTATTGTTACTGTCTATGTCATAGCTGATAAAGGGCTGGATGTCCGTGGTTGCTATATTGATGGACTATAGTACAGAGGGCCGTCAAACCCCCTCCTGATTGACGAGGTCTCATAATGGGGTCGCAGAACCTCAGAGAGAAATTCGAGGAAGGATGGATTACCCCCACTCAAGATTCCTCCACATGACTTCTCTCTTGTTAACATTCCTTAGTAGTTTTGTTATAACCAATATATTTATCTATTCAACCCTAGGGAGATACAGGAAAATTAGTAAAGGCTATCATTAGAACCCTTATAGGCCCCCTATAAATTTCTAGGAATGCCCCACCCTTATATATAATATAGAAATTCCCCTAAAATGCTCCTATAACAAACTAGCAAATAATGAGTTAAAAGACTTTAAAACTTCCCAGCAAGGCTGCACCCAAGAATTTCACAATCTCACACAGATGCCTGAAACTGCTTTCAAGCTTCCCTGATCCTTGTACAGAGAGAAAGGAAGACAAGGAATGAAAAATTAGAACAAGCCACTTCCCCATTACACTAGACCATTCTTATTAACCCCCTAGCATAAAGTAAAAGAACAAGTCAAGTAAACTCACCTTTGAGAAACACTGAAATATGAAAGATTGTTATTAAAATAATATTTGGATCAGTGTTAGGATTATTTTCTTTGAAACTGAAATTGATTGTGTTATTTTGTAATCAACTAGCCAAGAAATTACTTACTGATTAATTATATAGTTAATAAAGCTAAGAATAATCATACTTAAAAGTCTGATTGGTTAAAATATAATTGACCATTCTTTTTGGAATAAGGAAATAAAACATTTCAAAAGGGGCCTGAGACAGGGAGGGCTGCCTCCTTGAGATTGGTGGTCCCTGGAGTAAATGATAACAGAATCTCACCTCTACCATTTATAAAGAGCTGAGAACAATGAAGGATCCCTTACCTTTCCAAGTGGTCTTCATCCACTTTAGTGATGCCTATTGAAGGATTTTGGAGATGATTCTGTATTAACACAAGATCCTCTGTTTCCAATGCCTGGTTAAGCAAAACAACACCTGACACCATTTCTACTGTCATGGACAGCTGCTCAGGGGCCAGGTAGTTCTGTAGGAGAACATAAGTCAGTGAGGATAATGTTTCCAGCATTACATAAATTATCATTTAAAAAAAAACCATGAAAAACAAAAAAGTAAAACCTTCATTAAACACATTTCTGCTTAGGGTAAGGTGGTCAAAACTTGAGAAAATGAAATGCGTAGGAGTAACAGTTGATAAGAAGGAGAAGAAGGATGAATAACAATGAATAACAGTGTGCTCCATGAAAATACCAAGAGCTGATATTTCTACAAGCTGATTATGAGGGCCACAACGGATAATGCCACACGGAGCACTGGTACTATGTCAGGCATAGTACTTTAAGGTTTAGAAAGCTGCTGGGTTTTTTTGTTTTTTTTTATCCCTTACCTTCCTTTTTCAAATCAATACTGTGCATAGGTTCTAAGTTAAAAGTATGGGAAGGGCAAGGCAATGGGGTTTAATTAACTTAAGTAAGGTCACACGGCCTTAAAGTTTCATGGTGTTGCCCTTTTCCAAGTTTTCCTCCTATTTGCCTGACTGCTCCATCTCAGGCTATTTCTTAAATCCCTTCCCTTCTATCTTAAAATTAATGTTAAGTAGAGATTCCAAGACAGAAAAATGGCAAGGGCTAGGCCATTGGGGTTAAGAGCTGTGTAAATGGAATTAGCTCTGGCCCATTCATAGTCAAAACTCTACTTACCCAAGATGATGTCATCCCCACCTCCCTTAGTGGGGAGGGGAGATGAGTTACCCACACGTGACAATAAGTAACAATACAAGAACAAGGGACTGCCCTTTGGGCAGTCCAAATCAGTGCAGAGGCTGCCATTTGTCCACTTGAATTAGAGGTGGACCCACAGGAAGTGAGGAGAGACACTATCTCTTCAAGTATGTTGGTTACTTCCTGTTGGGGCAGTTCCCGCTTTGAACTTGGTGCTGAAGGTTCTTGGCTGAGACCTCAGACTACTTCCACTCTGAATTGTCACGTGGGTAAGTTAGGCTGACTTCCTTGACCTACCTTGGTGTTTTCAAGACTCTACCTTAAGTAGGCTCTTGCCTCTCTGATTGCTAAGGCCTTGTGGCATGTAATTTAGTTTAATTAGCCCTTTAACTCTCTCTCTCCATCCAGGGCCTCTGCAGGCCTGGACTAGCCTCTCCCTCTCTTTATTTCCCTACCTTTCACCTTCCTGATTGTAAATAAACTACCATAAACCCGATCCTGACTTGGGTCTATTTTAATTATGGAATTAATCTGAATTATTGATTCCTGGTGGCCACACTTTAAATATATATCTATATAATATCTAAAATCTCCCTCTTACAGAGCCTAGATCAGGATCACCCAGCTACAGAGTGTCTGAGGCCCCACTGGAACCAAAGTCTGCATGCCTCCCTGTCCAATGCTCCATCCAAAGGACAACCTGTCATTGGGGTCCAGACAATGCAGTGCCTATGCTTTCTAGGGAATCACTATTTTAAGTGAAGAAGAGGTAGATTCTATGAATGGCCTGAATGCCCCACGAGGTTTCTTCCCATTCTGAGATCATGCAAAAGGATCGTAGAGCAACACCTCCTTTTCAAGATTATTCTGCCCTTCTAACCAAATACTCCACTTTGAGACAGTCATGCTGCCAGAGTCCTTTGGCACTTACCAAAGAGTTCTGTTTCTGAAGGTTGAAAAGTTCATTCTGATACATAACGGCAGCGAATGGAAGGATGGGAGGGAGCTGGGCCTCAGGTTTCATGAGTGCAGTCATGGTGTCACTGGGATGACCTTCTCGAATCACAGCATTGATTTCATCGATAGCAGCAAGCCCTGGAAGGACAAGCATGCCATGGCAGTCAGAATCTCACTTTACTTTATTGGTGTTCCTCTCCAGAATTGGGCTTAAAGATCACTACACTCTTAGGAGGAGAACGAGCCTAGTCTTTCTGGCTAGACCATACCATGAGGTGGTAGTCATGGATGGTCTCATTAATTTTCAACATGAATCATAGATCAGCTATTGCCATATAGTCTTTTAGCTTACCAAAAGAATACCACCACAGGGACTTAAAAAGGCCTCCAACTTGAACCACATTTGCAATGATAGATACTTTAGCTGTAGCAAACTTTGGTTTTCAATAGATGCAAATGATTGAAAAAAAGTATACTTTTTTATATCTCAATTTTAACTAATTTTAATAACACTTTGTTCTATTTTTTCTCTTCTCTCAAATATGTTCTTCCTCTATCTTTACAGTTTCACTGTTTATTTTTCTTGGGAAAAATTCCTCTTTATTAATGTCCCCATTTCAAAGCCCACCCATCTATTTTTATACTTGGAAATGGTATTTCAAAGCACAAGTGCCTAGATTATAGGTCCCAATACACTTCCCTTTCCCTGGGATCTGTTAATGGTCTGGAATACATGGGCAATTTAGATTCACTGGAGTAGAGTCCAAATAAATTTGTAGACTGTCTGTACTGGAGTTCAGAGAGAAATGACTTGTACTAGCAGGGATAATAAATGCAGGTGGAGACATCCAAAGTAACTTATGCTCATTTTAATTAACTGAGATTGAAGTTTCTTGGAGTCACACCACTCCTCTAGGTACCATGAGGAATTGAGCTGCATGAATCCAGAAGGCATCAGAATGGTAGGATTCAAATCTGACAGGAGCACGCCTTCCTCTTGTCTATCAATAATCTCACTGACTTGGACTAAAGCTATGCAGGCTGAAAGAAAACAACTCTTACACACTTTGAACTCGTGCAGTGGAGAGACAGGTCTTAAATGAAACAAAGGAAGGTCTGTCACTTTCAGATTAGAACACCAACACATTACAGTGCACCAGGATCTTTCTTCATCAAAAAATGATTAATATTCGAATAATGATGTCCAATGACTCAAAACAGGAAAACAAAGATAAATCCAAGCAAATTGCAGAGGTACAATATAGTAAAAAAAAGTAAGTCAGAATCATGACATCAAAAGATTCAAAAGGGAAAAACAAAATGAAATTCAAGAAAAATTCAAAGACCCAATATAGTAAAAAAAATGTTTGAATCATGAAGTTAATAAAAATATATAGAATTGAAAAAGTGAGTAGAAACTACAACAAAATTCAAAATCCCAGTGTAGGTATTCACAAGTAGAAGTGGTGTGATAAAACTGATTACAAGATCATATTGACTAGTGAGGAACTTTAAAAATTGAGGAATGAAAAATCCGTGGAACCCTAAAAGTTTAATCAAAAATAGCTAGATACCTATCCACTCTCATTACCAATAGTAACATTTCTATATTATTATCCATTTAAGAAATACAATTGGGTAAGGCATCTGTTTTCACTTTTCCTCTAATTCATATCATCACCTAGCAAATATAAAACACTTCTTTCACAAAATGACGTCACTTACTATTGATTTTATTGATGATTGCTTGTATTTCTAATTGAGTCAGTAGGTCCTGGAATGCATCTCTTTCTTCTTCAGATAGAAGGATACTCTGAAAAACAATACCTCCACTGAATCTCCCCCAAAAGGAAATAAGTTTTGAAGAGTTAAGTCCTTGAGGTAAAATCTTTCAAATATGGCACTGATTTTCATGCAAAATATGGGCTTAATAGACACAGAATCAAGATTCCTTTTTGTTACTGTTGTTCAATATTTATAAAACTGAATTCTGGGAAGATGGCAGCTTAGACGGAGCAAAACTTCAGAACTCTACACCCTTCCATACAGAGATGAAAAACAAAGAGCTTAGTAAAGAAAACCAAATCTAACAACAGGCCAGAGAAGAGGAACCCTACTCGCTGGACAGCTCAAGAGGTACACCAAGAAAAAAGGTCTGAATTCTTAAACTGCTGGGTTTGAGGGTAAAGAAGAAGGGAATCCCAGGACCCCTCCCCCACATGCTGTGTGAGTCTCCAGTGGCTCCTGAAATCTCCGTGAGGGCAAAATAGCCTGGAGTGAGTGCCTTGCTGGTGCCAGACTTAGGAAGCTGAACACAAATGGCAGGGAGGTGGCAAGAAGAGAAAGTCAGAGAAACACAGTGAAAACACTCCATCTTGACTGTCCCCTCTGCCATTTCTCTGGAGTTTTTAGCCTCAGGGCACATTCAAGCTCTACAGATCAACCCCTGTCCTGGGTTAATCCTATCAATTGGATAGATAAGAAGTCTACAGAGGGCAGGGAAACTCCAACACCCCTCTGCCATACACTGCAGAAAAAGTAACTGCAAAATTCTGTTGCCAGCTTGGAGAAGATCATTCATCAAAGCTCATTAAAACCATCTGCTTAACCTAATCAGTTAGCAGAGCAGAGAAGGCACAGGAGGGAAAGAAGGAAAAAAATATTAGTAAACAACGGAAAAAGAAAAAAGAAATTACAATGGACATCTTCTTTCCAGATAGTGAAAAAAGAGCAAATGAAACAGAAGATCAAGGAACTCCAAGAAAAACTATAGAAACTCCAGTGAATTGGAAACAGGCTTTGGAAGATCACAAAATTCAATTAACTCAAGAACTTAAAATTCAATTAATTCAAG
>NC_058130.1:341109228-341123078 GCF_016433145.1 Gracilinanus agilis | reverse complement strand
TTGGTTTTTGATTTGCCTGTCCAGGTGCCCTTACTAATTATTATTTTATTGCATTATGATCTGAGAAGGTTACATTTATTATTTGTGGTCTTTTGCATTTGTTTGCAATGTTTCTATGCCCTATTACATGGTCAGTCTTTGTGAATGTACCATGTACAGCTGAAAAGAAGGTGTATTCCTTTTTGTCCCTATTTATTTTTCTCCATATATCAATTAAATCTAATTTTTCTAGGACTTCATTCACCTCTCTGACCTCTTTCTTATTTATTTTTTGGTTTGATGTATCTATATCTGAAAAAGGAATATTTAGACCTCCCACTATTATGGTTTTACTATCTATTTCCTTTTTGAGCTCTGCCAGTTTCTCCTTTATGAATTTTTATGCTATGCCACATGGTGCATACATATTGAGCAGTGTTATTTCCTCATTGTTTATACTGCCTTTAATCAGGATGTAATGACCTTCCCTGTCTTTTTTAATCATATCTATGTTTACTTTGGCTTTGTCAGAAATCATAATAGCCACTCCTGCCTTCTTTTTCTCATTTGATGCCCAAAAGATTTTGCTCAAGCCCTTAACCTTAAATTTGTGTATGTCCACCCAACTCATATGTGTTTCTTGTAGACAACATACGGTAGCATTTTGGTTTCTGATCTAATCTGCTACTTGCTTCCACTTTATGAGTGAGTTCATCCCATTCACATTCAGAGTTATAATTATCAGTTGTGCATTCGCTGACATTTTTGTATCCTCCCCTAGTCCCACTCCTTCTTCTTACACTATTTCCTTTTAAATCAGTGGTTTGCTTTAAGCCGGTATCCCTTATCCCCTCCCTTGATTAACTTCCCTTTCTACCCCCTCCCTTATTATTCCCCTCTTTTTATTTTTAAAGGCCTAATGAATTCTCTCCCCTTTCTTCTCCCCTCCCTTTTTTGACCTCCCCACTCTCCTACTCCCCTTGGTTTATCCCTTCTGACTTTCTCAGTAGGGTTAGAGTTTTATATCCCAATGGATAATATAGCTACTCTTCCCTCTCCGGGTTGATTACACTGAGAGTAAGGTTTAAATATTATCTCTTAATGCTCTCTTCCTCTCCTTCTTATAATAGTATTTGTCCCCTCCCCTTCCAATGCCGTCTTTGTGTGTAATAGAATATCCTATTTTTCTTATTCACTCAAGTTTCTCTTGATGTCCTCTACTATTCACCCCCCTCTTTCCCACCCCCTATATCATCTTAGACCATTTAGTATTCCACCCTCTCCTTATGAATTATTCTTCTAATTACTATAATAGTGAATACTATAATAGTGAATAGAGTTCACTACAGAAAATTATACATAGCATTTCTCCACATAAGAATACAGATAATTAGATTTTATTGAAGCCCTTTAAAGAGGCAAATTTAAAAATTTATGAGTTTTCTTTCTTTCCCCCTCTGTTTCTTATTTACCTTTTCATGTTTCTCTTGATTTTTGTGTTTGGATATCAAACTTTTCATTTAGTCCCAGTCTCTTTTGTGCAAATACTTGGAAATCTTCAATTTTGTTGAATGCCCATACTTTCCTCTGTAAGTATATTGTCAATTTTGATGGGTAGTTGATCCATGGTTGCAGGCCCAGTTCTCTTGCCTTTTTGAATATCATATTCCAACCCTTGTGGTCTTTTAGCATGGAGGCTGCCAGATCCTGTGTGATCCTGATTGGTGCTCCTTGATATTTGAATTGTCTCTTTCTGGCTTCTTGTATGATTTTTTCTTTTACTTGGAAGCTCTTGAATTTGGCTATTATATTCCTGGGGGTTGTCTTTTCTGGGTCTAGTGTAGAGGGTGATCTATAGATCCTTTCAATGTCTATATTGCCCTCTTGTTGTAGAACTTCAGGGCAATTTTGCTGAATAATTTCTTTTAGTATGGAGTCCAAGTTTCTATTAATTTCTGCTTTTTCAGGAAGACCAATGATTCTGAGATTGTCTCTTCTAGACCGGTTTTCTTGGTCTGTCACTTTCTCATTGAGATATTTCATGTTTACTTCTATTTTATCAGTCTTTTGACTGTTTTATTTGTTCTTGCTGTCTTGAGAGATCATTAACTTGTAATTGCTCAATTCTAGCCTTTAGGGACTGATTTTCGGCTATGATCTTTTGGTTTTCCTTTTCAATCTGGTCATTTCTGGTGTCCAATTTGCTCATTAGTCCATTTGATTTCTGAGCCTCACTTTCCAATTGCAACATTCTGCCTTTTAAACTGTTATTTTCTTGCCAGATCTCTTCCATCTTTCTCATCATCTCCGATTTGAACTCTTCCATAGCTTGTGGCCAGTTTTCATTATTTTGGGAAGGTTTGGATATGATTACTTGTTTGTTTTCCTCTGCTGTTTGCTCTGTTGCCTGGATTTTCTCTGTGTAAAAGTTGTCAAGTGTTACAGATTTCTTCTTAATGATCTTTCTCTTCTGGGGTTCCTGATTTTGGGTTTCCATTGTTAGCCCTGCCCCTTCTCAGCTTTATCCTCACACTCAGGGTCTGTCTGAGCTCTCTGGACTCCCAAGGTTTCAGGTTTCATTGTTCTCAGGGTCAAGCCTCTTGGCCGTCCCCGGTCTGCCCCTCTGCCCGAGGCTCCTTCAGCAGTCTCAGGGCGCTGCTTCCATATCCGTGCTGCCGTCTGCACAGGGTCCCCACTAGAGGTCCAAGCCTGCGCTGGAGATCCTTGTCCACACCTAAGTCAATGCCTTTACCTGTGCCAGCGCTAGAGCTTAGGGTCTGTATTCAAAGTCCGTGTGTGTTCTTTAGCCTCTTGGGGTCCTAAGTCTTGCTTCTCTCAGTAACAGGCCTTGGAGCTGCCAATGACTTAATGGGTGCCCCAATCCTGCTTTAACTCTTGTGTGCTGGCCTTGGCAGTATACGTCGTGTGGGGGGTGGGTGACGGGCTTCTTCCGCTCGTGTTTTAGTGAGAGCTGTTTTACCCCTTTATAGTGTGGAAATGCCCTGATTCCATGTAGCTTCAATGCTGCGCCCTGTTGTGGGGTCCCTTTATTCGTCTGGATTTGTTTTTATGTCCCCTTGAAGAGTCCTATATGCTTTGGTTAGGAGAGATCAAGCAGCTGCCTCCTTACTCTGTCGCCATCTTAACCCAGAACCTCTCGACTCCCTCTTTTTCTTGAAGAGAGAATTTAAGGATCATTGATCTACCAGAACATCATGACAAAAGTAAAAGCTTTGACATCATCCTACAGGAAATTATCCCAGAAAACTGTCCTGACATTCTCAAACAAGAGGGAAAAGTGAAAGAATCCACAGATCACCTCATACATTTAATCCAGAACTAAAATCTCCCAGGAATATTATAGCCTAATTCAAAAACTACCAGACTAAGGAAAAAATATTACAAGCTGCTAAGAAGAAGTCATTCAGATACCAGGGAAACATGTCAAGATAACACACGATCTGGTTGCATATATATTGAAGGACTGGAAGTCATGGAATATAATATTCTGGAAAGCAAGAGAACTGGGTTTACAACCAAGAATCAACTATCTAGCAAAACTGCCTATATTTTTGCAAGGGAAAGTATGGTCATTTAATAAAATTGAAGACTTCCAAGCACTCATAAAGAAAAAGAGATTTAAACAGAGAATTTACTGCCCAAACACAGAACTCAAGAGAATCACCAATAGGTAATTAAGAAGGGTGGGGGAACACCAAAAAACCTTTTTCTTTTAGGGACCCAATAAATACAATGATTTGTATCCCTATAAGAAAATATGATATTGGTAACTCTTAAAATTGATATTATCAACAGGGTAGTTAGAAGAAGTATATATAGAGGGAACAGTGACAAACTGTATAGGATGAAATGTCAAGTTATATGTTTTAATATATGTATAAATACATATAAAACTAGAGGTAAAAAAAGAATCACATGATATCTCAATAGGATATTTCAATAGATGCTGAAAAACCCTTTGACAAAATACAATACCCATTCCTATTGAAAACACTTGAAAGTATAGGAATAAAAGGAACTTTCCTAAAAATAATAAACAGCATATTTCTAAAACCATCAATAAGCATCATATGCAGTGCGGATAAATTAGAAGCCTTCCCAATAATATCAGGAGTGAAATAAGGATACCCATTATCACCTCAATTACTTAACATTGTACTGGAAAAATTAGTAGTAGCAATTAGAGAAGAAAAAGAAATTCAAGGTATTAAAATAGGCAATGAAGAGATCGAGGTCTTTCCAGACGGTATGATGGTCTACTTAAAAAATCCTAGAGAATCAACTAAAAAGCTGGTGGAAATAATCTACAACTTTAGCAAAGTTGCAGGATACAAAATAAATACACATAAATCATCAGCATTTCTATATATTTCCAACATATCTCAGCAGCAAGTTAGAAAAAGAAATGCCATTTAAAATCACCCTAGACCAATGATGGGCAAACTTTTTAAATCAGGAGCCAAAGAAAAGGAAATGCACATATGTCAGTCTGTTTCTAAGCAACTCTTTAGAAGTTTCATTGTATTGTATCCTATTCATTGTATTCATTAGATTAGGAATAATGTCCCGTGGCCCAATAGAACATTTTAGGGGGCCCGAATCTGGCATGTGGGCTGTATATTGCCCATCACTGCCCTAGACAATATAAAATATTTAGGAATCTATCTACCAAAATAAATACAGGAATTATACAAACACAACTACAAAACACTTTCCAAACAATTAAAACTAGATCTAACATTGAGTGCTCATGGGTAGGATGAGGTAACATAATAAAAATGACCATCCTACCCAAATTAATTTGCTTATTTAGTTCCATACCTATCAAAGGACCAAGAAATGTTTTTACTGAATTAGAAAAAACTATAACAAAGTTCATTTGGAAGAACAAAAGATCAACAATATAATGAAAATTAACGAAAAAAAAACATGCAGGAAGGTGGCCTAGCAGTAACAGATATTAAACTGTATTATAAAGCAGTGGTCCATCAAAACAATATGGTATTGTCTAAGAGACAGAAGGGAGGATCAGTGGAATAGACTTGGGGTAAGGAACCTCAGCAAGACAGTGTATGATAAACCCAAAAAGCCCAACTTTTGGGGCAAAAATCCACGATTTGACAAAAACTGCTAGGGAAAATTGGAAAACAATATGGATGAGATTAGGTTTAGATCTACATCTCACACCCTACAGCAAGATAAATTCAGAATGGTTGAATGTCTTGAATATAAAGAAGGAAATTATAAGAAAATTAGGCAAACTCAGAATAGTATACTTTTCAGATCTCTGGGAAAGGAAAGATTTTAAAACCAAGCAAGAGTTAGAAAAAAATCACAAAATGTAAATAATTTTGATTACATTAAATAAAAGTTTTTGTACAAACAAACATTTTAACTAAAATCAAAAGGGAAACAACAAATTGGGAAAAAGAATTTTTATAACAAAAACCTCTGACAAAGGTCTAATTACTCAAATATACAAGGAACTAAATCAATTGTATAAAAAAATCAAGCCATTCCCCAATTGATAAATGGGCAAGGGACATGAATAGGCAATTCTCAGATAAAGAAAGACTGCCTGCCCTTTGATCCAGCCATAGCATTGCTGGGTTTGTACCCCAAAGAGATCATAGATAAAAAGACTTGTACAAAAATATTTAGAACCGTGCTTTTTGTGATGGCAAAAAACTGGAAAACAAGGGCATGCCCTTCAATTGGGGAATGGCTAAACAAATTGTGGTATATGATGGTTATGGAATGCTATAGTGCTCAAAGGAATAATAAACTGGAGGAATTCCATGTGAACTGGAAAGACCTTCAGGAATTGATACAGAGTGAAAGGAGCAGAGCCAGAAGAACATTGTACACAGAGACTGATACACTGTGGTAAAATCGAATGTAATGGACTTCTGTACTAGCAGCAATGCAATGACCCAGGACAATTCTGAGGGATTTATGGAAAAGAACACTACCCACATTCAGAGGAATAACTACAGGAGTAGAAACACAGAAAAACAACCGCTAGAATACATGGGTTGATGTGGACATGATTTGTGATATAGACTTTAAACTGACCACCCTAATGTAACTATCAATAATATGGAACTAGGTCTTGATTGATGGCACATGTAAAAACCAGTGGAAATGAGCGTTGGCTATGGTGGGTGTTTGGGTGCAATGGGTGGATGAGAGAATAAGAACGTGAACCATATGTAACTGAAAACACTGTATAAAAATTTTACCTCATTTTATACTTTAAAATTTTTTTGTTGCCTGGTTTCTGATTAATAAGTAATACTTCAAATATCTTCCTAGTAGTCACATTTTTTATCTGACAACTATGTTATATTTCTAATAACTAGGAACACAGTTAACAATATTTTACATTATCTAATGAAGTACCTTCTCTTTTGCAATCACTTCTTTTCTCTGCTTGGCTTCCCAAAGTTCCTCTTGATAATTTGTGGACAGGCTATCATCGACAGAGGTTAAAATGGCTTTTGGATTCTTCAGAGTTACAAGAGTCTGCTCTGCGATACCCTCCTTAATGGCTTCATTAATTGCAATGACTGCTGCATGCACTGAACATGGGAGAGGAATAGATGACAATTTTTGAAGCAACAAAAGGAAATAAGACAAATGGTGTGATGATAAAAGTCTGCCTTGTTTTACCTTAAATTATTGTCTGGATAAAAATAAAGAACAACATTTTTATTTCTCTCTCTGTGTGTGTGTGTGTGTGTGTGTGTGTGTGTGTGTGTGTGTTTAAGTTCTTACTTCCTGTATTAGACTTGATAATTATTAGTTCTAAGATAAAAGAGCAGTAAGGGCTAGGCAATTGTGGCAAAGTGACTTGACCAGGGTCACACAGATAAGACCTCTTCAAGGTCACATTTGAACTCAGGATGTCCTGTCTCCAATCCATTTCTATCCACTGAGACACTTAAGTGTTATATTGGTGAAGAGGACTACAAATATTGGGAGTATGTGCTCAGGATTACGTACCTCAAAACTATCTGAGGCAGGAATAAAAACCATGTTTTCTGGACTCCAAACCCAGTGGTCTATAAATACCATATTGCTTTTATGGTTGTTGGTTTTTAAGAACTACAATAATTAGATCATTTCACACTTTCTTACATGCTCCTGTTTAATTGGATTCTGATGATGATGAATGTAAGATATACTTAGCAGTAAAATAATATTTTACATACCTCATTGGCCTAAAAAAAGGAAATTAAGGTTCTGCTTAGTTTAGTTGAGGCTAATACTTGATAATTTACATAGAAACTTCTTCTCAATGCCAGGTTTCTTTTAGCTCAGGATAATAATTGAAAGTTGTTCTTAAAAATGATTTATCCTCTGAGGATATTTAGGTAGGCTACAGAAAAAAGAAGGTGTTGAGTGTTTGTCAAAGCGACTTAAATGCTTTAGGCCCTGAGGAGGTGGTAGGATGGATTTTCTTGACCCATTATGTCCCTCTCCACTCTACTAAATAAGAGCCTGTTGTTATGCACAGAAATGTTAGAGGACATTTCAGCCCAGGTCTTGTGCCAAAATCCAACACTAAGGTCTGTATACAACACAAGCAATTTCATTACAGATTCCCAAAATTCCTTACGAATGAAATAATGGTAAAATATCCTTGTGGGGCCTAAAAGGGAGAAATTTTTTGACAAATTTAAGAAAAAAACAAAAATAAGAAAACCACTGAAGTGGTACAATAGTGGGCTCTCCATATTTTTCAACATCAAGGTTTAGGAAACAAAGCTGTTCAAAATCTGTTTTGAGTCCTGTCTTTCAGAAAGCTGCCAATCACCACTTACTGTGACCAGGTCGGTCTACAGTACCTAATCCAAATTATATATATGAATGATCCTTGATGAAAAAATGAAAATGGAGTCTCTTGCTTCCTGACGACCAAACGGGAACAAAAGGTTTTGAGCAGCTACAGTTGTCTAGGACACAGATATCATACCAAGAGAGTTTGAGAAACTTCAAAGAATGAGAACAATAAGTCTTAAAAATCCACTAACACTGAAGCCCACCAAAAAACAATGTCAAAAGCATAAGAAAAAAAGAGGGAAAGGTGTGTGAGACTTCAGAGAAATTAAGATGATTCATGGCTGACAAGACAAAGAAGGTGACCAAGGCTGGGATGATAACAAGGATCAGAGGTGGTAGCAGCAAATATAAGAAAATAAACATTGAAATATCCCAGAGAGGAGCTTAGTGGTTATCTCCTACAAAATCCTCACTATATAGATTAAGAAATTAAGGCTGCCTATGAAGAACAAATGATTTTTCTAATAATCCTAAAGGCCTTAGTGACATAGCTAGGATCAGAAATCAAGATTCCTGCTTTTCATCAGTTTTGATACTCATGGGAATCTAAGAAAGTATTAGCAACTTATTCAAGGAAAGGGAACAAGGATGAATTCTGCACCTACTAGGTCACAGGTACTCTGCTAAGTACTTCTTAAATATCATCTCCTTTGATCCTTAAAACAACCCTGAGAGCGATGTACTATCGCTTATTTCCCCCATAAGTGGGGTTGAGGAAACTGAAGCAGAGACGAAATCATTGGCCCAGGATCATAGATCTAGTCAGGATCTGAGACAAGATTTGACCTCAAACCTTCCTGACTATGGATTCAGCACATTCTGCACTGAGACACACATCAGAGATTTTCTGATTATTCCACAATCTTTCCTTGATTGACTAAAGGTTTAGTCCAATATCCCACATCCTTTACATTTCTATCATCATCAGTGATCATAATGATGATCAGAGCTCTATAGTCAAGAAAGTGTTAAGTTATATTCATTACTATGTAAAAGGCACCTTTAGAAATCATTGAGAGGGGAAGGTAGGTGGCTGTGGATAAGAATGCAGAACCTGAGTTGAGAAGTCCTGGATTCAGGTCTGGCTTCACATACTTTCCTAACTGAATGACCCTGTCAAAGTCATTTAATTCCACTTGCCTAGCCCTTACCTCTCTTCTGGCTTGGAAACAATACATGTTTTGATTCTCTTTCCATTTACTAAGACAAAAATCATGTAATAAATATTAGAACAATTTCCCCCCAAAAAAGGGCTGGAATTAAAAATTGAGCAAAACATTGGGTAACAGTCAAAGCTTCAATTATCCAGAATACTGACATTCTCAACCATTCTGGAAAACTTAGCTGACTGCACTTACTTGCTTTTTCTTCTTGAATTTCCACATTGACCCCATCAATGAGATTTTGAATTTCATCCCGGCTCAAGTGATCTTGTCCTTGAGATTCAACTTCTCTTTTGATGGACATGAGCCTGCTAGCATACCTAGGGAAGACAAAAGTCACCATACATTGATTAACTTTAATTTTTCTTTTCAGTTGACTTCTTACAAAATTGATTAAACAGGACAGACACTCTGAGAGCTAGATATTGGAAGCAGAACAATATGAGTAAAGGGAGGCAGCATGCTGTGTAGCCCTTCAGTGAGATTCACTAGATAAGCATGTAGAAAATTATTACGTTGGTAAGTCAAGAGCCGTTTGGGGACTGGAGGTTCTTTAGGACACCAAGACAAAACCAATTAGTCTTTGACCACAAGGAAGCCACACTTTATGAGGGGTTACACAGGGATGGACAAACATTTACAGTATATGTAAAATGACTTCCAGTTTGGAATATGCTGACAAGGGAAGGCTCAGTGAAGGAAGGTCTTATGTAACTGTTCTCCCCTGAGCATACAAAAGGGTAGGAAGAGCTGCGGACCCTTCCTCGCTCGGTGACCCTACGTAAATCACAGCCCCACTTGCCCAGCTCTTGTTGTTCTTCTGCTCTAGAACTGACAGAAGGGGAGGGATCAAAAAAAAAGAAATAAGAATTTATTACTTTTGTTTAAGTGAGAGCTGATGAAGGACTGGTTTCCGTGGTCGCCATATTGATGGACTATAGATCTAAGAAATCCTGGGAATGTAGAACGCACAGTATTTGACAACTGAAACTGTATAAACCTTGAAAGTGTTATCAAAAATTACATGTCTATAAACCTTAATTATATTTATTAAATCTTGGGAAAGTACTGGGTAGAAATTACCTCATTTGATCTTTACAATAGCCCAGGGAGATATGTGTTATGATGGTAACCACTTTACAGATTAGAATCCTGAAGCACAGGGGAAGTGTTTTGATCAAGTTACTGAGCTAATAAGCATCAGAGGCTGAATTGGAACTCAGTTCTGCCTGAATCTTGGTGTAGTGCTTAAAATTTACTGTGATCTTAGTCACCTCATTGAACTGAAACTAATTTAAATGCTCACCAAGTTTATTTATTGAAGTATTTTGATTCAATGTTTTTAAGAAAATATTTAATTAAAAGGTCGTGTCAACTTCCTTAATGTTTTGGAAGGAGGTGAGAGAAAGAGAGTGGGAGGGTGAAGAATTAAGGATAACCAGTATATTCGAAATCTGAGACTGAAGGGATATTGATGACTTCAGGGGAAAAAAAAATGAGAGGAGTTAATGGTTTGTGGCCTGGGGGTGGGTACAAAGTAGACTCTATATGTGAGGTGTGAACATGCTTGTGGGATATAAAAGTGGGGATGATGGATAAACCTGGATTTGAAACTGGTCTCTGATAAATACAAGATTTGTTACCAAGGTGTCAGTTTCTACTTGCAACTTCTCAGTGCCTCCATGCTAAGGAATCATTTAAGAAGGTTCTCACCACTTCTATTCTCATTTCCCTCCAAGATCAGCTCCTGTCTTATCAGAATTTTCTATTCTCTTCCTCCCCCTTACTTTCAGTTTATCTTTGTTTGGTACACTGATATTGCTCCTACTCATTTGAATATAAGATCCTTCAAATTAGGGGAGTTCAGGGTTTTTTTTTTTTTGCTTATATTTATTATCTCACAACTTTTGGGTGGGGGTCTGGCATGTAGTACATAGTCCTTAATAAATGTTCTCTCTTTCTCCCTTCTCTTCCCTTTCTCTTTGTCTCTCTCTCTCTCTCTTGATCTCTCTCTCCCTCCCTTTCATTCTTCCAGTTTATTTCTTCTTCCTTTTTGTCTGTTATATGTCCAACTTTGCAATTTACAAAGCATTTTCATATCTCTCAAAGGCATCAAGTTCCATTTTTCAAAAATTAATCTTTAATAAAATCTAATCACTATTACCATATTTATCTAACATATTCATAGATACTTTGACTACATGTCTGATCTTATTTGATTCTAACAATAACTTCCTAAGGTAGTAAATAAGGCAGATAGGATTATTATGATTATTGTCCTCCTCATTTTGAAGATTAAGAAATTTAAGATTGAACAAGGTTCAAAGACTTGCCTGAAGTCACAGCATTAGTATTAGAGCTTAGGACAGCAGCTCCAGGCAGTTTTTACCACATCATATTTTCTCTGAAGGTCACATAGTAAAATATACTGTTCACTCTCTCTGAAATTGCTTGGCTCTGTTCATATATCCTATTCAAAACTACAAATGCTAAACTGGTCTAAAACCTTTTCCTGCTAGCCTTGACCTCCAAATATAGCCCTTTGTGTGCCTACATTCCCTTGTTTTTAACTAGCAAGTCCCTCAAGAGTAAGATCGCATTTTACCTCAACTCCCACTGAAATTATTAACAGGCACCTTTTGACATCGAGTTTTTCTGAATGGCATTAATATAATGAGGACCTGTTAAGAAAAGACATCTTCCATGTGGTAACTTGCCAAAGGTTACACAGAAAGTTAGGGGCAGACTTTGGATCCAAAGCTGGATTTTCTGACTCTACATTCAATATTTGTTTCAAAAAACATACTACATCCTTAGGACATCTAAAGGTTTACAAGACTAGTTCTTTGGGAGATTCTCAAGAAGCAGTTAGTAAATAGACTATCATGTTCTCTTTGTAATTGGTGTTTGGTCATTTTTCAGGCATTTCAGACTCTTCAGAGACTCCATTTGGGGTTTTCCTGGCAAAGATACTGGAGTGGTTTGACATTTCCTTCTCCAGCTCATTTGATAGATCAGGAACCGAGGCAAACAGGGTCAGCTCTCTCTCTCATGAGGTCATACTAGCTAATAAGTATCTGAGGTCATATTTGAACTCATGAAGATGAGTCTTCCTGATTGCTAGCCTAGTGCTCTACCCACAGTCCCAACCTAGGCGCCTATAGAAAGATATTTTAAAGAATTTTCAGTAATTCTAATCTCTTTGCATCTCCTCTTCTTTCCCTGCCTTACCACCTTGGCCTCCTGATATCTGAGGCTTTCTTTACTATTTGGCTGAAATCCTACCTTCTTCAGGAGGCCTTTCTAGGTCTCTCAAGGTGCTAATGCCTTCCCTTCTCAGCTTCTTTTCCTTCTATTCCATATCTATCTTGTATGCAAATATATCTTGTATATTGTCTCTCCCTTTAAAACATAAGCCTCTCCAAGAGAAAGATCACAATCGAGCCTTTCTTTCTAGGCTCAGAACTTAACATACTTCCTGGTGGACTTCTCTTTCACATCAGTGTATTTATAGTTTCATATTGGAGTTCTGGTTGTGTATCAGTTTGCTCTTACAACAGTGACCAAGATGGAAGTGTTTTGTGCATGGCAATAAAAATAAAATAAAAAAAATCAACATAGTACAAAATAAACACCTAGGGAATGGTTTTTGACTCATGTTGTGTTTCCACTTTAAGATCCAGCTACATTGATCAATTTTTAGTTACGTGTTTAACCATTTTTAATACCTGTAAACCACTGGCTACTAAAAGTTATCTCAACTCACAAAATGCAAAATTTCTAAAGGGAGCTAAAGTAGAAGAGAGATTATCTTCAATGTCTTCTCTCTTATCTTCATCAGAAAAAGACTATTAAAAACCTATGAGATCATTTCTGCCTTCATAGACCTTACAGGTAGGAGATAGAGATGAGTTCATAGGTGTCTAAAGCATGGTTGAGCAAAATGACAGCAGACATTTCTACTGCAATCAGTAGCAACTCATGGGTTAGGCACTAAGAAATCATCTAGTCCACCTCTGATGTTAGCCCCAGATCCCATTTTACAGATGAAGAAACCAAGGAAAGGGGAATTGAAATGACTAAAGGTCAGGTGGCTGGTAAGTGATTTGAACTCAATCCTACAGTTTTGTAAGATTACACTAGCTTGACTTCCGGTTAAGATGGCAGCAGAGAAATGAGCAGAGTGGATCAGAAACCAAAATCCTACCATATGTTGTCTACAAGAAACACATATGAGGTGGGTGGACATACACAAATTTAAGGTTAAGGGCTTGAGCAAAATCTTTTCGGCATCAAATGAGAAAAAAAAGGCAGGAGTGGCTATTATGATTTCTGACAAAGCCAAAGTAAAAATAGATATGATTAAAAAAGACAGGGAAGGTCATTACATCCTGATTAAAGGCAGTATAAACAATGAGTAAATAACACAGCTCAATATATATGCACCAAGTGGTATAGCATCCAAAATAATAAAGGAGAAACTGGCAGAGCTCAAGAAGGAAATAGATAGTAAAACCATAATAGTGGGAGATCTACATATTCCTCTTTCAGATTTAGATAAATTGAACCAAAAAATAAATAAGAAAGAGGTCAGAGAGGTGAATGAAGTCCTAGAAAAATTAGATTTAATTGATATATGGAGAAAAATAAATAGGGACAAAAAGGAATACACCTTCTTTTCAGCTGTACATGGTACATTCACAAAGACTGACCATGTAATAGGCATAGAATCATTGCAAACAAATGCAAAAGGGCAGAAATAATAAATGTAACCTTCTCAGATCATAATGCAATAAAAATAATAATTAGTAAGGGCACCTGGACAGGCAAATCAAAAACCAA
>NC_058130.1:341075360-341099240 GCF_016433145.1 Gracilinanus agilis | reverse complement strand
TATATATATATATATATATATATTTCTCTACTGTCCCCCCCACACACACCCAATCTCCATTAGACTATTAATTTAATCCTGTATTGAAACCATTTGAGAGTAGGGACCAAATCATCTAAATATTTCAAATGTTAGTGGTAATGAATAGGTGGCTCAAACTTTATCTTCTGGAAATTATCACCATAGCTGTAAACATGTCTTTGCCATTATTTCCATGTTTCAAGGGACCTTGCACATTGCAAGTGTTAACGTAAGCATGTGGCCTGACTAACAATTGACTTTTGGTAGAACACCTGACTCTCATGTTTCTGGGTTATACAAAGTGTCATTTTAAGGAAAAAATTAAAATGTGTATATCTTCACAATCTTTATATTGTTAGTACACATTTCAAAACAAAGGTCACTATAAAGTAAGACATGTGTGATGTAATTCTGTCAACTTCTTTAGATTTATTGGAACAAATCCCATGAACGCAAAAGCTCATTCACAGATTTTCAAAGGGAAAGAATCTTCCAAAACAGTCACAGTTTCTGTGACCTGAAGAGCAGGTATAAAATTCAACGGGTTATAACAAATGAAAATTTAAGTTTTCATGAAAGAATATTTTGAAAACATAACTTGACATGCTTTTCAGAACCAGGGAATAGAATTAGCTGTCAACCAATGGGAAGAATGATTGCTGACTTGTGCCACTGACTTGTGCCACAGAGGTAAAAGACCAAAATAGGACTCCATTGCTGTAAGGCAGATATCCAAACAGCACAAATAAAATTCAACAGAGAAACTTTAGACCTTTTCATCCCTTATTCTATTGCTAACAAGCTAAGATTCCAGCCAAGAGTACATATAACCCATCCCTGACAGATGGAAAATTATTCCCTTTCTAAAGACATCCCCAAAGGGCCTACACACATCCTCTGTAAGCCAATAAACTATCTCACATCACTCAGTTTTTACGCCGAGTCTTCTTCCATCCCATGGATAAAAGTTACTCTTTTCTTCAATCAAAGACTCAGGAAAAATGAACACTCCATTACTCTCCGAAGGAACATGTCAAGTAAAATGGTTTCAGGGGAAAGCCAGATTTTGATCTTGGCTATTTCCACACCTCACCTTTATATAAGAGGCTAATTATGGAGTAAGGTTTGCACTTCTTTCTAAACTTTGAAAGGGAGAATTATGTCTTTTGCAAACTCTGTACCACATGAAACATAATGGATCCATGGATCCACACAGCATCAGGTCAATCGTTATTGACTATTCCTGATCTGCATGAAAACACTAATGATACATGTTCTTCTCCCCCAGAAAAGACTGTCAACACAGCTTTCTCTTGCCCTATATTGTAGGAAAAACAGAGCAGAAAAAACAAAGAGAGCATGAGAGTCAGGCCACCATGTTCACTGTAAGTGCAGTTCACAAAAAGCTGACAAAAGGATTATTTTTGAGGGCCACAGAAGCCTATCAGATATGCAGTTACCATCTGCTGCTGGAAACTGAAAACTCCTTCAATTGGTATTTTAAAAAACAAAAGACTCTCTCTAAGCTAAACAAGAGTTACATTGTAAAATATTTAGGTGGATTATTATTCACTGTCCTTAATGTGGCTTGATTGTAATATATTAAAAGAACCTTTTTTTTCCTCCAAAAATCAACTTTTGGTCCTGATGAATGCTATGTTTTCAAATAAGGAGAGATTCAAGGGCTTCAGAAGCCTTTTTTTCTATTTTTTTCTTCTTTTTTCTCTATTAAATCCATAAAGTCATGCAACATAGTTCATTACTGTAATGTCCAAATGACCATTATTAGCAAAAATTCATTCCCCTAAGTCATGAATACCTTTCCTCTTAAAAAGGAGTGGGAAAATGAATAGTCAACTAGAAACAAATTGGCAGCCAGGCAATTTAAGAACTTAGACTATCAGTGAAATTTTGTAGACAGGATGCATTTTCTTTCAAATTCCATACAAAATATGATTCCTAGGAAAGAAACAGTATCTTTAACACTTCAAAAATCAACAAAAGCAAAAAGTTTTACTGAAGACTTTACTCGATACACTTCTGATTCTCAGATTCTTCATCAGCAATACTACTTTATTCTTTAATTTCATTTTCATCAAAACATAACGGAATACCCAATTTCCAAACAGATCAGAAAGAGAAACTTCAAATTATGCTCCTTGAAGTGACAAATATTGGACTAATGCCATATTTTTAACCCTTTTTGTTGGAATAAATCAGAAAGCATCAATGGGCCCAAAGATAAGTACTATCTCAGAAAAAATTAGTATATTCCCCCAGAAATTCTTAAAATATCCTATATCCTAGATTACCTTTTCTGCATATGGTAGTTCTCTTTTTTTTAATTAGCAATATGGAATTATACAAATTTCTCTTAATGATATCCAAACATTTGCAAGGCATTGTGTTAAAGTACTATTTTAATAGCAAAGCATTTCAGTGATGCTGACACACATGCATTAATCTTGGGCTTTTAAACAATGAAAACCCACAATACAAGACCTCAAGACTCAATCAAAGGGAGTGTAAAGTGTACGCTGATCTGTTCAGGCTCTGGGATACACGGACAATTTAGATTCACTTTGGTAGAGTCCAAATTAAGTTCCAAACTGTCTCTAGTGGAGTTCAAACTGAAATGACTTGTATTAGTAGTGCAAAAATGCAGGTAGAGGCATCCCAAATAGCATATGCTTATTTGAATTAACTGAGTTTTATGTTCCTTAGAGTCACATCACTTCTCTAGGTACCGTGAGGAATTTAGCTGCATGAATCCAAAAGGGTTCAGAACTGTAGGATTCAAATCTGACATGAGCACTCCTTCCTCATGCCTGTCAAGTCTCACTGACTTGAACTAAAGCCATGCAGGATGAAAGAAAACAAATTCTTACATATTTTGAACTTTTTGGGGTGAGGAGGTAGGTGCTAAACCAAAAACAGGAATGGCTCTCACATTCCCACTAGAACACCAGGATAAGACAAAAAGCAAGGATCTATACTATAGCCTCTTTCTCCATCCAAAAATGATTTAAGATTGAATCTTGGCATCAAATGATTCAAAACAGAAAAATAAATAGAAAGTTGAACAAAATTCAGTCCCATTATAGTAAAAAAAAAATTAAAAATTAAGTCTGAATCATGAAGTCAATGAAAAGATTTAGAACCAAAAAAATGAGTAGAAACCACAACAAAATTCAAAGTCCCAGTGTAGGTGTTCACAAGTAGAAATGGTGTGATAAAACCAACTACTGAAAGATTGTATTGACTAAGGTGGAACTTTAAAAGTTGAGCAAAAAAACTCTAGTGATCCCAAAAAGCTTAATGAAAAATAGCCAGACACTCATGTCTCACTAGCAATAGAAATCTTTTCTATATTATTATTCTTTTAAAAATACAATTGGGCAAGACATCCGTTTTTAGTTTTCCTCTATTTTCAGGCTATCACCTAGCAAATAGAAGGCACTTCCTTCACAAAACAGCATTACTTACTGTTAATTTCATCGATGATTTCCTGTATTTCTACTTGGGTCAGTAGGTCCTGGTATGCATCTCTTTCCTTTTCAGACAGAAGGATATTCTGAAAAAAAAAAGTATTTTCACTGATTGTGCCCAAAAAGCAAACAGATTTTAAAGAGTTAAGTCCTTAAGGAAATAATTTTTTAAATGTGGCACTGATTCTCATGCCAAATTTGGACTCTAATACATACAGAATGAAAATACATTTTTTTTTACTATTGTGCAATATTTGTAAAACCACTTTCATTTTGTCGTTCAATTTTTTGCTGTGTCTAATTCTTCACAATTCTATTTGGTATGTTGTTGGCAAAGACAGAGGAGTGGTTTGCCACTCTTCCCACACAACCTGGAGAAAAAGTTCTCCTGGGAGCTACACATTTTCAAAGACTGTGCTTATTATACAGAACTGAAACTTTTATCAGCCCGATGAATCTAGACTAGAATAAACTAAGTATGGTAGGCATGAAGTTGTGAATACAGCTGCTTTCAGGGGAAATGAATGAACCCTGGCTGAAAGTTCTGGCCACGTGGCTGAGGGGAGGGGAAGGAAGGGAAGTCAAGCATTTTCACTGAAAAACTGTGGCATTTTGATGCCCGTGATTTGATACAAGAAAACTTTAAGGGAAAATATAGCTGGGATTGAGATTGTTCTCAAGGAACAACATGAGGAACATGAGGATTCCATGAAAACTAGGGTTGGGAAGTGATTCTAGGTCAGTGATGGTGAACCTTTTGGAATCCTTTAGGGACATATGGGGCGTCTCCCCTGAGCCGCAGGAGTTGGTGCCCGGGTCCCGACTCCTGACATGGTCCTGCCACGCTGCAACAATGTGCTATGCCATCCCCCCTCCCCAGCATTGGAGAGAGGGGCTTTGGGTAGTGCTGGATCCCAGCTGGCTGGAGCTTGGGGAAGCCAACACCTGCAGCCATGGGGATCCTGCCCATGCACCCAGCTGCCCCAGGGGCTACCAGCGTGAGGGAGATACTCCATGGCCATGGCTGAGGAGGTGGGGCAAGCCCAGGGCAGACATGACTTCAGAGACCCAGCTCCTCTCACTCTGCATGTGGAAGTGGGGCCAGCTCCCCATAAGCTCATGCCTAGACAAAGCCACCTCCTGTGGCCATGGGAATTTCCCCTGTACATCCAGCCCTGCCTACCTACTGGGCCTCCACTCCCATGGGGGTGGGAGCAGGGGCCAGAGGGAGCGCAGTTACCGTTTGGTGGCTGAGGTCTCCCCCCCAGAGCCTGGCAGCTGGCCGAGAAGGAGGGAAGGAAGGAGAGATCTACGGGGTGAGGCTGGCCTTGTTCTTGGGAGAGGAGATTCCCCACTTTCTCTGACCCCTGCAACCCTGAGTCCCACTCAGGGGAGGGAAAAAGGGAAAACCTGCCCTGACTACTCTGCTCAGGGCAGGCAGTAAGTGCTCAGGGGCAGGGAAGAGAATCTGCAGAGGATTGCCTCCCCCAACCTCCATGCCACCAGAGATGTCTCTGGGTGCCCTCTTTGGCACACATGCCATAGCTTCACCATCACAGTTTCAGCACTTTTAAAGTAAACCCTCCCTCTATCCTTTCGATCTCAACCACATCTCCTGCTTCTTTTCTTGTGAGCTTCAATGAAACTGCAAATTCCACATGTACTTGGGGGCTTGGAATTCAAAGTCTCTTACTTCATTATAAACCTTCACATTCTTTTGTCCCTGCCCTGCCTTCTTTCTCTTTAATAGGTAATGCTGCAAATAGCTCCCTAGTAGTCACTTTTTATCAGCTGACAACTCTGTTACTCTATTTCCAACACCTAGGAACACAGTTAACTATGTTTTGCATTTATGCATTATCTAATGAAGTACCTTCTTTGCAATCTCTTCCTTTCTCTGCTTGGCTTCCCAAAGTTCCTTGTGATAATTCACAGCCAGGCTATCATCCACAGAGGTTAAAATGGCATTTGGATTCTTCAGAGTTACAAGAGTCTCCTCTGCGATGCCCTTCTTAATGGCTTCATTAATTGCAATGACAGCAACACGCACTGAACAGAGGAGAGGAATACAAGGCATTTCTTTTAAGAAACAAAAGTCAATAAGAGAAATGTGATGATAAAACTCTGACGTATTTTATCTTAACTTATTGTCTGGATAAAAATAAAGAAGAACCATTTTTCTTTCAGTGTGTGTGTGTGTGTGTGTGTGTGTGTGTGTGTGTGTGTGTGTCCATTTTAATCCCTTACCTTCTGTGTTAAACTTGATACTAAGTATTAGTTCTAAGACAGAAGTGCAGTAAGAGCTAGGCAGCTGTGGGACCAGGATCAAACAGGATCAAACATCTGAGGTCACATTTGAACTGAGTACCTCCTGTCTCCAAGCCTTTTCCTTACACTGAGACACTTAGTTGCCCTTAATGTGTTTTATTGCTGAAGAGGTCTACAAATATTGGGTGTATGTGCTCAGGGTTACATAGCTTAAAACTATCTGAGGCAGGAATAAAAACCACATTTTCTTGACTCCAAACCAAATGGTCTATTACCAATGCCATATTGTTTTAGGACTCATGATTTTCAATAACTACAATAACTACAACATTTCGCACTTTCTTAGATACTTGAGTTTATTCACTTTCAGATAATTAATGTAAAATATATTTTAACTAAGGCTAATACTTGATAATTTACATAGAAACTGCTTCTCAATTCCAGGATTCTTTTAGCTCAGGACAATAATTGAGAAGGGGCTTTAAAATGATTTATCCTCTAAGGATATTTAGATAGGTTATAGGAAAAAGAATGTTTTGAGTATTTGTCAAAGCCACTTAAATGCTTTAGGTCATGAGTTGGTGAAGGGATGGATTTTCTTGACCTATAATGTCCCTTTTCCACTCTAAATCAGAGCCTGCTCAGGTCTTCTTGCCCAAATCCAACACCGAGGTCTGTATACAATACAAGCAATTTCATGGCAGATTCCCAAAATTACCTATGAATGGAAAAACAGCAAAAATAACCCTGTCGTACACAAAAGGGAGAAGTTTTCTAGGACAAATTAAAAAAGAACAAAAATTAGATAACCCATGATGAAGCAGTACAATAATAGGCTCTCCATATTTTTCAACATCAAGGTTTAGGAAAAAATGCTGCTCAAATTCTGTTTCAGTCCTATCTTGCAGAAAGCTGCCAATTGCCACTTACCCTGACCAAGTCTACAAAACCTAGACCATATTAGAGATGAATGATCTTTGATGAAAAAATGAAGATGGAGTCTCAGGCTTCCTGCCCATCAAAATGGGGCAAAAACATTTTGAGCTGGTATAGTTCACAAGGTCACAGAACGCATTACAAAAGAGTTTAGGAAATTTCAAAGTTTGAGAAGCCCAATAAGCCTTAAAAATGGATTAACATTGTATTCAACCAAGAAAAAATGTCAAAAGCATAAGAGAAAAAGAGGAAAAGTATGCCACACAACATGTATGACTTCAGAGAAATTAATATGAGTCACAGCTGACAGGTCAAATAAGGTGACCAAGGAAGGGACGATAACAATGATGAGAGGTGTGGGCAGCAAATATAGGAAAATAAACCCTAAAATATCCCACAGAAGAGCAAAATTCTCATCATACAGATTAAGAAATTAAGTCCCATAGAGAACAAGTGATATTTTCCAAATTCCAAAGGCCTTTGTGACATAGCTAGGACTAGAAATCAAGACTCCTGCTTTTTATCCATTTTGATACTCACAGGAATCTAAGAAAGTATCAGCAACTTATTCAAGGAGCCAGAACAAGTATGAATTTTGCAATTGTACAAATTTCTTCTCATTTGATTCATACAACAACCCTGAGATCTACATTGAGGAAACTGAGCCAGAGGTTAAATCATTGGCCAGGGTCATGGATCTAGTCAGGATCTGAGACATGATTTGACCTCAAGCCTTCTTGATTATGGATTCAGCACTTTCTAATCAGAGACACAAATCAGATATTTTCTGATTATTCGACAATCTTTCCTTGGCTGACTAAATGATTAGCCCAATATCACACATCCTTTACATTTCTATCATCATCAGTGATCATAATGATGATCAGAGCTCTACAGTCAAGAAAGTGTTAAATTGTATTCATTCCCATGTAAAAGGCACCTTTAGAAATCTTCAAGAGGGGAAGGTAGGTGGCTGAGGATAAGAGTGCCGAACCTGGAATTGGGAAGCCCTGGATTTAGATCTGGTCTCATTCCTAATCCAGTGACCCTGACAAAGTAATTTAATTCCACTTGCCCAGCCCTTACCTCTCTTCTGGCTTGAAAATAATACTTGTTTTGATTTTCTTTCCATTTACTAAGACAAAATCATGTAATAAATATTAGAACCATTTCTCCCCCAAAAGGGCTGGAATTAATTAAGTAAACCACTGGGTACCAGTCAAACTTTCAATTATCCAGAATACCAACAGTCTCAACCATTCTCTAAAACCAACCTGACTGCACTTACATGCATTTTCTTCTTGAATTTCCAAGTTGACCCTATCAATGTGATTTTGGATTTCAGTCCAGCCTATGTTATCTTGTCCTTGAGATGAGGCTTCTCTTTTAACGGACACGAGTCTGCTAGCATATCTGGTGAAGACAAAAGTCACCATACATTGATTAACTTTAATTTTCTTTTTCAGTTGACTTCTTACAAAATTGACTAAACAGGACAGACACTCTGAGAGCTAGATATTGGAAGCAGAGCGATATGAGAAAAGGCAGGCAAGCATGCTGTGTAGCCCTTCAGTGAAATTCACTATATAAGCATGTAGAAAATGATTATGTTGAGAAGTCAAGAGCCTTTTGAGGTCTGGAATGTTTTGAGGACAACAAGACAAAACCAAATAGTCTTTGACCACAAGGAAGCTGCACCTTATGAGGGGCTTCACAGGGATGGACAAACACTGATAGTATACATAAAATGACTTCCAGGTAGGGACATGCTGACAAGGGAAGGCTCAGGGAAGGAAGGTCTCATGTAGCTGTTCTCCCCCAAGTGCATGAAAGGGTAGGAGAGGAGAGTTGAATGAAAACATGTTGATATTTTTGAAAAAGGAAATACAGTGAAGACAACCTACATGAGCATTCTTAGCACTTCATGACCACATGGAAGATGTAAGATCAGGAAACAAAACATTTCAAAAAGGGCTTGACAGGAAGGACTGCATCCTTGAGTGAGGAGGTCCCTGGAAGTAAACAATGCCAGAATCTCACCTCTACCATTTACAAAGAGCTGAAAGGAATGAAGGATCCCTTACCGTTCCAGGTGGTCTTCATCCAGATCATTGAAATCTATTGAAAGATTTCGGAGATGATTCTGTATTGACGTAAGATCCTCAGATTCCAATGTCTGGTTCAGCAAAGCAACAGATGACAAAATTTCTAGTGTGATAGACAGCTGTTCATAAGGTAGGTAGTCCTGTAAGAAAACATGTTAATGAGGAGAATTTTCATAGGATTACAGAAAGTATCATTAAAAAACCTAAAAACAAAAAAACAAACAAAGAAAAGAAAACCTTCATTAAGGACATTTCTGCACAGGGTGCTCTGGTTAAAACTCCAGAAAACAAAATGAATATGAATAACAAATATGGATAACAATGAATAACAGTGTAGTCCATAATAATACCAATAGTTGATATTTTTACAAGTTGATTATTAGGGCCACATGTGATAACTTCATATCGAGAAGTGATATTGATTAATATACATTTATTTAAGATTTAGAAAGCTTTTTTTTAATCCCTTGCCTTATTGTTTTTAGCATCAATAGTGTGCATTGGTTCCAAGGTAAAAGAATGGTAAAGGTTAGGCAATGGGAGTCATGTAACTTGAGTAAGGTCACACACTTTAAGTTTCATGGTATTTCTCTTTCCTCCTACTTGCCTGACTGTTCCACCTTAGTCTATTTTTTAAATCCCTCATCTTCTGTCTTAGAATCAATGCCAAGTAAAGATTAAAAGGCAACAAAGTGTTAAGGGCTAGTCTATTGGGGATAAGTACCTTGCTCAGGATCACATAGCTAGTAGTGTCTGAGGCCAGATTTGAAACCAAAATCTCATGTCTATAAGCCTGGGTTTTCAATCCACTAAGCTACCTAGCTGTTAGTACTCCTGGGTTAGAAAACCTTTGTACCCATTAGCTTAAGTGATCTTCAAAGTCAATTTGTTAGGTAAATATATGTTAGTATAATTATCCTTATTTTATAGATGAAGAAACTAATGTTCAAGGAAGTTCCCTAATTCTTAGAGCTATTATTAATATTAGAAGGTATGGCTGGAAAAAAGGTGACGAAACAAGAGCTGGTTTAGGTATAAGGAAGGTGAACAAAGCACACAGATTCATCCAATGGCAAGCTGGCAATATTGTAAGTGTGTAGTAATCTCTATATGGACCATCAGGAAAATAAATTTTATACATAACTGAGTTTATCTAGAGAAGACTGGCACTGAATGTGTCCATCATCATTGAGCAGGAGGTGTAGGGTTGAAACTATATGGACATATTTTCATGTCCAACCAGGATGAGGTCTCTCAACTCAATGCTTGAGGCCCCAGACTTTATCAGTTTTAGGACCAGACCCAGCATTCAAGAATATAATGGAAGTATAGCTCCTGATTAGTCGGCTAACTGATTAGTATGGGTGGTTCTACAGCAACCATCATTGCACACCTATTCATTCCTTATTTACTCTTTTGGATTTCATTTTCTAAGGTGGCAGTTTATTTAGCAATCAGTCCACGGACTATATTGTGTACCAGTAAATAGAGGTTTTCTTAACGGAAGTCAGTCACAGTGACCCTATGCTGATCTTTTTGGTTCCCTTGGTATATGTTGGCTGAGTGGTGACTTGATACACCATAGACTGAATGCAATTTGTCTTTTCTAGGGTTAGGACTGAAAATGTCACTCAATCCCCAATCACTGCATTAATCATTATTGTAAAAAAAATATGGGAGAGAGTACCCAGGGGGCTAATTGGATAGAGTGTCGAACCTAGAATTGAGAGAACCTGGGTTCAAATGTGGTCTCAGATACTTAATAGCTGTGTGATCCTAGGAAAAATCCCTTCAATCCCATTGCTTAGCCATTACCACATTTCTGCTTGTATTGACTGATTCCTATATTACTCTATGACATAAGTTAAAGGTTTCAAAAGAAGACAGGGGAAAACATTTGCCTAGTCCTTGATCATGAAAGACAAATGCTCCACAAAATACATATGAAAGATCTTGGCTGGTAGACTGAGGAATATGTTGGCATAGTCAATGACTAACTTTTTAAACAGAACTGGTGACCCAAGAAGGGATGGTAAATGATAAGATAAACTCCATTTGACATAACTACCCATAATCTCCAAAATGTTCAGGTCTTAAAAAATCAATATGGTCAGAGAGAATAGAGAACTACAGGACAATATTAACTATATTATTGTATCATGATTGGAAATTGCTGTTTCTCTCAGTTTCTCCCTAGAGAGGGCTGCCAAAAACACTATAGGATTTCAAGGCAATTCTCACAGTATCAAGTATCAAGGTACTGTTATTGTTGTTCAATTCAACCATCTCCAATTCTTTGTGACTCCATTTGGGGTTTTCTTGGCAAAGAAAATGGAGTGGTTTACTATTTTCTTATTCAGTTCATTTTATAGATGAGAAAACTGAGGCTGATAGGGTTAAATGACTTGCCCATGATCACACAACTAGTAAGTATCTGAAACCAGATCTGAATTTAGGTTCTTCTTATTCTAGGTCTGGTACTTTATCCACTCTGCCACCTAGCAGCCAAGTTGGCCCTCATCCCAGAGGACATAACCCAACTGTGCAACTGACTTGTGAGCTATAATAATACAAACCTCACCTGAGTTAGTGGTCAGTGACTATTTCTTGAATATATGTTGACAGCTACATTTTACTTGTTTGGGGGATACTTATGCAGACCACAAACTTAGGTGGCCATGGAATGGTCATAGTAGCATAAATGTGCCTTCAACAAAATAACAAAGAACCAATGAAACAGCAAAAAAAGAAGAAAATACTTGGGAGAAAAGAAAAAAAAGGAGAGCCAGAATATTTTTTATATTTAGAGCCACAGTACCTAACTTTATGAATTTATCTCTCTGTAAATGATATCTAACATTGGATAGTACAGTTCTCGAGGAAAGAAATAGTATTACATTTTCATTTTGATGACCACAAAACCGAATACAGTATTTTACAGGAGGTAGGAAAGAAATATTTTGGGGTTTTCCCTTATATTACCCAGGCTAACCACCAGGGAAGAACCTGCAATGAGGAGATTTTAAGAAAACCACTATTACACAGTGAGTAGAATTCTAAAAACAGCTGTTATTGTTATAGGGCAAATATAATGGTAAATATGAGCAATCTCCTCATAATTCATTATTGAAGGAGACAGTTGCTTATTAAGACAACTTTGCTATAATAATAGTCACAGCACAAAAGCAGCACTGATGAACTCAGTTTCTACAAGTATGGTGAACAGGGGGAACAATCCTCTTCCACTTTTTTTTGTGGTTGGGTCATGGTTAGGTGATACATGGAAACAAGGAGTGACACTACATAATCCTGGAAGGTAAAACTAGGATGAATTTGAGTTATAGAGAGGTGGAATATAGTGCAAAAAACAGGTTGGGAAATTCCCCAAATTTATAACCAAATAGAGTAGCTAGGAGCACAAAAGGTTAAGTAACATGTATAGGATGACAATAACCCTGAAAAATATATACTTTTATTATCCTCATTTTACAGATGTGCAAACTGAAGTAAAGAGATTGAAACATAGCTTTCCCTGGGTCACACAGCTAGTAAGAATCTGTAGCCAGACTGGAACTGAAGTCTGCAAGACTCCTAATCCAATGTTCCATACATCGGACCTCCTGTCATTGGAGTCCAGACAATGCAGTGCCTATGCTTTCTAGGGAATTATTAATTTAAATGAAGAGCAAGTAGATTCTATGAATGGTCTGAATGTCCCATGAGATTTCTTCCCATTCTGAGATCATGCAAAATGATCGTAGAGTGACACCTCATCTTCAAGATTAATCTGCTCTTCTAATGAAAAAATCCACTCTGAGACAGTCATGCCGCCAGAGTCCTTCTGCACTTACCAAAGAGTTCTGTTTCTGAAGGTTGAACAGTTCATTCTGATACATATCGGCAGCAAATAGAAGAACGGGAGGGAGCTGGGCCTCAGGTTTCATGAGTGCAGCCATGGTGTTACTGGGATTACCTTGTAGAATGACATCATTAACTTGATCGATAGCAACAATCCCTGGAGGAAAAGGATACAATGGCAGTCAGAATCTAACTTTATTTCATTGTACTGCTTCCCATTGTATCTCTCTGTGATTGGGGTTAAAGATCACTACTCTCACTCTTAGTGGGAGAACCAGTCTAGTCTTTGTGGCTACATTATACCTTGTGGTGCTAGACATGAAAGGTTGTGATAATGAGATTAAATCCACCTTGACCATTCTAAAATCTAATCACGAAAAGTGAAATCAATTCCATTTAACTCATAAGATGGGAGGTCTGTGAACCAGGTGTGCTAGAGTGAGTGACAAATCATAATTTACTGACTGCCTCCTGGGCAGTCCTAAGAAAAGTGTCTGTTTTGATTGGACACGTAAACTAAGAGGAAGGCACAGGAAGTAACACAAAAGAAGCCTCCTTTAAAGAGAGTTGAGTGAGCTCAGCAGCTTTCTTCTGGTTCTTGACTAGGACTTGGAGGAGCTCTGGAGCTGGGACCTGGAGACCTTAGTGAGCCTGTTCTTAAATCTTTCCTTTGGAATTCCACGTGTTAAGTGTAAAGACTGAATCTTCCTGAACTTCTCTTAAGGAAACTCCCTTTCAAAAGAGACTATAACTTCCAGGTTAAAATGGCAGCAGAGTAGAAACAGCTTGCTTAATTAACACCTCTCTTAAGCCACACAGATAGGACTCCTCAAGAGGACATAAAAACAAATCCAGATGAACGAAGGGACCCCACGACAGGGCACAGCCTCGAAGGTATGTGGGATTGGGGCATTTCCATGCTATAAGGGGGTGAAATAGCTCTCACTAAAACACGAGCTGAGCAACCCCTACCCCCCACACCATCTATAGTGCCAAAGCCAGTGCACAAAAGTTAGAGCAAGTTTGGGGCATTCATTAAGTTCTTTGCAGTTACCTGGGATCACCAGGGCCTGCTTCTGAGGGCAGCAAGACTTAAGACTCCAAGAGGCTAAAGAACGCACAGACTTTGAACATAGACTTTGAGTGCAGGCTCGGATGTTGAGCTCATGAGCAGGTGTGGACACAGAAGCAGATGCAGACCTTGAGCACAGGCACAGACCTTGGGTGGGGACCCAGTGCAGAGGGGTGCATGACTGTGGAAGCAGCACCCCGAGACTCTTAAAGGAGCTTCGGACAAAGGAGCAAGCAAGTGGACCACCAGGTGACTTGACCCTGAGAACAATTAGACTTGAGACCTCAGGAGCCTAAAGAGCGCAGACCGTCCCTGGGTGTGAGGATAAAGCTGAGAGGGCACATGGCACTGTGACCCAGACAAAATCAGCTCCACAGCTTGATAGGACAGGCAGAGAGCCTGTCTGCTCCATCGAGACTTCTGACTGAGAAAAAAATAATAATAATGGCAAGCCCAGCACAAGAACCTCAAAAGAGAAAGATCAAGAAGAAATCTTTAAAACTTGACAACTTTTACACAGAAAAAATACAGAAAACAGGGCAAATAAAAGAGGAGAACAAACAAGTAATCATATCCAAACCTTCCCAAAAAAATGAAAATTAGTCATAAGCTCTTGAAGAGTTCAAATCTGAGATCATGAGAAAAAAGGAAGAGATATGGTGAGATAAGTGGGAAATAGCTCAAAAGGAAGTTAACAGGTTAAAAGACAGAAACTCCCAATTGGAGAAAGATGCCCCCAAATCAAAACAATTGGTAAGCAAATTGAAGACCAAAATCAAACAGCTGGAAAACAGGATAGACCAAATTGAAAAGGAAAATCAAAAGATTATAGCAGAAAACCAGTCTCTAAAGACCAGACCTGGGCAAGTAGAAGCCAATGATCTCTCAAAACAGCAAAACAAAGAAAGCAAAGTCAATAGAAGGAAACATGAAATATCTCACTGAGAAATAGACAGATCAAGAAAACAGGTCTAGAAGAGACAATTTGAGAGTCATTGGTCTTCCTGAAAAAGCAGTAATTAATAGAAATTTGGACTCCATACTACAAGAAATTATCCAACAAAACTGCTCTAAAGTTTTTCAACAAGAGGGCAATATAGACATTGAAAGGATCCATAGATCACCCTATACACTAAACCCTGAAAAGACAACCCCCAGGAATATAATAGCCAAATTCAAGAGCTTCCAATTAAAAGAAAAAAAATTTTACAAGAACCCAGAGAGAAACAATTCAGATATCAAGGAGCACCAATCAGAATCATACAGGATATGGCAGCCTCCACACTAAGAGACCACAAGGCTTGGAATATGATATTCAGAAAGGCAAGAGAACTGGGTCTACAACAAAGGATTACCTACCCATCAAAACTGACTATATACTTCCAGGGGAAAGTATAGGCATTCAACAAGAGAGAAGATTTCCAAGTATTTGCACAGAAAAGACCAGGACTAAATAGAAAGTTCGATATCCAACTACAAAAACCAAGAGAAACATGAAAAGGTAAATAAGAAAGAGAGGGGAAAGAAAGAAAACTGTTATTTTTAAATTTTCCTCTTTAAATTTGCCTCTTCAATAAGATCTAATTATTTGTATTCCTATGTGGAGAAATGTTATGTGTAATTTTCAAAAAATGTATTCAATATTATAATAATTAAAAAATTATTCATAGGGAAAGGTTGGTCTAAAAGGTCTAAGATGATATGGGGTAGGGGTGGGGGGGGGTCAATGGTAGATGGCAGCAAAAGAAACTAGAATGAATAAGAAAAAAAGGATATTCTATACCACACAAAGAGGACATGGGAAGGGGAAGGGATGAACACTATTATAAGAATGAGAGGAAGAGAGCATTAAGAGGTAATATTTAAACCTTACTCTAAGTGGAATTAACCCTGAGAGGGAAGAGTAGCTATATCCATTTTGATATAGAATTCTATCAACCCTACTGAGAAAGTGAGAAGGGATAAGCCAAGGGGAGCAGGGGAGTGGGTAGGTCAAAAAAAAAGGGAGGGGAGGAGAGTGAGGAGGGAATTCATTAGGCCTCAAAAAATAACAAGAGGGGAATAATAAGAGAGGGGGTGGAAAGGGAAATAAATCAAGGGAGGGTACAAGGGGGGACTGGTTTAAAACTAACCACTGGTTTAAAAGGAAATAGTGTAAGAAGAAGGAGTAGAACTAGGAAAGGATACCAAAATGTTGGGTAATACACAACTGATAATTATAACTCTGAATGTGAATGGGATGAACTCGCCCATAAAACAGAAGCAAATAGCAGAGTGGATTAGAAACCAAAATCCTACACCACATGCTGTCTACAAGAAACACATGAGGCAGGTGGACATACACAGGTTTAAGGTGAAGAGCTTGAACAAAATCTTTTGGGCTTCAACTGAGAAAAAAGAAGGCAGGAGTGGCGATCATGATTTCTAACAAAGCCAAAGTAAAAATAGACATGATTAAAAGAGATAGAGAAGGTAATTACAATCTGATAAAAGGCAGTACAGACGATGAGGAAATAACAGTATTCAAGATGTATGTACAATGCACCACAAGGTATATCATCCAAATTCCTAAAGGAGGAACTGGCAGAGCTCAAGAAGGAAATAGAAAGTAAAATTATAATAGTGGGAGATCTAAACATTCCTCTTTCAGATATAGATAAATCAAACGAAAAAATAAATAAGAAAGAGGTAACAGAGATGAATGAAGTCCTAGAAAAATTAGATTTAACAGATATGTGGAGAAAAATAAATAGGGACAAAAAGCAATACACCTTCTTTTCAGCTGCACATGGTACATTCACAAAGATTGACCATGTAATAGGGTATAGAAACATTGCAAACAAATGCAAAAGAGCAGAAATGATAAATGTAACCTTGTCAAAAGATTCAAAACAGAAAGACAAACAGAAATCTAAGAAAAATTCAAAGCTACAATGTAGTAAAAAATAATAATAATTAAGTTTGAATCATTAAGTCAAAGAAAAGATTCAGAATCAAAAAAATTGGTAGAAACTACAACAAAATTCAAAGTCCCCATATAGGTATTCGCAAGTAGAAGTGGTGTGATAAAACTGACTACTAATAGATTGTATTGACTAGCGAGGGAATTTAAAAGTTGAGGAGAAAAAAACTCTATTAACCCCTAAAAGCCAGACAAAAATATATTCTCAATATCAATAGTAACCTTATCTATATTATTTTTCATGTAAAAATACAAATGGGCAAAACATCTGTTTTCCCCTTTCCTCTACTTCAGGCTATCACCTAGCAAATAGAAGGCACTTCCTTCACAAAACAGCATCACTTACTATTGATTTTATTGATGCTCCCTTGGATGTCTACTTGGGTCAGGAGCTCCTCCTCTGCATATCTTTCATCTTCAGACAGAAGGATACTCTGAAAAACAATACATTGCACTGATTGCTCCCCAAAAACACCTTTTAAAGAGTTAAGTTCTTCAGGTACAATCTTTCTAAATGGGGGCCAGATTCTCAAGCCAAACATGGACTTAATGAATACAGAATCATTATTCACATAATACAGAATCAAAATTCATTTTTGTTACTGTCGTTCAGTATTTGTAAAACCACTTTCATTTTGTCATTCACTTCTTTGTCGTGTCTAATTCTTCATGATTCTCTTTGGGATGTTGTTGGCAAAGACAGTGGAGTGGTTTGCCACTCTTCCCACACAACTTGGAGAAAAAGCTCTCCTGGGAGCTACACATTTCCTCTTTGATTCCTCATCTCAGAGCTTAAAGACTGTGCTTATTATGCAGAGCTGAAACTTTTATCAGCCTGATGAATCTAGACTAGAATAAACTAACCATGGGAGGCATGAAGTTGTGAACACAGCTGCTTTGTTGGGAAATGAATGAACCCTGGCTGAAAGTTCTGGCCACGTGGCTGAGGGGAGGGGAAGGAAGGGAAGTCAAGCATTTTCACTGAAAAACTGTGGCATTTTGATGCCCATGATTTGATACAAGAGAACTTTAAGGGAAAATATAGCTGGGATTGAGATTGTTCTCAAGGAACAACATGAGGAACATGAGGATTCCATGAAAACTAGGGTTGGGAAGTGATTCTAGGTCAGTGATGGTGAACCTTTTGGAATCCTTTAGGGACATATGGGGCGTCACCCCTGAGCCGCAGGAGTTGGTGCTCGGGTCCCGACTCCTGACATGGTCCTGCCACGCTGCAACAATGTGCTATGCCATCCCCCCTCCCCAGCATTGGAGAGAGGGGCTTTGGGTAGTGCTGGATCCCAGCTGGCTGGAGCTTGGGGAAGCCAACACCTGCAGCCATGGGGATCCTGCCCATGCACCCAGCTGCCCCAGGGGCTGCCAGCGTGAGGGAGATATTCCATGGCCATGGCTGAGGAGGTGGGGCAAGCCCAGGGCAGACATGACTTCAGAGACCCAGCTCCTCTCACTCTGCATGTGGAAGTGGGGCCAGCTCCCCATAAGCTCATGCCTAGACAAAGCCACCTCCTGTGGCCATGGGAATTTCCCCTGTACATCCAGCCCTGCCTACCTACTGGGCCTCCACTCCCATGGGGGTGGGAGCAGGGGCCAGAGGGAGCGCAGTTACCGTTTGGTGGCTGAGGTCTCCCCCCCAGAGCCTGGCAGCTGGCTGAGAAGGAGGGAAGGAAGGAGAGATCTACGGGGTGAGGCTGGCCTTGCTCTTGGGAGAGGAGATTCCCCACTTTCTCTGACCCCTGCAACCCTGAGTCCCACTCAGGGGAGGGAAAAAGGGAAAACCTGCCCTGACTACTCTGCTCAGGGCAGGCAGTAAGTGCTCAGGGGCAGGGAAGAGAATCTGCAGAGGATTGCCTCCCCCAACCTCCATGCCACCAGAGATGTCTCTGGGTGCCCTCTTTGGCACACATGCCATAGCTTCACCATCACAGTTTCAGCACTTTTAAAGTAAACCCTCCCTCTATCCTTTCGATCTCAACCACATCTCCTGCTTCTTTTCTTGTGAGCTTCAATAAAACTGCAAATTCCACATGTACTTGGGGGCTTGGAATTCAAAGTCTCTTACCTCATTATAAACCTTCACATTCTTTTGTCCCTGCCCTGCCTTCTTTCTCATTAATAGGTAATGCTGCAAATAGCTCCCTAGTAGTCACTTTTTATCAGCTGACAACTCTGTTACTCTATTTCCAACACCCAGGAACACAGTTACCCGAGTTTTACATTTACGCATCATCTATTGAAGTACCTCCTCTTCCTTTTTCTGCTTGGCTTCCCAAAGTTCCTTTTGATAATACTCGGCCAGGCTATCATCGACAGAGGTTAAAACGGCTTTTGGATCCTTCAGAGTTACAAGAGTCTCCTCTGCGATGCCCTTCTTGATGGCTTCATTAATTGAAATGATGGCAGCATGAACTGAACAGGGGAGAGGAATACGAGGCATTTCTTTTAAGCAACAAAAGCCAGTAAGACAAATTTTGTGTTGATAAAAGTCTGTCATGTTTTACCTTAAATTATTGCCTGGATAAAAATAAAGGGGAATCATTTTGCTTTCAATATGTGTGTGTGTGTGTGTGTGTGTGTGTGTGTTTAAGCCCTTACCTGCTGTTTTAGATTTGATACTAAGTGTTAATTCCAAGGTAGAGCAATAAGGGCAAGGAAAATGCGGAAAGGTCACTTGACCAGCGACACACACATTTAACGATTGTCCAAGGTTACATTTAAACTCAGCATTTCCTGTCACCAAGCCTTTTCTAACCACTGAGATACTTAGTTGCCCTTAATGTGTTTTACTGGTGAAGAGGTCTACAAATAATGTGACAATAGGCACCGTATTACATAGCTGGAAACTATCTGAGTCAGGAATAAAAACCACGTTTTCTGGACTCTGAACCCAGTAGTCTATACTCAATATAACATATTGCTTTAATGGCTCTAGGTTTTTAATAACAGAAAATATGACATTTCATACTTTCCTAAAACCTCCTGTTTAATGGGATTCTGATGATGAATATAAGATATACTTAGCAGTAAAATAATAATTTGTATAATCTCATTGGCATCAAGAAAAGAAAATAAAGCTCTGTCTAGCTGAAGATAATACTTGGTAATTTACATAAAAACTGCTTTTTAATTCCAATATTCTTTTAGCTCAGGACAATAACTGAGAGATTCCTTAAAATGATTGATCCTCTGAGAACATTTAGGTAGGCTACATGAAAAAGAATGTATTGAGTATTTGTAAAAGCCATGTAAATGCTTTAGGACTGAGATGGTGCTGGGATGGATTTTATTAAAAAATAATGTCCCTTTCCACACTCAATCAGAGCCTGCCTTTATGCATGAAACCATTAGAGAAGATTTCAGTATTCGTATTCTTGCCCAAATCCAATACTGAGGTCTTTATACAATACAAGCAATTTCATGGCAGATTTCTAAAATTCCTTATGAATGGAAAAAGGTAAAATAAACACTTGGCACCAAAAAGCGGGAATTTTTCTAAGACAAATTAAAAAAGAACAGAAAACAGACAATCCATGATGAAGCACTACAAGAGTGGGCTCTCCATATTTTATAACATCAAGAATTAGGAAACAAAGCTGCTAAAATTCTGTTTCAGTCCTGTCTTGCAGAAAGCTACCAATTGTCATTTACCCTGACCAGGTCTACAATACCTAGACCGTATTAGAGATGAATGATGCTTGATGAAAAGATGAAGTTGGAGTCTCAGGCTTCCTGTCCATCAAAAGGGGGCAAAAAGATTTTGATCAGCTATAAGTGACAAGGTCAAAGATACCATTTCAATAGAGTTTGGGAAATCATACAGCAGGGAAAGACCAACAAGCCTTAAAAATCAACTAAAACAGAAGTCTACCAAGAAAACAATATCAAAATCATGACACTAAAAGTGGAAAAGAATGAAACACGTTTGCAACTTCAGAGAAATTAAGATGAGTCACTGATGACAAGTGAAAGAAGGTGACCAAGGCAGGAAAGAAAACAAGGATGAGAGGTCGGAGCAGCAAATTTAAGAAAATAAACCTTGAAATATCCCACAGAGGAGTTTAGAGATAATCTCCACAAAAATCCTCACTATACAAATTAAGAAATTGAGGCCAATAGAGAAAAAATGATTTTTCCAATAGACCAAGGGCCTCAGTGACATAGTTGGGACTAGAAATCAAGACTCTGGATGTTTATCCATTTTGATATTCACATGAATATAAGAAAGTATCAGAAACTTATTCAAGGAAAGGGAACAAGGATGAATTTCACACCTACTAGATGATAGGCATTGTGCTAAGTGCTTCCTAAATATCATCTTTAATCCTTACAACAACACTGAGTACGAGGTACTATTATTTCCCCCATAGTGGGGTCAAGGAAACTGAGGCAGAGGCAAAATCATTGGTTCAGGGTCATAGAACTAGTCAGGATTTGAGACAAGATTTGACCTCAAGCCTTCTTGACTATGGATTCAGCACTTTCTACATGGAGGCACACGTCAGAGATCTTCTGATTATTCCACAATCATTCCTTGGCTGACTAAATGTCTTCTTCAATATCCCACATCCTTTACATTTCTATCATCATCAGTGATCATAATGATGATCAGAGATTTATAGTCAAGAAAGTGTTAAAATATATTCATTGCTAGGTAAAAGGCAACTTCAGAAATCATTCAGAGGGGAAGATAGGGGATTGTGGATAAAAACTCCGGTGCTGAACCCGGAGTTGAGAAGCCCTGGATTCAGATTTGGCCTCACATAACTTTCCTAACCTCACTGACCCTGGGAAAGTGATTTAACTCTACTTCTCATCTTGCTTGAAAACAATACTTGCTTTTATCCTTCTTTTCATTGACTGAGACAAAAATAATGTAAAAAATATTAGAACAATTTCTCCCCCAAAATACTGGAATTAATAATTGAATAAAAAAATTGGTTAAAATTCAAGCCTTAAATTATTCAGAAAATATACATTCTCAACCATTTGGGAAAACGAAACTGACTGCACTTACATGCTTTTTCTTCTTGAATTTCCACATTAACCATATTGATTTGATTTTGGATTTCATCACGGCTAAAGTTATCTTGTCCTTGAGATGAGGCTTCTCTTTTGATGGACACGAACCTGCTAGCATACCTGCGGAAGACAAAAGTCACTATATATGAATTAACTTTAATTTTCCTTTTCAGTTGACTTCTTACCCAACTGACTAAACAGGACAGACACAAAGAGCTAGATATTGGAAACAGAGCCATATGGGAAAAGGGAGGCAGCATGCTGAGTAGCCCTTCAGTGAGATTCACTATATAAGCATGTGGAAAATAATTACATTATTAATTGAAGAGCCAGATGGGGACTAGAGGGTCTTGAGGACACCAAGACAAAACCAAATAGTCTCTGACCACCAGGAAGCCTCACCTTATGAGGGGGTTATACAGGGAAGGACAAACATTTATAGTACATGTAAAATGACTTCCATGTGGGGGCATGATGACAAGAGAAGGCTCAGGGAAGAAAGGTCTCCTTTAGCTGTACTCCCTGAGTGTACAAAAGGTTTAGAGGGGCCTAAGACCCTTCCTAGCTCAGTAACCCTGGGTAAATCATAGCCCCACTTGGGCAGTCCTTGTTCTTCTTTCTTAGAACCGAAAGAAGGTGAGGGATTAAAAAAATGAAAAAAAAAAAAGAAATTATTGTCTAAGTGAGACCTTATGAAGGGCTGGTTTCCATGGTCATCATATCAATGGACTACAGATCTAAGAGATGCTAGAAATATAGAATGCAGAAAATTAGACAATTGAAACAGAGTTTCTTTCTGCACAAGTGTACATGACAAATACCTTTTCTACACTGTAAAGGCCATGAAGGCAAAAATGATCTAATGATTGAAATGTTGATTTCCATCCATGTGACAAAGCCATGGATCTCTGCACAGAGATTGTTTCCATATTATGAATACAGGATTTGGAGTCAGAAGAGCTGGATTAAAATCCTTAATCTAGAGATAACTAGGTGGCTTTGTGGATTGAGAGGCAGGCTGAGAGAGTGGCAGTCTTGGATTCAAAAACGAGCAAAACATTTCATACCTTCCTAAACCTGGATAATTCATTTCACCTAGATTCTCCAGCCCTAACTACTCTTTTGCCTCAGAAGCAAAAAATAATACGGTCCTAAGATATCAGGTAAACGTGTTTTTAAAAACTCCTTATTCTAGCATTTACTACACAAGGAACCACAGAAAAAGAAAATGAATAAATATTGCAAAGCTCCAGGTTCGTTTTCTGTTAAATAGGTGGCCGTGTTCAATATCTGGTAACATATCTTTCCTCTCTAGATCCTAGGTTGGTTCTCTTCCCCATTCAATAATATTTCTGAAACTTTTCACTTGGGTTTAAAACATCCGTCTATCCAACAGTAATGGCTCTTGGGTCTTTGCTGTCCAGAATGGGGTTCTGGGAGCATCAAATGAAAGGAACAGCAGCTAAGGATGGGATCTGATATCTAGGACACTGTTCCTAGGTTTGCCAAGGAAAAAGACAAAGGAAACCTGTACTTTTCAAGGTCTGTTTCTTCCCTTTGAGAACAGGTTATGGGACAGCCAGATGGGGATGCCATCAGGGTGGGTGAAGATGATAAGATCTACCAGTGCAGAGAGTTGCCTTAGACCCTGAGAGCTCAACTTGGTCTGGCTCAGCCAGGCGATACAGGACTCAAAAGCAGGTCCTGATGACTTCTTCTTGAGCCTCTAACATGACCTCTCCTAATTGTCAGAAGGCCCCAAGTACAAACTTTACTATAAAGGATTTGAAATATCAAGGTGCCATCTTCCCCTACATCAAAAACTGTTGAATGAAAACAGATACACGTTTTCAAAAAAGGAAATATGGTGCAGACAATCTACGTGAGCATTCCTAGCACTTCCACACCAGATAAGGAAACAAAACACTTCAAAAAGGACTCCATAGGAATGTATGCATCCTTGAGCCTGGAGGTCCCTGGAAATAAAGGATACCAGAATCTCACCTCTACCATTTACAAAGAGCAGAAAGGAATGAAGGATCCCTTACCGTTCCAGGTAGTCTTCATCCAGGTAATTGAAACCTAATGAGGGATTTTGGAGATGATTCTGTATTGACACGAGATCCTCACTTT
>NC_058130.1:341046737-341074860 GCF_016433145.1 Gracilinanus agilis | reverse complement strand
CCCTCCCTCCCTCTCTCCCTCTCTCCTTCCTTCTTTCCTTTGTTCCTTCTTTCTACCTTAGAATCAATACAATGTATTGATTCAAAGACAGAAGAGTGGTAAGGACTATGCAGTGGGGATTAAGTGACTTGTCCAGGGTCATACATTGTCTGAGTCCAGATTTGAACCCAGGACCTCTTGGCTCTCAATTCACTGAGCCACCTAGCTACCCCCTTAACATTCATTTTCTAACATTTTGACTAGGTGACTACATTTTTAAAAAAAATTAATTTTGGTTAGATTTTGGAATTTGGATGCATTTGTTATTTTTCCAATGAATAACCTTTGTGTCTTTTTTTTTTAAAGATCAGAACCAGATCCTGTTGAATCTTTCCTTGTAACAAAGAAAAATTTGAGCAAAGCTTGACAAAGTGTCCTCATTTGACATTACGTGATATTCTGTGCCTGTAGTTCCCCAGTTCTCTACCAAAGGGAAGGAGTTGTATTTTCTCCTCTTTTCTTTATGACCAAAATTGGTCCTATCAATGAAGCTGAATTTGGCAGCATTCAGGTGTTATTTTCATTGATGATAGCAGTCACTGTTAGAACCCTGATCCCAAGGCCCATTGATATGGGACTCTCTCCATATTTGTAGAGTTCAGGAGGAGCAGAGTTGGCTAGAATGGGAGAGAGGAGAGCTCTTTGGTTCTCTTCAAAGTGTGTGTGTGTGTGTGTGTGTGTGTGACTATATTAATTTATCTATCTATCTATCTGTCTATCTGTCTGTCGTCACACACACTATACATAGTATATATTTGGTTGTTGCTTCTATTCTCTGTTCATTCAGGGTTTCAATACCTTTATATCAGATACCTCTGATAAAAGTTTGGTATCTAAAAAATAGAGAGAATTAACATGAATGTATAAAACAAAGAATCATTTTCCAATAAATGAGTTGTTAAAGAAGTGAAGAATGAGGAGGCATTTATAAAGTACTTATCATATGCAAAGACCCCATGCCGAAGCTGGGGGGAGACAAGAGAAATCCAGAGTGACCCTGTTTTATAGGACCTCATATTTTGATGGGGGGGATGACCCTGTACTGATCTAACATAACAGACAGAGGTAGGTACTCATGATATTAAAGCACATCATTTATTGTTTGACAAATGGCGAACTACTACGAAAGAGTACATACAAGTGTGAGTACAGTTAGATATAATCATTCTTTTATGGCATTTTGTGTTATATGTAAGAACTATAGATTTAAGGTTGAGAGGAACCTCACAGGTCATCAAGTCCAGACTTCTCATTTTACAGATGAAGAAACTGAGGCCTAGACAGTGAAATAATTTGCTCCCAAATATGAATGAATAATAAAAAATAGTTAGCTTTTATTTAGGGCAGCTAGATGGCACAGGGATTGCGTGCTGGACCTGGAATAGAAGACCTATTCAAATGCAGTCTTAGATACTTATTAGCTGTCTGACCCTGAGCAAGTCACTTTACCTGCTTGTCTTAGCTTTCTCATCTGTAAAATGAGCTAGAGAAGGAAATGGCAAGCCATTCTAGCATCTTTGCCATGAAAACCCCAAATGGGGGTCACAGAATTGGACATGACTAAAAAACAACTGAATAAAAAGAGCATTTGTTGAAGAAGTTTTGCAAAGGACTTTACAAATATCATCTTATTTGGTCCTCAAGACATCCCTGGCAGCTGAGGGCTATCATTATCTTTATTTAACAGATGAGGAAACTGAGGCTAGGAGGTGGTAAGCAGTTTGTCCAGGATCACACAGCTAGTAAGTTTCTAAGTCAGGATTTGAATCTAAGTCTTCTTGACTGCAAGGCTAGCACTCTATACATTGCACCACCCAGATCCCCCTAGTTTGAGAATCAACAGTTCTCAAAAGGCCATTTTAAATTAAATAGTTACCTTTTTTCCCATTGATTTGAATGCCAACTAATGTTTAGAAAAAAATTAATGAAGTATTCTTTTTTGTGAATAGAAATTATATTGAAAACTTTTTTTAGATTAATTCTCATGAGACCAGCAAAGGTAATCAATTCTGGATGCTGGTATATTTTGTAATTATGTGTGGAAACAGTGTGGATTTTAAACAGATGACTTAATCATTTTTGTAGACCCTATGAATATTTAATCTTTACAAAGCAGACCAGTAATATATCAAAGTTTTAGAGATTTGAGTTATCCTTTTTCTTCCTTTATAAAAAATGAAAACATCTGAGAGATTAGGCATAATTCTTTTCCTTTCAGATTTCATTTGCTCTTAATTCTTAGTTAGCTAAATATCTTGTGACTTATTGTTTCAAACATAACGATATTCACTCATTTGTATTTTTAATGACCCGAAGAGAAGCTCTACAGACAAAACAAATGAGGCTAAAAAGGTCTTTAACCACATGAAACACTTTGTCAGACAGACTACACTTCAATCTTTAAACAATATTATTGTCCACACTGTATATTGGTGTATATATTCACAAGAATGTATATTTTTCAGTCTCCTCTTCCTGACTCTAGGCCAGGCACTCTATCCACTGGCCATCTAGGTGCCTATGGAGTCATGTATAAATGGAAATTTTGAACCTTGGATTTCATCTCCCAGAAATCCCCTAATATTTCCCCAAATTCTCTTTAATCTCTCCTGGGCCTCCACATTTGATCATGTTATTGTTTTATAAGTTCTATAGCTCCTCCCTCTTTCTTTTTTTGCTCTTGTGAGTACCTTGAATAGCTAGGTCTCTTACTTAAGTTATTATTAATAATAATACCTATTATTAAAGTTAATAAAACTTTATTAAATATAATACTTAGTTTTTGGATATTAATTTTATAATCCACAGTCAGGAAGACCTCAATTCAAATGGAACTTGAGATACTACTTGTGTAGTCTTAAGGAAAGTCACTTAACCTCATTTTGACTCAGTTTCTTCAACTACAAAATACAAAATACAGTTTATAAAAGTATAATGTAAATACAAACTAATTTGAGGGAGGTAGAGTTTGGAAATTAATCATTGTGAGGAATCAGTAAAAGCCTCATAAAAGAGGTAAAATTTGAACTGATCAGGCCTTGCAGTGAGCTAAAGATTCCAAGAGGTATTGGAGAGGATTCCAAGCATGGGGGTCAGTGTAGGCAAAGACAAGGAAACGAGTGATGGAATATAGTTTATGTGGAACAACAGGTAGACTAGTTGTCTAGAATGTCGTGTGGATAGATAGGAAAGAATTACATGAAATATTGAAAAATAGATTGGAGCTAGTTGTGAATGGCTTTCCTGTTCAACCAAAGGAGTTAATATTTTGTCCTGAAGGCAAAGGCAATAGGGAGTCTATGAAGTTTCTTGGGCAGGAGAATAACAAGGTTACCCCTGTATTTTAGAAATGGTCCCATTGGGCAGCTGTATTAAGGGTGGAATGGCAAGAGAAAAGACTGAATGCAAGGACATCAGTTAGGGGGCTATTGTGGTAGTCTAGGTGAAAAGTGATGGAGGTCTGAATGAGTGTGGTGGCTGTGAAAGTAGTGGACAGGTACGAAGTGGTGGGAGATGGACACAACAAGACTTCAACAAGACTTGGCTCTCCATTGGATGTCAGGGTGATGGTTCATGGGTTATGGAGCCTGGATGACTGCTCTTGATGTTTCTTTCCCTGGAATGCCTTGTCTTTTATCTGTGTCCGAAGATCTTATCCTTTCTTCCTGGAAGATGTAGCTCAAGTATTATTTGGTGCTGGAAGCCTTTCTTGATTCCATCAGCAGCTAGTGGGCTCCCGTTCCTGCTGCCTTGAATTTAATAGCTTTGTATTTGTGTGAGGCAGCTAGGTGTTGTAGTGGATAAAGATAGAGGCATTTCCACAGAGATCAGGATGTCCATCAATCCCATTATTGTTCAATCTTGTACCATAGAGTACAATATTGTGCTTTAGCAGCATAGAGCCATGCTCTTGGAGTTAGGGAAACCTGAGATCAGATCTGAGCTCACACTTACTGGCTGTAAGTCAATTTGCCTCACCCTGTTTGCCTCAGTTTCCTCATCTGTAAAATGAGCTGGAGAAGGAAATGGCCAACACTCCAGTATCTTTGCCAGGAAAACCCCAAATGGGGCCACAAAGAGTCTTAAATGATTAAAGGACAATAACAGAAATCTGTTGTTATTGGTGGGACCCTGTTAAGAATGGGGATAATGATAGCAGCTATCCTTCAGGATTGTTGTGAGTATCAAATGCGATAATATCTGAAAGATAGCTGATGTTGCATAAGAGTTTATTCTCTCCTCTTCTTTCCCTTCCCTAATAAGAAATTAGAGTTAATATAATATCAGATTATACAGATGGAGGGGAGAGGAGAGTTCAAAGTCATCTGGTATGATCCCTTGTTTTCAGATGGGTAAGAGTGATGTGCCAGAGGCTCAGGGATGGGACCAGGGTGAACCACCTACAACTCAAGTCTTTTGTCTCCTAGTCTGCTCCTTCTCTCACTATCATATTAGGCTCCAAGGACAGATGTTGGCTCTTTCCTTCTGGTTGGAAAATTATGTGTTGAATACTACAGAGCTTTTTATTACTGCATTTTATTATTTTATTTGCTGTTTTACTTCTTCCTTCTCCTTGTTTGATTCTTTCCTTAGATCTAATGGGTTCTAGTTCATCTGGTTAACATCCTAGTTCTTCGGTTTACTACCTGTGTGCCTGCCTCAGTTTTTTTTTTTTTAATAAAATGAGGGATTAGGTTGAACTTGCATGACCTTTAAGCCTCTTTACAGCTGTAAATGTATAATCTTTTTTTTTTTTTTGGTCTGTATATGCCATGCTAGCTAGATGGTGCAACAGAGTTGCTGGCTGTAATGTAGGAAACTTTTAGTTCAAATGCAGCCTAGGATATTTAATTGCCATGAGATCCTGGGAAAGTCACTTATTAACCTTTATTTGTCTTGGTTTCCTTAATTGTTAAGTGGAGATAATAATAGTATATATCTACCTATGGTTATTGTGAGAAATAAAATGAGACAATATTTATAAAATGCTTATTATGGTACATGGTTAGGTGATGGATAAATGCTTGTTGTAGTGATGAGTTTTATTAATTTTTTGATTGTTGATGAATATTAATTATTGGTTTATTGGTTCCCCTATTACTTATAAGGGAAATTTAAATTAATTGGATTTGATTGTCTTTCCACTTTCTCTTCTCTCCTATTCCATACTAACATGGGAGTTCAAGTTTTATAAGAAGAATACCTGATCCGAGGTGCAAAATGAGACATAGATTTTTGGATATTACAAATGTATGGATTTGTTTTGCTTGACTAAGTTTATTTATTTATAAGGATTTTAGTTTCCTTTTATTAGGCAGTCACCTCTTGGGAGGGAAGGAGAATCTCTCCACAAAGTTTCCTCTACCCTTCACAAGAGGTTCATTGAAGCATTCTAAAAAAATGCATAGAAGGAAATAGAGCCCAGAAAGGGACACAGAAAAGCAGGAGTTTTAAATGTAACTTGTCAACTTCGTTATGTGCTTTTTAAAAAAAAATAAGCTGTGCATAAGAGAATTGTGGTTTTACCTGTAATCCTTTAAAATTTTACTTTGTATATGAATTGTTTGTGTATTTGTTAAGAATTTTTTAAAAATGAAAGAAAGGGTTTGATTAATCAGCCATTATCTTCTGACAATTCTCATGGTAGTTATGGTATAGTTTTACCCTATAGTACAAAAGAGTGTTTCATTAAAAACTTCAATTGATGTTTAATGATATATAGATACATTAAAATCATATAGTTGATAGTTTCATTCTTTATAATGTAACAAATAAAATTAATATAGAGGGACAGAATTAAAAATATCATGGTTTCAAAGGGTTTATTGAAAGCCATTTAGACAAATGAAGCCACGTGCCTGATAAGAGCTAGTTCAAAAGCTGTGCCATACCTCTGCCCACCAAGCTGCTTCAACAGGAAGAAGGGGGCATACCAATCAATTCCTGAGTCTTTATACCTCTGTCTATGTTATTACACTTCCTTTCTACCTCATTACACAAGAGGAATCATGGGAAATGTAGTTTTGAAAGAGTCCTAGATGTCCACTGGAAGTTTAGATCAGGGACCTCAAAATTAGTTCAAGGACCCCCAAATTTCCAATATCACAATAACTATAAGCAAAGTAGTATACTTTCTATTGGACTGAGATGAACTTTATAAATGAAAAGGTATAGCTTGTTTAGAACCTTTAAATTGCATTGAGTTTTGCTTCCTTCTCCTTTAGGCTATGAACAGTTTGATTCCATATTTTGTTTTTAATGAGTCACTTGCTAAAATTAATATTTTCATCTTTTAAAAATTGCTATCAAAATAGATGTCTACTTTTTGGCATTACAGAATTAGATACAGATACTTTGGTGAACAAAGTGTCATAAGCCTAACTAAGCCCTGGTGCAGTGTGCTGATTTTATAATACTGACCCATTGCTTATTTTCTTAAGTTTTTATAACACTGAGCACTTGGAAAATGTTTAAAAGGTGTTGAATACATAACAATTGAATGCAATCTGGATATTTTTGCAGCTTTATTTTCTTTCTTCTTTTGAGAAAACATTAAATATGAAAAGATGGACTTATTGTGTGAATTCCTCATATAGCTTAAAAGAGTTCCAGTTCTCCTGTCTTACCCGACTTGGGTGGGATTGCTAAATATAATTCCTAGTCTAAACACCACTTGCATCCAAAAGAAGAGCAGAATAATAAAAAGGAAGGTTCTTGATGATAAAAATATATTAAGTAAAGTGCTAAACCTGACATTGTATTTCTTGTTGCTTAGTAACAATGTGGCAACTACATCAGAGAGCTCCATTATCTCAGGTACAATGAACCTCATTGCATTGTGGGTTAGAAACACTGATCACAGCAAGCCATTTGGGTGCCATTATCCATACTAAACTTTGGTTCTGTTTTATTATTTTTGATGCTGAAACCTTGGAAAGAAAAAAAAAAGTTGATTTAAATATTTTGTTTGCTGATTGAGTAATTAGTTTCCATGTAACTATTTTGCCTTGTGGTCTGATTTATAATTTTTTCCTCTTAGACTTATGACTTTTTATTTATTTTTCATAACAAAAACTCATCTAAATTACCTTTTTTTTTTGGTTTTATTTTCCCCCAAATAGTCTACATATTACAGTTGTTGATTTCATGGATTCTTGGTATCTCATGCATCTTTTCTTCTAGGGGAGAAGGGCCAGAAGTATTCTCAACACTTTTCCTCCCCTTATGTCACTTTGACTATAGTCCAGATATTTAAATTCTTCTTCTACTGTATGTTTGTGGTTTGAGCACCTACCTTAGATAGAAGAAGCAGTTGATTTTTTTCCTTTTGTTTAAACAAAGGAACAATTGGAGTATATGTGTATTGAGTTGAAATAATTGTGTTCATATCACTCCATACTCTCTTCAGGGCGCAGGTATCTCTTGAAACATATTTATTGATCTTTTAATCAGTCAACCAGAAAATGCTAGTTTCCTAGCAAAGTAGGCATTGGGGCACATCTTGAAATCAAATGTGGCCTCACACACTAGATAAGGGACTCTGGGCAAATCATCTTACCCAGTGTGCCTCAGTTTTCTCATCTGTAAAATGAACCGAAGAAGGAAATGGTAAACCACTCTAGTGTCTTTGTCAGGAAAACCCCAAATGAGATCACAAAGAATCAGATTTGACCAAAACAACTAAAACAACATATATCAGGTTCCATGTAAAGCCCAGGTGATACAGAAAAGAAGACAGAAAACAGTCCCTGCATGCAAGAATCTCATAGTCTCACAGGGGAGAAAACATGTAAACAACTATTATAAACAAGATCTATGCAGGATAATTGAGGACGGATCGTCATCTCAATGGAAGATGTATTTTTTGTTGCTTACTAACAACATGGCAACTACATCAGAGAGTTATATTATCTCAGGGACAATGAACCTTGTTGTACTATGGAGAACTTTGGTACTATGGAGAACTTTGGTACTATGGAGAACTTTGAAAGACTTAACTGGATTTTATATTTGATCTTGGAATTATGGGCAGATCTTTTGGGAAGATCCATTTGACAGCTTATAGGAGAATTGGCGTGAGGAAAGCTGGAGAACAAGGAGGGGGTGTCATGAGGGAGAGGGAAGGAAGCACCACATGTTGGGCAAGTCAAATCACCACCACCATTTTGACTGCCATCTTCCCTCAGAGTCTAATAGAGATAACCCAGGACCTTGAACCCAAGATCCTTTGGAATAGCAATGCCTCTAGCCCAGTGTCAAATGATTCAACATTAGAAACTGATAAGATTTTATTAGTTGAAATGATATAAAAGAAGATGCATTGCCTGTGTAGCCAAAGGAACTCGAGATTTTCCATCTGACTTACAGTTGAAACCTTCCAAATATGTTGTTTCCTTTGTTAGAATGTGAGCACCTTTGAGTGCAGGGATTGTCTTTTCAATTTGTATCCCCAGCATTTGGCACAAGGTTTTCCATATAGTAGACATTTAATAAATGTAGTCATTCAAAATTAGTAAATTGTGATGCCCTCAGAGATAAATGAATACACACACACATATGCCATTCTTTTGGGTTTGGAAAACATTAGAAAATGTGGAGTTATTATTGTGGCCTTCAAATTGAAACACAAGTCCAGGAAAGCATTGGAATTGGTAGACATAGAATTCCATATATTTCCAGAAAGTTACAGAAAACACTGTATCTGGCAATGTGTGCAGTATTCTGTATCTGTACTCTCATACCAACTTGTATGTGTGGAGAACACTGGAGTTGGAGTCTGAGAATCTTTTAAAAATCCTAAATTTACTGATCTCTTAATCACTTGTGCATCTTGCCCTCCTTCCCTACTATGTCCTGTGAGGCCTTTTCCTTTGATTGACTAGGGTTTTTTTGATGTTGTTCAGTTGTGTCTGACTCTTCATGACTGCATGAATGATAGCTTACCAGGCCCTTCCCTCTTCCACTATTTCTCAAAGTCTGTCCAAGTTCATGTTCATTGTTTCCACGACACTATCTATCCATCTCAGCCTCTGCTATCCCTTTCTCCCTTTCCCTTCAGTCTTTCTTATCATCAAGGTCCTGGCTTCTTATTATGTGATCAAAGTATTTAAGCTTCAGCTTCAGTATTTGACCTCCTAGTGAATAATCTGAATTAATTTCTTTAGGTATTGACTGATTTGATCTTCTTGTTAACCAAGGGACTCTCAAAAGTCTTCTCCAGCACCACAATTGCAGGGTGCCAATTTTGTGGCACTCAATTTTCCTTTTAGTCTGACTCTCACAACCTTCTATTCTCCTGGAAAAACCCTATCTTTGATTATACAAACTTTTATCAGCAAGGTGATGTCTCTGCTTTTTAGATTTGCCATAGCTCTCCTTTCAAGAAGCAAGCAGTCTCCCAATTTCATGGATATATTTGCTGTTTATGGTGATCTTTGAGCCCAAGGATATAAAATCAGACACTGCTTCCATTTCTTCTCCCCCATTTGTGGTTAGCAATATCTATGTTAACATTTAACTTAGGAAAACAACATGGATGGTAGAAGTAGAATTTTTCAAATATTTTTGTTTTGTATTTTGGTTTTTTAGTATTCCTAGGCTTTGTGCTATGTATCTTCCATATTGTAACATAAACACTGGAACCTAGTAATAGTGATGTTGATGATGATGATGATAGCATCTATATAGCACATGCTATGTATTAAGCATTGTTCTTTAGGTAGCATTTTACAATTATTATCTCATTTGCTCCTCACATCCCAGAGAGTCAACTGCTATTATGACCCCTATTTTATAGTAGAGGAAACTGAGATAAACAGAGGTTCAGTGACTTGTCCACGTAATACAGCTAATAAGTGTCAAAAATCTGATTTGAAAAAAAAAAGCAACAAAAAAATTAAGATTTGAACTCAAGTCTCCCAAACTCCAGAATCTATCTTCAATGTCATTGAATTACTTCAAGGAGGAGAACCTCAGATAATTAGGCTGAGAATACTGACTAGGTAAGAGATTAAAATGGTAGTAGTCTATCATTTGTGTGGACCTCCCAATAATTTAGTCCCAGTTCTCTTGCTTATGCTTATTTCTGGGAAGTAGTAGGAGAATATATTATTGTAGCATCTTTTGGAGTTGGTTTCAAAATAATTCTTGTTTTATAATTCTTTGGGTAAACATGACTGACCATTTTATGCTTTTTTCTTTTAAAATTTTCTAGCTGAACTGAAAGAATGTTTCCATTTCCAATATATCTTGAATCCTAATAAAATTAACTTGAATTATACAGTTTTCAATATTTTTATTCCTAGCTGTAAACCCCAGGAAAATGAATTAATATTTTCAAACATGGCAGATACTGTATCAAACAAACTATTCTGAATGTACTGATCTTAGCCTAAAGTTGTGATACCTCTTAAGGAAAGCACTAAAAATATCTTTGAAAAGAGAAAGAATCTTTTTTATAAATTATCATTTGATTAACTTGGATTGCATATACCCAGAAAATGATTGCATTTTGATCTCATTTAATATGGTGCATTAGTTAATAGTCTATCCTATTTCTCTCTTCAGAACTTTGGTTAGGGGGTAATTAATTTAAAATTAAAACTTTGCTTCCACTTGAAACTTTCTTTCACTGGCCAATTTAATTAAAAATTACTTAATGTATAAATATATAAAGTACTCTCTTTGGTTCTGGGGATACAAAGGCAAAAAAAGAAAAAAAAGTCCTTGTCCTCAAAGATCTTTCAATATATTATGTGATAAAACATATATTTAGATAAATAAATATAAGATAATCCAAGGAGAGGGAGAGAACATTTACAACTGGGGGATCAGAAAAGGATTCATGTATCAGATGATAGAGCACTAGGCCTGGAGTCAGGAAGACAGTTCTTCCTAAGTTCAAGTCCAGTCTCAGACACTTAATAGCTGTGTGTCCCTAGGCATTCTACTTAACCTATTTGCCTCAGTTTCCTCATATGTAAAATGATCTGGATAAGGAAGTGACAGATTGCTTCAGTACCTTTGCCAAGAAAACCACAAAAAGGGTCATAATGAATTGGACAAAACTGAAAATGACTAAGGAGGTGACAGCTAAAAGGTCAATATTCCAAGAAGTGGAGATAAAGTAGATTCAAGGCATGGAAAATAGTCTGTATAAAAGCATACAAACTAGAGATGAAAAATAGGAAACAACAAGCAACCTAGTTTATCTGCAGTGTAGAGTGGCTGAAGGGGAATCATATGAAATGTTTGGAAAGGTTAATTAGAGTCACATTGCCAAAGGCTTTAAATGACAGGCTAAAGAGTTGGAACTTTTCCCTAAAAGGAATAGGGAGTTACTGAGAATTTTTGAGCAGGGGAGTGATGGTCTCTTCAATTCAGTTTTTTAAAAGTACTATCCTTTGAAGTAGCAATGCACTATGTTCTGGGTAAGTCATGTCACCATCACCACTCTGACCTCAGACCTGATGGAGACAGCCTAGGACCCAGAACTCAAGGGTCTTTGGGTACCAGTTCTCCTAGCTCAGGGTCAAAAGGTTCAACATCAGAAACTGCTTTTAAATATATAGGAACCTATATCCATTCACTAAAGTTAAGAACCTGTAATGTACTAGGTGATGGAGTTGCAAAGACAAAAAATAAGTTCCTACCCTCAGAGAGCTCATGTCTTATAGTGGGAAATAAAATGTTTACCAAGAAGTCAGTACAACTGGATGCAAAGTAATAGGAGAGGGAGAGAACAACTGGGGGAATTAGGAAAGACCTTGTGTAGGGAATGGCACTAGAGTCGACTTTGAGAGGTCTCTGAAAGGTGGAGGTGAAGAGGGAGAATGGTTTGGGCATGGGTAAGAATCTGTGCCAGGGCAGGAGATATAGAGGATGGCGTAGGAGGAACAGGGCAGCTAAGTGGTGCAATGGATAGAATCCTAGGCCTGAAGACAGGAAGATCATCTTCATGGGTTCAAATCCAGCCCAGATACTGCCTAACTGTGTGACTGTGGGGCACAACATTGAACTGTTTTTGCTTCAGTTTCCTCGTCTGTAAAATGAGCTGGGGAAAGAAATGGCAAGTCACTCCAGTATCTTTGCTAAGAAAACTCAAATAGGGGTACCAAGAATGAGACACAACTGAAAAATGACTGGACAACAAGTAGGAGGAAGAGCAAGTAAGCAAGCAAGCTATTTTTCTTGGATTGCAGAATGAGTGTGTGTGGGGACATATAATAAGCCTGAAGAGGTCACCTGAAGTCAGATTGTAAAGGACTCTAAAGGCAAAGGCTAAGTAGAGGAACTTTTATAGGGTGTCTTACCTTGTGCTGGGACCTGATCCTTTTCCTGGTTTGAGTTTTGGAGGCAAAAGAAATGGTTAAATAAGAATTTGAAGCATCAGATTCATACTTTATTTTAAAAAGTTCTGATAATTATTCCTGTTCAGACCCTCCCTCTCTTCATATGCTAAGAAATACTGTAGATTAAAAAAATAGCTATTTCTCATACAACCCCAGTATGTAATTTAAAACACAAAATATAATAAGCCTACTGATTGGCTTCTCAGCCTCGAGTGGCTCTCCATTGTTTACTTTTAATGCCTTGCCCTATTTAAAAAAGAGTCATAAAATAGCATATTCTTTTTAGAACATAATGGTTGGCTTACATTTTAGAAAGTAATGAAAATCTATTATCTCTTAAAGAACTACTTGACTGTTAATGTCACCATTTTTTTGCCATGGGGTAATTCATTGCAGTTAGAGGAACCTGAGACATGTAGTTGTCAGTGTTGTAGGTCAAGTTGTCTCCATTCCATTCAGCTTTACACATTTAACTTTAATACTTATTGTGCTTACCACAATGTTACTAAGCCTATATTGAAATAATTTTGAAAGAGACATTTAACAACTGCTTCCAGCTGGAGAGAATTTGAGCCTGAATATGAAAGGCTTTGGGGTATATTTGCTTTCTATGAATTTTGTGAGTTTTAAGGTTATTTCTTTAAGCGGGTCATTTGGTGACCTTAATATAGAATATATGCATATATGCGATTCTATAGATAATATATGTATATATGTATGTATGTTTATATATATATATATGTTTATATATATATGTATGTCTATGTCTGTGAGGAGATTATAGGAGAGGTGATACCAAGAAGTAACCTAAGTACTCAAGGAATTACAAATCAGGGAGTTATTACAGGCAACAATACTGGCACTTCCAAGTGCTTGGGTGTACAGTTGAGAGCTCATATCTCTCCATCTTTGTTCTTTATCTATCTAATTGTTGTTACTAGACATATTTGCAGAACTGAATAGGAGGAGGACTGAACTGTGACACTCTCATTATTATATATATAATATATTTTATTTATTATACATTATATTTTATGTAAAATATATATTCTATTATTTTTAAATTTATATATTAGTTAATTTAATTAAATTGCAATTAGGAAAGTTCATTAACTTTGCATACCCAGATTAGATGAAGTTGCTAAGCTGGTACTAATCATGGAAATTTTACATTTCTTGCCTAAATAAAACTGACCAACACTGCATATATAGGAACTTCCCCATACGTAGATGAGTCAATCAGTAGTCAAATATGGGGCCATTTCTCTCAGTTGGGGCCTAATGATTGTTCAGTCCCCACATTGTCAAAGCCAATACTGAGACTTCTTTCAAGATTAGTTGGAATCCTAATCTAACCTGTACTTGATCAAGAACTCCTTTCTTCAACACATCCGACAAGTGGTCATCTAGTCATGTGAAATTCTTGGCTTCTCGAGGCAGTCCATTCTGTTTTTGGTCAGCTCTGTATCCCAGGATATGAGTGTCAGATCTTCATGCTCTTCCTTTTGACTCCTTTTCTTTCCTCCTCCCATCCCCTCTCTCTTGAACTTATCCCCCCTTCCCCTCTTGACACTGTGAGCACTTAGGACAAGCCGAAGACATAATAATCTTGATCTCAGAGAACCTTATGGGTGGAAACAGAGGACCAGAATGTGATAATTAGAGATCTAGAGAGGCAGCCTATGCAGTAATTTGGTGCTAAATAAGAAATTACAGGCTGTATGGGACAGAAAAATTCAGAGGAGGCAGGGAACAAACTAGTTATATGAGAAAAGAAGGTCACAGTGTCTTTAACTAAAGTTGATGGAGGCAAAGATGGATAAGACTGTGAGAGGGGGTAGTCTCTGCTGGCAGCTGCTCCCACCGAGCCGGTGTCTATAATAAAGCTGCAACTTACTTGCTCTGTTGACTCATTGTTTTGAGATATCTTTTTAAACTTATGATGATGATTTGCCACAAAATAGCCTTGTTGCAAAATGAGGACATTTGTTCTATGCCAAAATGAGAAGAGAAGAAAGGACTAGAGGGCATTTCACACCAGCATAATAGTTTGTGAAATATTAACTCTGATATTCTTTTTCCATAGGTTATGAAAATACTGTTTGGGTAGGCACACTATTAGGACATGCCTTATTGAGACAGTGTTTCCTTTATTCTGTCCTGGGGTCATAGATCTAGAGTTGAAAGGAATCTCAGAGGCCATCTAGTTCAATGCCCTCATTTTCCAGATGAGGAGACTAAGGCTCAAAGATATTCAATGACTTGTCTCAGGTCACAAAGCTAGTAAACTTCAGTGGTAGGATTTGAACCTAGGTCTTCCAAGGGCAGAATTAGTGTTCTGTACTGTGATACCTCTCCAGCTAACTATTTTTGACTATAATTATCAACAGAGTACATGGTTTAATTGAGCAAAATTTAAAAATTGAGAGTGTGCCTGGCATGCTGTGCTGGGTGCTCTGCTTTAAAAGTTTGGTTCAGTCTCTCTTTTTAGTTGTGTCTGATTCATTTTATGACCTATTTTGGGGCTTTCTTGTCAAAGATATTAGAGTGGTTTACCATTTCCTTCTCTAGTTTATTTTATAGATGAAGAAACTGAGGCAAACAGAGTTAAGTGACTTGCCCAGGGTCACGCACCTAATAGGTGTTTGAGGCTAGATTTTTAACTCAGGAAGATGAGTCTTCTCTTATGCACTGCACCCAACTCCTTTAAAAAATAACTTCCACTAAATTTTAGTAATTTATATTTATATAATTTGCATAGTCTTACAGCCATTTTTCTTCATCTGAGGTAATACATAGTGCCAGTATTATTATAAAGGATCCTTTTTGATTTTGTCTTTTTATTCTTAATGCCTAACACAGTGCTAGATATAGTAAGGGCTTAATGATCCTCATTTTGTAGATGAATAAATAGTCTCTGTGAGAGGGTCAATGATTTCTCTTTGGTTGCACAGAAAATGTATTTCCAAAGTGAGATTTCAACCCAACTTTCTTGACTCACATTCCAGATCTCTTAACTAGTTAACCACATAGCCTTAATTAAACGGTAGTGGCTGGCACACAGGCACACTGGTGCCCTGTTGAATTGATCTCTCAATTCTCAAAGTAATTTAGAACGCTTCCCTGCAAAGTCACTAAAATGTATATAGCCTTTGACCCAGCCATAACACTTCTAAGCTATATTCCAAAGAATAATGAAAACTGTACAAATAAATACCAAAATATTTATAGAAACTTTTTTTGTTGTAACAAAAAGAGAAATGAAAATTTGGAAGCAAAGAAAGGGAAACAATTACTTGGAAAATAGTTAAACAAATTATATTATGTATACACATACACACATGTGCGATGGAATAGTATTATTTGTAAAGTGAGAGTGAATGAATGATGAGTGCAAATCCCCCCTCCATATTTATTAAGTGTATACTATGACAAAACGTTGTGCCAAGTTCTAGGGATACCAATAGAAAAACAATGATGAAAGGGATGATTTCAGAAAAACTTGGCAAAACTTATGTGAACAGTCAAGAGAGTACAATGAGGAAAACAGTTTATACAGTAATGTCATGAAAAACAACAACAAAAACAAGTTGGTAAGACTTAAAAATTCTTGTTAGCATAATGACTAACTATGATTCTAGAGGACCAATGATGAAGCTGGTTTTGACAGAGAAATGATGGACTCGGGGTACAGGAGACATGCATTTTTGTACATGGCAATTGTGTGGGTTTGTTTTGTTTAATATATAATTATTTATTATAAGGATTGCTTTTCCTTTTTAGTCGGAAGGAGAGAATTTGGGGGAGGGCATCCAGTACTACCTTCCAAAAGAAGAAAATAAATAAAAAAGGGTCGTTGAATCATCTTTAAAAATATATGTAAGCGGACAGAAGGAAGTTTAGAGAGTAATTCAGACAAACAGGGACAATTTTGAAAATAACATGTTAAACATATTATATTTTTTAAAAAGCAAGCTGTATGTAATGGAGATTTAAAGTTTCACAGATAATCTTTACTTCTTGATTTGCATATGGAAATGTTCTCTATGTATATGTGTTTGTGTGTGTGTGAAGTTCAGATTTTAAAAAACACATTGGATTTGATGTTGGAAGACCTGGTCTTGGATTTCAGTTTTTAAAATGGCCATATGAACTTGATCAAGTCACTTCCATTAGTTAACTCATCAGTAAAATGAGGGTTTGTATTAAATTTTCTGTAAAATCCCTTCTAATACAAAATCTATAATCCAATATCATTTCCAGTTAGCATTTCTCTATTTTTTTCAGTTGCAAAGTGCTGTTTGCATATCAACCTTGTAAGATAAATAAGTATTGTTGTTCCTACTATACAGATGAGCAAATTGAGGCAAAGAAAAATTAAATGACTTGCCTATGTTCACAAAATCCAGAAGTATTTAAACCAAGATTTGAATCCACTTTTTAAAACTCAAGCTCTCTACTAAGTCATTGTATTGTACAAATAGAAACCAGTTAAAACTGTTAGCAAATTGGAAGGCCTAATTTTTTAAAAAGTGACCTTCTTAGATACTTGGTAAAATGCTTTTAAAATTTTTTTCTTATCCATAAATCTGTTTTCTAAATATGTGTGTTGTTTAGTCATTTTAGTCATGTCCAACTCTTTGTCACCTCATTTGGGGTTTTCTTGGCAAAGATCCTGGAGTAGTTTGCCATTTCTTTCTGCAGCTTATTTTATAGATGAGGAAACTGAGGCAAATAAGGTTAAATTACTTGTCTAGAGTTGCATTGCTACTAAATGTCTGAGACCAGATTTTAATTCAGGAAGATGAGTTTTCCCTGACTTCAGACCTGATATTCTATCCACTGCAACACCTACCTTTTCCATTCTCCAAATGCTGTTGATTTATGAAAAAACATGAAATAGCGTATGAAAAATTCTAAAAAAAATCTTAGTTTAAAAATGAGGTGCTATATCCTAGGGCTTTCTTGGTCATTGGATCTTTTTCTGCTTCAGTAACAGAGTCCTAAAGAAAGAAAATAAGTTGAGTAGTAAGGTATATAATATCTTTAAAAAAATCACTGTTGGTAGGAATTTTTGAGAGTAAAATGACAACCATTTGCCTTCTCCCCTACTTTTAGTCCAATAATTCATTTTATAAACATACTTTTGCATGGATCACTACAATTTCATGAACATTTACCCTGTTGCTTGATTACCACCTAAAGTTAGACTATCTTGAAATATTTTAGGGGTCTTTTTCAAGTCCCCAGAATGTTGTTCAGGTACACAACCAAAACTTTATGAAATTAAAAGGAAGTAATTTTCAGGGTGCCACAAATTTCCTTTTGGAGGAGTGCCATGCTAATCAAAAGAAATTTAATTGGCAGCATTCATAAAGGCTCAAATGTGGCTTATAGGAGTTATAAAAGAAATTAAATTTCTTCTTATGGTTTTGTGGTAGCCATCTATAAAAGCTCTTCCCAAAGTAGTCAGCTGCTTTTCCCAAAGAAGAAGCTATCATAATCTTCTGGGTTTAATTGTTTGTGGTTATTAAATGATCACAAGATTTTGCCAAAGCCCCTTGAAAATGTTTGTTGATATGATCCTAAATGGTCTCCTTAAGTAATGGAATTAAAGGAGAAAAGAAAAAAAAATTTCCTTTCCAGTGTCCATTATATATCTATCTCTGTTGGATGCCAGCTCTGGACCTTTCTAATAACTTAAATTTTACATAGCTTTTTAAGATTTGCAAAGTACTTCACATATATTATCTTATTTAAGCCTCCTCATAACCCTGTGAGGAAAGTGCTATAGGTTTGATCTCCATTTTACAGATGAGGAATTGAGGCTGAGGAGGTTATTTTGAATCACTTGTCGAAGATGGAATTTGAACCCTGCTCTTCCTAACTCATCTCCAGTGTGCTGCTTGTTCCATCATGCTTCATCACTGACTTATATCATTATTGTTTTTATTAGTACTCATTTAATAATTATTTTTAGTTAATGATAATTTTTTTTTAAATCCTTGTACTTCGGTGTATTGTCTCATAGGTGGAAGATTGGTAAGGGTGGGCAATGGGGGTCAAGTGACTTGCCCAGGGTCATACAGCTGGGAAGTGTCTGAGGCCGGGTTTGAACCTAGGACCTCCTGTCTCTAGGCCTGACTCTCACTCCACTGAGCTACCCAGCTGCCCAATGATAATTTAATAACAGTTTAAATCCATAATATTTTATGTATCTTTCCTCCGAGCCCTTTGAAATCTTCAGTCTCAAAATCTAGAATTCATGCTAGGTTATTCTCAGCTTTCTTTCTCTCTTACACAAATTCTAAGGGTTTTGGAAGAGGCTCGTTTTTAAAAATTTGATTACTCTTTATTTTTAGAAGGCGTATTAACTTATATTATTGAAATTAACTAGTTCCTGTTTCCAAGTTTCTCTTTACTTGTAAATGGTGGAGGTAGGTGGTGGGAGGAATGCAGAGTGGAGATTTGATGAAGTCCAGAGGAAATGCAGCTGGGTGAATGAAGAGATGGAGTTGTATGAGATGGGCAGACTTTGGATGGATTGTCAGCTATGACCATTATCCATACGGATGAGATCTCAGATCCATGATGTCCAATAAACTCTTAAAAAAACCAAACATCTTTTAGCATAAAACTGATTAAGCGTGACAAAAGCATTTAGATTTTGTCTGTTAACACAGTGGGGCTTCAGTCATTTTTGTAAACTTTTGTTTATTTTTGCCTCAAAATGGGTCATCTTTCACTAGTTTTATTTGATTAATTAAACAGTGACAGAGATGCTTTGCTGGAGAGCACACTTGAATTTTTTTAAGGCCTTGGTGTGGGATCTTTGTTACAAAGATCATTTTCTATAACCTCACAGATGTGGAACTATCTGTTGAATGGCATATACTCAGTACCACCTGCTCTCCTCTCCTTGTATCTGGTGTACAATTGAGATAACATACAATTTAGCCAGCACGGATGATTTTTTTTCTAGTGTTTCCTTATGGATGCTCTGATTCTGCCTCTCTTTAATTTTTTGGGAAATGGGTATAGTGATTTTAGCCAGAACACTATGAGACAACGAGCCTCACTTACTAGAGAAGGAATAATATTTGCCCTTTCCTTTGTGGGTATCATTATTTTATCCTTGTCTGTGTAAAATAACAAAGTATGTTTAATGCTATCTTCTCCTTTTCTCAGCCTTTTCAAAGCTTATTGCTTCTATTTGGAGGAAAGCTTTCAATTTGGGGGGGATCCGCCTTTTTTGTTAGGATCTTCTAAATGTTTCTGGGACAGGTTTTCCTCAACATGGTTTCACTTTTGTTTCTGGACCTGATGCTGTTTCTTCTGTACCAAATGGCCACCCTTGTTTTCTTCAAGATAGCATAATCAATAAAGAAATTAATTGACCATAAGAAAAAGAAGGTTAAATATACTCCAGTTAATTTCAAAGCAGAATAATCTCCACCTGAATTCCTATATTCAAAAGCAGGAGATTCTTCTTTGCTTTTTCTTGTAAAATAGTACTTACTGTCAAGATTTATTTTTTTCCATTACCCATCTATTTTTCTTTATATAAAGGGGGAGGAAGGGAGGGAGGGAAAGAGAGAGAGACAGACAGACAGAGACAGAGAGAAACAGAGACAGAAAGAGAGATAAAGACAGATAGAGAGGGAGTGAAGAGAAAAGGGAGGGAGGGAGAGAGACAGAGAGAAAAAGAGAGACAGAGAAAGAGAGAAGGAGTGAGGGAGGCATACAGAGACAGGGAGAGGGAGGCAGACAGAGACAGAGACAGAGAAAGTGATAGAGACAGAGACAGAGAGACAGGAGAGAGTTTGGCAGAGACACAGAAGAAAGCTAATGTTTCTGAAGGATTGTTCAGTTTGGCACAGGTAAGTGGCTTAGTGGATAGAGAGCCAAGCCTGGAGATGGGAGAATCTGGTTCCAAATTTGGTCTCAAGACACTTCCTAGCAGTGTGACTCTGGACAAGTCATTTAACTCAGTTACCTAGCTTTTTACTGCTCTTCTGCCTTGGAATCAATACTCAATATCAGTTCTAAGATAGAAGGTAAGGGTTTTTTAGAATAAGAATTATTCATATATTTTCATTATAGCTAACATTTATATAGTGTTTACTATGTGCCAGGCATGGTGCTAAACTCTTTACAAATATTAAGGCCTTTAGTGTTTACAACAATCCTGGGAGGTAGGTGCTATTATTATCCCAATTTCATAGATAAGGAAATTAAGGCAAACATAAATCAAGTGACTTGCCTATGGTCTCACAAACCAGTTAAGTGTCTGAGGCTGGATTTGAACCAAAGCTTTCGTGATGGTGGGCCTGACACTTTAACTAGTATGTCACCAAACTGCCTAATTTAGTTATTTATGCCTTTTTGCTAGATGTTTTTTTTTCCCCTGAGGTCAAAATCCTGTGTTAAATGTGTTAGATGCAGTGTTAAGGATATGTTCTATTCATATTGTTTTAGCAGGCCTGGTGAATGGAAGGGTTATCATTTGCTCTGCTTTTTCAACGATTATTGAAAGCTGAAGATCATTTCACCCAAATAGACAGGAGAAGAAGATAGATTTCTGCTCACAGTGACATAGGAGAAACAGACACAGGGTTAAGTAAATGAAACTTGGTACAGCTACTCTATTTGAATCAAGGGAAAGACATTTTAGCTTCATGTTAATAAATCATGTCAGAAGATGTAATAAAAATTTTTTTGAGATTTTTCTAGGACTTAAAGACCTAATAATTGAATAAAGAGAAAAATAAGATTTTTTTCCCTTTAAAGTTAATTAAGTTTTGCATTTGATATGTATATAGTTCTTTGAAGAAAAAGCTGTTATTGCACTGTTTTTCTGTTCCCAAGCCAAGAAGATTTTTATTTTCTTCATTATTTTGCAGAGATTATGAACACAAGATAAAAAAATACCTCTTTTGTCTGTAGGTAAACAGAATGCTCTGTTTTCTGAAAACATGAAAAATTAGAGAGATTTTATGTGTTTTATATGCTTTTATCCTAATTATAGTGTGAGGTTCTTGAAATCAAGAACTGTCTTCTTGTAAAATTTTTAGCTCTAGTGCTTAGCATTATGCTTGGAACATAGTATACACTTAAATGCTTATTTATTCTTTAATTGAAATGTAACATTCCTTTCTACATAGCCTTGCATCTTGGACATTAAACTGTTTTCCTTCATCATTGGTTTCTTTTGGGTTTAATAATCCCTTAAAATTTTACAAATAACACTGAAGACTGGCATTTTTCTTTTCCTAACTATCACTAGAATCCTTATATCTGTAAAACAAAACAAAACGTTTTTTTCTCTTTCCCTTATCTTTGTTGCAAAATAATCCTAACTTACGTGCTATTTTTATCACCATTCTCCTCACAGTACATAGGGACAGTATATTTTTCTTCCTATTATTATTGATAAAATGACTGGTACCTAAAATTGACCAGATAACAGAAAGCTACATTTATATTTCACATTTTTGATACTTATTTTTTAAAATGTCCATGTGTTTAACAGAATAAATTATTTTAGTACTTCATCATGGTATGGATTCTCAGAGGCTGAGTCAATGGAGCCTCTCAAAGACTGTGTAACTGAGGTACAGTGTTAGGGTCTCAAAACTGGAAGGGTGAGTATATGAGCTAACAACATATTAATGTAGCTCTGATATTTAATAAAAATATGCAAAGAGGTTAATCACCAGAAAGAGGGCTGTTAGGATTTTTTTTAAAACCATGTCAGCCATTGAGATGATATCAGAGTGTTCCAAACTTTTTCGTGATTCTTCCATTTCTCTTGTAGTGATAACAGACAAGGAAGAGTAGGCTATTAAGAATCAATCAGAAAATAAAGTATAGGTATAGAGTGACCTTTTTTAATACCATAAAGATATCTATCTTAAATCAAAAGCAAATATCATATGCAATGGAGATACACTAGAACCTTTTCCAGTAAATGAAGGAGTGAAGCCAGGGTGGCCACTTGCCCCACTATTATTTATATAGTTTTGGAAATGCTAGCAACTCATAATCAAATAAGAGAAAGGAATTAATGGAATAAAGATAGGTTAAGAGGAGATAAAACTATCTCAAAAAAAACTTAGAAAACCCTACTTATCATTTTAAAAAAAGCTTCAATGATTCCTGTGCTTTCTAGTGTTTTTAATAGGAACAGATGTATTTTCTCAAAGGCATTTTCTGCATCTGTTGATAAAATAATATGATTTCTTTTGATTTTGTTATTGACATGGTCAGTTATGCTGATTATTTTCCTAGTGTTGAACCATTCCTACATTTCTGATATAAAACCCACCTGGTCATAGTTTATAATCCTTGCGATATATTGCTGTAATTTCTTTCTAGTATTTTATATAAAATGTTTGCATCAATATTCGTTAAGTAAATTGGTCTCTAGTTTTTTACTTAGTTTTTACTCTGCCTGGTTTAGGTATCAGTACCATATTGTCACGTTTGGTAGAATTCTTTATTTACCTATTTTTTCAAATAGTTTATATATTATTTCCATTAATTATTCCTTAAATGGTTGATAGAATTCACTTGTAAATCCATCTGGCTCTGAAGATTTTTTCTTAGGGAGCTCATTGATGGTTTGTTCAATTTCTTTTTCTAAGTCAGCGTTATTTAAGTATTCAATTTCCTCTTTTGTTAATCTTAGCAGTTTATATTTTTGCAAATATTTATCCATTTCACTTTGATTGCCAGTTTTACTGACATATAATTGGGCAAGATAGCTCTTAATAATTGCTTTAATTTCATCTTCACTGGTAGTACAGTCACCCTTTTCATTTTTTATCATACTCATTTCATTATCTTCTTTTTTTAACTTTCAGTTTTATTATTCTCCCCTTTGATTTTCAGGATTTTCATTTTGGTGTTAAATTGGGGATTTAAAATTTGTTCTTTTTCAAGTTTTTTTTTTTAAGTTTCATGACCAATTCATTGACTATACAAAATTTCCCTTAACTACTCTTTTGCCTGCATCCCACAATTTTTGGAAATGTCTCATCATTCTTATTAATGAAAGTATTGAGTTTTTGTAATTTGTTCTTTGACCCACTCATTCTTTAGGTTAGTTAGCTTCCCATGAACTTATAATCTATGTGTCTATGTCCCTTTATGACATGCCATTTTTATTGCATTATGCTCTGAAAAGGGTGGATTTAATATTTCTGCTTTTTGTGTTTGATCGTGAGGTTTTTATGCCCTAATACATGGTCAGTTTTTGGGAAGATGCCATATACAACTTAGAAAAAGGTATATTCCTTTCTATTTCTATTTATTTGTTCTAGTTTTTTCTAAGTTTTCTTAAGAGTCTGTTCATTTCCTTGCCTTCTTATTTATTTTATGGGGTTAGATTTATCTAGCTCTGAAAGGGGAAAGTTGAGGTCCCTCACTAGGATAGTTTTATTGTTTCCTCCTATAATTCATTTAGCTTTTCCTTTAAGAATTTGAATGCTATGCTATTTTTTGCATATATGGTTAGTATTGATGTTATATCATTGTCTATGGTGCCTTTTAGCAAAATGTAGTTTCTCAGCTTCTCCCAACTAATTAGATCTAGTTTTGCTTTTCCTTTGTCTGAGATCATGATTGCTACTCCTGCCTTTTTAAATTCAACTGAAGAATAATAGATACTGTTCTAGCTCCACCTCCATTTTTTAAAACTGTGTCTCTCTGTTTCAAGTAGGTTTCTTATAAATGACTTTCCCTTTTGTAAGGGGGAAAAAGTTTATTTTTGGTAAATATATTAAAAGATTGGTCACCAGGGGATTGAACAATTATCAATCCCCAATTAAGAATAACCTCAAGTTAAAATGACTTTTATGGAACTTTATTTACAAAATATAGGAAAGAGTGGAAGTAGAGAGATGAGAAGAGGGTAGAATAAGAGATTTGTATTTAAGTCTGGGCTTTACTCTGACAGGGATCCAGAGGCCCAGCCAGAGCCTAAAAGTCAATTAACAAGGGTTTTAGCCACAAGGGCTTCTCTCAATCAAGGGAGCCTCCCGGAGGCTAAAGGAGTCAGCCTTCTTCATTGACCACATGTAGTTATAAGAGAGAGATTTAAGAACAGTCTCACCAAGGTCTCAGGGTCCCAGGTCTAGTGCTCCTCCACATCCAAGCAAGAACCAGAAGCCTGAGCTCAGCTGACTGAAGTCTCTTTTTAAAGGGCCCTCTTTTGCATCACTTCCTTTGGCCTCCTCTTAGTTTACATGTCCAATCACAACAGGTGCTTTTCTTAGGACTGCCAGTCAGTAAATTCTGATTTGTTACTCTAGCACACGTAGGCTACAGACCACCCAAAAGTGGAGATGTTTTCACTTTCGGTGATTAAATCTAAAGATGGACAGTGTAGATTTAATCAAATTATCACACTTTCCCATTGTTCCTTTCCCTTCCCTCTTCTTCCTGAATATGCTTCTTTCTCTCCTATACATTTTTTTTTTGCAATATCTCAAAGCACTTGACTTATACCCCACATAGTCTTTCTGTGTAGAATCCTTCTAACATGTATCATCTTCTTATAGAGAAAAGTAACAGTTTAACCATATTGAGTCCCTTCTGATTTCTCTTTCATGTTTACCTTTTTCATACTGTTCTTGAGTCTTGTATTGGCATGTCATTTTTTAAAATTCAGCTCTGGTCTTTTCCTCCAGGATACTTTAAAATTCTTTATTTTATTAACTATCCATTTTTTTCTTTGAAGGGTTTAGGTAGGTTATTTTTGGTTGTAATCCCAGCTCTTTTGTCTTCTACAATATCATATTCTAAGCCCTCTGCTACTTTAATGTGGTAGTCGCTAAATCTTGTGTGATCCTAACTGTTCCCCTGCAGTATTTGAATGATTTCTTTTTGACTTCTTGAAGGATTTTCATTTTCACCTCAGAACTCTGGAATTTGGCTGTAATATTCCTGAAATTTTGGATTTTAGCATCCTTTTCACATGGATTATTTTTAATTCTACTTTACCTTCTGATTCTACAATGTTGGTGCAGTTTTCCTTGATAATTCCTTGAATTATGAAGTCTAGGCCCTTTCTTTGATCATGACTTTCACATCATCTAATAATTATTAAATTATCTCTCTTTGATATGTTTTCCAGGTCAATTTTTTCCAAAGGAATACTTTACATTTTCTTCTATTTTTTATTCTTTTAACCTTATTTCATTACTTCATAATGTCTCATGAAGTCATTCACTTCAAATTGCCCATTTCAAATTTTTAAGAGATAATTAATTTCAACAATGAATTTTTGCACCTCTTTTTCCATTTGGCTAATTATGTTTTTTAACATAAGTTATAAGTGTTATTTTCTTCAGAAATTTTTATGGGTTCCATTTTCTAAGTCATTAATTGCCTTTTCATGATTTTCTTCTTTTCCTTTCAATCTGTTAACTTTTTTTGTCTGTGCTTTTATTTGATTTTGAAAGTTATTTTTTCATTCTTCCAGGAATTCTTGTTATTCTTATGTCCAATTCACAATATTTTTTTCTTTGGGGTTTTGCTTGTAGCTATTTTGATTTCATTGTCTTCTTTGGAGTTTGTGTCTTGATCTTCCTTATTGCCATAGAAACTTTTTTATTATTAGGTTGTTATTTTTTGTGGTTTGCCCATTTTCATACACTATTTCATGATTTTGAACTTCATGTTAAAATCGAACTCTTTTTCCAGTGGAGAATAGAGCCACTATTTCAAACTTCAGGCTTTTTTGTCTCCTTTTTTTTAATGATAGTTTTGGGGCTTCAAAGGTTTTTGGTGCTTTTAAAGTGGTGTGTGATCTGGTGAAAGTTGTGGTCACTGCTATCCCAGTCTGCATTCTGGTCTTTACCCAGAAATGGTACCTTAGCCTTTAGAGACCAGAAGTGATACTACTACCCCTCAGGATTTACTCTCCCTGTTGACTGAAAGTGTTCCCCTTTGCCTTTGATCTGTGACCCAAAAGTGGATATAGGCAATGGAGTTGCCAAAAACATCCAGGCCAGCATCTGGGGTTAATACAGGAGTCTCTTTCAGACCAGTTGCCAGCCTCCCTTTCCTTATCTGGCTTCAGAGCTCCTGAAACTGCTGCTGCTTCTGTCACCATCTCTTGCTCCCATCACTGGTGTTTTATTAACATGGGCCCTGGGCCAGCTCCCACCTCCATGTCACAAATCTCTCTTTCCTATCTTCTAAGCTCTTTTGAGCCAGAAGAATATTTCATCCTGACTTTTTGTTGGCTCTGCCACTCTAGAATTCGATTTGAGGTGTTATTTTAAATTTGTTTGGAGAGCTTAGCTGAATGCTTCTTCTACTCCACCATCTTGGCTTTGCCCCCAGAAGTCTAAATTTATTTTTTAAAAATGAGTCAGCAAAAATGTAAGTGCTTCCTTTATGACAGGAATGTCAAATTCTAATAGAAGTGGGGGACCATTCAACTATACATAAAGATGCTTGCTAAACAAATTGATTTAGATAAATATTAACACTATTTATGTTTTATTGTGTTTTTATTTATTTTTTAAAAATTCTCAGTAATATTTTAATCTGATTATCACTTAAGAGAATTGTGGGACTTTAAATTTATCAGCTGCTTAATGGGATAGGCACTGTGCCTTGTGGTGGGAAGACAAAAAAAAAGGCAAAAATAATCCTTGACCTTAAAGAATTAACATTCTAATGGTCTTCAGACCTTCTACCAAAGTAAACTGTTGGTATTCTCTCAATATACAATCTTTCTTTAACAGCTGAGTTGATGGGCTTGGAAAGAACTGAACAAAATATCCTAAATTGACAGTTTTGCTATAAATGAAATCAGATGATAGACAAAAGATGCAACTAAATGGAAAGATGACTGATGAATTCTCTTTAGAGTGGTGAATAAAGAAATTAGTGGAAGTGATTTCCTCTTGTACCTCAAAACAAATTTTTTTTCCTTAGGGCTTCTTACTTGAAACGGGGAGGTCCATGGGGAAAGTCACTTAACTTTTGTCTGTTCTAGTTTCCTTTGAAAAATGCAGAATAATAATACCTGTGGGAACTACCTCTCAGGATGGTTGTGAGGCTCAAGTGAGAATATTCATAAAGTGTGTTGTAAAGTTTAAAGTGCTGTGTGGTGTCAGCTAGTCATTATCTTAACAGCCCTCATGAGAAACGTATGCAAACAAGCTATCATAAAGATAATTGCGATTTATGTGCCATCAAATATTGTAGAAGTTGATCTTACCCTTTCTGTCTTTAATATTCTAAATCTCTTTTTATCCATTGGATCTTATCCTGATGGCTTCACACATAACCTGATCTCTCCCAGTTTTTTAAAAAAGAATTTTTCCATGATCCTGTAATTCCTTCAAACTGTTGTACATCTCTTGTCTTTCACTAGCTAACTCCAAGAAAAAGCACGATACTCCTTGCCTCAACTTTCTACAAGAAGCCTTTTCCAATTTTTCTGTAAATATTTTGTTTCTTCATAGTTGTTTCCATATTGTTTCCCCCATTAGATTGTGAGGCTTTCTATGTAATTCAAGCTCTGAACACAGTGTTTGACAAGTAGTAGGATACTTAGTAAAAGCTTGTTTACTCAATGATAATTCTTCCTCACATATGACTCCCTTTTTAATCCCTTGGCATCTGACACTTCCTCCTACCACTTATCTGAAATTGCCAGGTCCAAGTTACTGTGGATCTCTCTCTCTCTCTCTCTCTCTCTCTCTCTCTCTCTC
>NC_058130.1:341039096-341046237 GCF_016433145.1 Gracilinanus agilis | reverse complement strand
CTCTCTCTCCCTCTCTCTCCCTCCCTCCTTCTGTCTTAAAATGATACAGGTATTGGTTCCAAGGCAGAAGAGTGCTAAGAACTAAGCAATGGGGGTTAAATGACTTGCCTAGGGTCACACAGCTAGGAAATATCTGAGTCTTAGATTTAAACTTAGAACCTTCAGTCTCTAGGCCTACCTCTCAATCCACTGAACCACCTAGTAGTCCCAGGCCCTTCATTTCTTGTCACATATGTTGTATAAAATTATGTGTAATTTATACTTGAGCTGAGATCATATGAACCTAGAATCATAGATTTCAGATTTTGTACTCTTTAAATATCATCTAATACAACATTCCCTTTTTACAGAAAAGAAAACTGAGACTCAAGGAAATGAAGGGACTTGACCATGATCACACAGAAAATAAGTTGCAGAATCATGATTTGACCTTCAGTCCTCTGCAAACTGAGGAGACTTTTCATTATGTCGACAATCAATCAACAAGTATTGAGCACCTATGTTGTTCTAGTCATCATGCTAAGCACTGAGGATAAGAAGGAAGACCAAAAATAGTCATGGGCATCAAGGAACTCAAATTCTAATAGTAGAGATAACAAGCACAAACACAATGCATACAAGACAAATTAGAAATCTAATCAGAAAGGAAAAACACAAGTCTGTGTAAAACTACATATAATTTCCTTATAAAATGAGTAAAGACAAATGCATATACTCATTTTTAATAATAAAATTATTTTTATTAATGAAAAAGTAATTATGGAATTATTTTTCCTCTTAATAGTTGTTGGCAATTTTTTTACACATAGATAAATTTTTTAATAATTTTCTAACTTTTTTTTAAACCCTTACCTTCCATCTTAGAATCGATGTTATGATAGATTGGTTCCAAGGCAGAAGAGCTGTAAGGGCCAGGCAATGGGGGCTAAGTGACTTACCCAGAGTCACACAGCTAAGAAATGTCTGAGGCCAGATTCGTACCTGGGACTCTCAATCCACTGATCCACCCAGCTGCCACCAACTTTTTTTAATCTATGTTATTTCCTTCTCTCCCTCCCTCCCTCCCTCTCTCCCAAGATGATAGTGAGTTATACCTGTGGTATCATGCAGCACATATTTCCATGTTTGTCATGCCGTGAAATATGACATATCACTTATAAAAGGAAAAAAACTCACAAAGGAAATAAGGTGAAAAATGATATACTTTAGTCTGTATTCAGATTCAATCAGTTCCTTCCAAAGAGGTGGATAGCTTTTTTCATCAGAGTCCTTGGAGTTGTCCTGGATCCTTGCATTGCTTATAACAGTTCAGTCATTCACAGTTGATCAAAGCACATTAATGCTATATTTGTGTACAATATTCTCCTAGTTGTACTCATTTCACTTTGCATCACTTCATAAAAGCCTTTCCAGGAGTTTTTTTTGACATTGTGTTTGTCATTTCTTAGGGCACAATGTATTTCATTACAATCATATACCATAACTTATTCAGCCATTCCCCAAATGATGGTCATCACTTATTCCAATTATTATACATTATTCCAATTTTTTTGCCCATACAAAAATAGCTGCTATAAATATTTTTATACATGTAGGTCCTTTCCCCCTATCTCTGATCTCTTTGGGATTTGGGTCTAGTAGTGATATTACTGGGTAAAAGTAAATTCTCAACATCAGGCAAATCTGTTATTGTTTTCCACGACTACTAATTCAAAAGGCTATTAAAAGATCCTACTTTCTCATCCAACGTGCCAAAATCCCTTCTGGTGGGGATTGTTGGCTGAGAAGCATCCATGGCCCAGGAGTTACTGGGCTTAGGATTTGATGGGAGGAACTCCAATTCCTTGTGCTTTCAGAAAGTCATAAATCAGATGAGCATATGTGGGATCTGTGCAAAGAACTTCAATACTCTCGAACTAGCCAATATATTCCAGCTCCAGCAGTCCTACAAACCCCTGATGCCCTCAAGTTGGAAAGATATTTTTCAGGCCCTGCTACCAGCATAGGTTGGAACCACTAGATTTGTCTTCCAGCAAAGGGGATTTTGCATAAGAATTTCCCACAAAATACTGAACACTGATCATACAAATAGAACCACTGGGAGAATTAAGCCTCCATCTTAGTTACCATCTTGGAAGTCTTAGATGATGGACAATGATGGCATTGATGGAGAGATGCCATTAAATTAGTGACAGCAAAGTTCTTGACCACATGTTCATGATAGAGGTCATGGTACCACTACAGTCAGATAACATGGGGCCCAAACACAAACTTATCCTGATTTTCTATGGTGAAAAAAGCTGATTCTTTTAAAGATTTTTTTCTTTGTTTCATTTGGTAAAATTACTTTTAAGAGATAGCCTTCATCTTTTTAAAAATACTTAAATCACCATGACTTTTTGCTGAAAATATGAAATCTGTTAAATAATTCTAAGAATTCTCTATCAAAATCAGCATAATCAACTCTGCCCTAGATTACATATGTTATTTATATCCAGCCCTTCACTAGCTTCTTCTAGTGAAACTCCTAGGGTTTGTTTTAGAAAGCATAGACGAGAACGTGGCAAAGATTAAATTATAAACTTCCAACTATCAAAATATTGATGAAATTCTTTTAGGCTGGTGAAAAAATAACTCTAGTGTCCCATGCTTATTTGGAAGAATCATTGCTCCCTATCCTCTTCCCATGGAATATTAGTAGACTCATTAAAAGAACAAATCCAAAAAATTCCAAAAAGAATAAGCTGCAGAACTAAACTTCTTAGTTTTATTAGAAAAGTTGACCCTATTCTCGGATCATGTAATTATAAAGCTGTCATGTCTGCTTTTTGGGGGTGGGGCAATAGGTATTTCAGATAACAAATAATAAATTGATGATAAGCAATATATGACCTGAATGATATGCCTAAAATTTTAAATTATCTCTTTCTGGATGGACTACCAACACCTAACAAGATAATAGGATTCACCTTCCAGATTCTCAGGAATAATTTAATTGGCTATTACTAGAGATAAACATCATCTCCTTGTCTTTAAAATAGCCTTAGATATAATTTTAAGTTCTCATTTCAATTCAACAAGGATTTATGAAATGAATACTATCTTCTAGGCACTGAGATAAAAAAATAATAATCCCTGACTTGAAGTAACTTTTATTCTTCCAGGGGGAAGCAACATATGCATATTGTTTTTCAGTCATGTATGATTCTTCATCAACCCATTTGGGGTTTTCCTGTACTAAAGATATTGAAGTGGTCTGCCATTTCCTTCAGCTCATTTTATAGATGAGGAAACTAAGGCAAACAGGGTTAAGTGACTTGTCCAGGGTCAGACAGCTAGTAAATGTCTGAGCCTGGTTTGGAACTCACATTCTCTTGACTCCAGGGCTAGATCTGCTGTGCTACCTAGCTTTCCTCTATACAGCCTTATACATAAATACATATACATAAATAAGTCTATATCCAAAATAATGGAGGGTGAGGATGGGGAAAGCTCTAACAATTTATAAGAATCAGAGGAGCCTCTTTCCTATTGTCAAAAACTGACTCAGTTATTTCTCATTTTTATTCTCCTCTTCAACAACCCCAGGAAAGGATGCTTACAGCTAATTATTATCTTAGATTTCCTTGTTCCTATTTCCAGAAAAAGACTGAATTCCACACTCCACCCACCCCTTTGCAATTGATAGGTTTGCAATTGATATATCCTCCCCCTCCCAGTTGGGCACACACACACACACACACACACACACACATACACACTCCTGATTCCTGGTCCTAGGTTGGTAGAACCCTAGGCCTGTCACCCTTAATTCATTCTTTGCTTTTGCATTATTGTATGATCCTCTTAAATTTTTCTTCTCTTACTCTTCCCTAATATTAGTGAAATCAAGGAATTTTAGAACTTAGAGATCAACTCCTTCATTTTATAGATGAAGACAACTATGCCCAGATTTTTCAAATTTAAAATTTCAAAATATAAAATCTTTATTTAAAATTTTAGACATATTTTAAGTTCTAAATTTTAAATTTCAAAACAATTTGAATGTTAAAATTAATTTTAAAAAATTTCACTCAATTGCTACAATATGTAATTCCCTCACAAACGAAGCACTGACTTAATGCACTTCTACAACAAGGAAAAAGCAATACTGACAAAATCGACCTTGTTTTCAACAACAACAAAAGAAACTCCCAGGTCTATGTCCCATCAGGCATCATAGCTTCACATCTATCAAAATGTTTGCTGCTTTTCAACGTACTTGTTATCGATTCTCTTATTGATTATCTTGCCAGTTTTGTAAAGTAATCAGGTCCAAAATGATTATAAGATTGGTAAGAGAGGCAGAGGAAGGTTAAATGAACTGTCTAATATTCCACATGGTTCTTGACTCCTAGCCTAATACTCTAGGCAATAATGCCTTTGTTACTAAACCAAAGAAGTGATCTCAATAATCAAAAGAAAACAGGAATTTCAGAGATGTTTACATTCAGCTGTTAATAAGTTCCCAAAATGTTCAATGAATTAGAATGGAGTGATTAAAAACAATAACTATTTCCCAAGTTACTTTCGCTCTTCACACTGAAGAGCTCTTAATGACAGGAGTTTAAAAAAAAAAAGAGGAACAAACATAATTTGTGAAAGGACAGTTCTGTATTTTCAAATCCCTGCAGTGAATGATAGATAATAAGTTTAAATGTCAAAAGAGAATGAGAGATCACAGGATTCAATAAACTAAGCAAAAATCTATCATACAGCAAGCTAATAAAAGGGTCTTAAGCAAAGCCAGTCTCAGACTTGCTTTCAGCATTGGTGTCTGCTGTGCAGAATAAAATGGTTCAAACAGCAGGGAAAAGACTGGACAGGAGGACAGCCATGGCTGAGCCTTCAGAGAAGGTAAAAAAGGTGAAAGTCTTGTTTTGTTGGAAGCACAGACTCTTCTTTGTGCACTAAACTGGCCCAGGTAACATGCAAAAGACATCAAATTCATTCTTCTGAGCTTGTAGTCTGAACAATTAACTTGCGGTTGGCCTCCCTGTCTTAAGTCTTCCTCTCCTCCAAGCCATTCTCTGAAAAGCTGCCAAAGTGATTTTCTTAAACAGAATCCAACCATGTCATTTTCCTGCTCAGTAAATTTCAATGACTCCTGATGATTCATAGGAGAAATATAAGCTCCCCTGTTAGGCATTTAAAACCTTTTACATTTGCACCTTTCCAGCTTACTGACACATTGCTTCCTTTCTGAGCAGCTGTTTGGCACAGTGGATGGAGCACTTAACTTGGAGTCCAGAAGACCTGAATTCAAATTCAATTTAAGACACTTACTAGCTCCTCAACCTTTACCAAGTCACTTAACTCTGTTGGCCTTGATTTACTCATCAGTAAAATGAATTGGAAACTGAAAAGGCAAACCACTCCAGTATCTTAGCCAAGAAAACCTCAGATCTTGGGTCTTGAAAAGCCAGACATCACTGAAGATTCACTAAAGAGTAATAACTCTCTCTACCTGGGACAACAAATAGCAGATCTAGTCCTTGCCCCTATCTATTTGTAGGTAATGATAACAAATTTTGGTTAGTTCCGGGAGCCTGGGGAAAGATTTCTCCTCATTCTCTACACCAAGGGGGTCTTCTTAGCTCTGAACTCAGGAGCAAAGTCTGGACTGGTGGAGGCTGGATCTTAAAGACTGTTTCTAGAATTATCTGGTTGTTCTTGTACTCCCCACTCAGGAATCCCAGGTATAATTATTTAAAATTTGGGTTTGATTTATCTTAGATCTTCCAAAAAGAAGCAAGTAGAAAAATATTGAATATGAAATGTAAATCTAGTATAGGACATCTATTTATTTTGTACTCCCCAAAGAAGTGTTAACATAGGAGATTCCTAAGCATGCATTAACAAAGGCTTAACAAATATCTGTAATAAGTCTTGCTATATTCTCCTGGAAAATTGATTTTTAAAATACCAAAATGAAGGATTTTGTGGGATTTCTAGGTTGGCTTATTATATCACAGATCTGCATTGTATAAACAAATTGCTATAGGTCTACAACTTCTGGTAAGCCAGGCTAGGGTTAGGCTCATTCTTTCACTAGTGATCATCTCCAAATAATACTGGAGGACTTGGAGGGAGCTTCTTCCTAAGTGTAGCCACTACTGACTGAAGACTCAGGAGTTCTCAACCTCTGCACTCCTGAAGTTGTCCCCAAGGCTGGCTGGAAATGTCCGTCTTGAGATCATTATTCAGTCATCCTAAGGGAAGAAGAAATACAAAGCAGATGGACTTTGAGATCTCTTCTCAACCTTGTCTAAGCCAATTCATGAACCTGAGCTGCCATTCTACAAGTGTTGGGCAAGTGAAATTCCTTAACTACCCCTCAGAGTCTTGACACAATTGTATGAGATTGTGTAAGTGTGGGTGTATGTGTGTGCATATGTGTGTATATGTATGTGTGTGTATGAGAGCTACTGAGAAAAAGAGAAAGAAAGGAGGGAAGGAAGGAGGGCAAGACCACCTCATTTAAGGTTCTCTAAGTGGGCCACTCCTCTTAGTTTAGTGATCAATGCCCTTTGATAAAGCTCTGTTGCTGCCTCTTCTTCCTCTTTCCCATATCACCGAGACAAGTTTTCCTGGAAATGGCCAAGGCCCCAGTTTAGGACTCCAAGATATGTAATACATCTGGAGAAAAAGAGGGGGGTCTACTATTTACTATGTATTGCATCTCTCTTGTTGAATCTTTCTGTAGGCCTCTCTCTGTCTCTCTCTCTCTGTCTCTCTGTCTCTGTCTCTGTCTCTGTCTCTCTCTCTCTCTCTCTCTCTCTCTCTCTCTCTCTCCTTAAATAATTATCTATAGTGTCTCCCCTAATAGAATGTAAGCTTATTGAGAATAGGAACTATTTCAATTTTCTCTTTGTGTTTCTAATACCTAGTAGAAACTTTGGCACACAGTAAGCTCTTAATAAGTTAATCTTTGTTGATTGATCATTGACCAAATGTGAAAATTCACAATTTTCCTTCCTCCTCCTGCTCCTCCTGCTCCTCCTGCTCCTCCTCCTCCCCTCCTCCTGCTCCTCCTGCTCCTCCTCCTCTTTCTTCTTTCTTCTTCTTCTTCTTCTTCTTCTTCTTCTTCTTCTTCTTCTTC
>NC_058130.1:341026737-341039078 GCF_016433145.1 Gracilinanus agilis | reverse complement strand
CCTCCTCCTCCTCCTCCTCCTCCTCCACCTCCTCCTCCTCCTCCTTCTTCTTCTTCTTCTTCTTCTCCTTCTCCTTCTTCTCTCTCTCTGTCTCTCTCAAAAGAAAAACAAATCTTACCCTTTGACTTGGGATCTATACTGAATATCTGAACCAAAGCAGAAGAGCTATGAGGACTAGGCAATGGGGATTAAGTGTCTTGCCCAAGGTCATACAGCTGAGGTCTGTCTCTCAGTGCACTGAGCCACCTAGCTCCCTGTCTATATTTTCAATTGGTGTTGTTAATTTTTTTAGGGATTGTTCACTGAAATGTAGCTAAATTAGATAGTTTTCAATTTATGCAGCATAGATTTACTCACATGCCTGTAAGCAGAGATCTGGGGAACTGCAAGTGTCCAAGGAAATTCTCCTTCTTGCTTCACTTTAATGATTTGGAATGTCCCTTCTCTTTCCCCTCTACTGACTGCTAGCTTAGGCAGCCTTCAACCTTCAAATTCAATATTACAATTATTCTGTTGCCATCTCCTTGCCCCAGTTGATCTGGGATATAGTCTTTAATGACAAGATTAGCAGTAGCAAGAGTAAAGTTATCTGGGGTAAGAGTAACTTGGATCATGAAGTCATTGCTCCTTCATTTCCATCTACCTTTCCAGGCAATTCTGCTGGCTATCCCAACTATAGCAATGGACTCCACAGCATGGCAAAGCTTCTATACCATGTGTTCCTCTGAAAACCAAAAGATTGAGACTAGATCATCTTTCTGGTCCTTTCTAGTTTTAAGTCTTTTTTTTTTCATCTGTAAAATGATCAGCTCAAATTAGTTGGACACTAAGGTCCTTTACAAGTCTAAAGCTTGTGATATTATTAGTCTCATTTCACCACCCAGGACTCCTTCACTGCACTGCCCCCTTAAGCTGGAGCCACCAAAACCTTACCTAGATGTACTATAATGATTAGAGATTTAGAGGCAAAAATAGAGGATGTAAACTCCAAACCTTTTATTTTGCTATTTCTCATTTGAGATGAGGAAACTGAAGTTCAGAGAGATTCAGTGACTTCCCAAGAGCTATACAACTAGTGTCTGAAGTAGGATTTTAATTCAGGTCTGACCTTATTCCAAGTCCAACATCCTATCCTCTATTCAATCTAGCTGTTATTTATGATAAAATGCAAAAAAATAGCAATAAATTAAATTTCTTCTGAAACTTACATGAACCTGACTTAAGTACTCTGTGCACCCTCAATTAATTCCTTTAAATTTCTCTAGTTTTTAAACAAAGGAAAAAAAGGGTTTGGAAAGTTTATAAGCAATAGGCAAAGGAGAACAGTTTTTTCCCATTTCCTTTTTATTGTTATTCAAAGAAATGTATACATATATTTTTCTTAAAAAATAAATACACATATATGCATACATATATATATATCCAACTTCCAAAGAAACTGAATTATGGACTATTCTCAATCATATTAGGGAAGGAGAGAAATTTTGACAAAGAGCAATTTGTGATAGCCATGTGGCCACAGGAACAAAAATATGTTGGTCATTCCCTAAAACCTGGTCAGGTAGAATAGAAAGGAGGTTCAAGTGTTCATTAATATCAGCAAGAAATCTCAATTTCCCATAGCTACTAACCACCAAATTCCTTGGAACTCCTCAACACTCCCTTATGCCAGCACACAATGTCAACTGTCCTTTCTACTCCCAGAATTTAGAATATTGTGTTCTATAATAATAGATGAGAATTAAGTTTTTGGAAGATTATGTTCAAGGTAATAATAGAATAGGAAGAATGTCAGATAATAGTGAGTCAGAAAGGTTAACATGGTTTATAGTCCTCAGGGTGTTTTCTCTTCCAGGTATGTCACCATGTCCTAGAAAGGCAACCAAAAAGGTATGACTGCTAGTTGCACTATGTGCCCATGGTTATAACAGTTAGCTCTTCCAGGGTTTAGAGATAGATTCCAGGGTTTTGTGCCTTAGGCACAGTAAAAATTGCAAACTTGATCATAATTTCCAAAGCCACTCCTTTTTCTAGTCAGGTAGTACAGTAGAGAGAGTTTTTAATTTGGAGTCATGAAAGTCTGAGTTTAAAATCTCTCTTCAGACATTACTTGGGTGACCCTTCAGAAATCACTTAATCTATGGGCAAGGGACATGAATAGGCAATTTTCAGATAAAGAAATCAAAATTATCAATAAGCACATGAAAAAGTGTTCTAACTCTCTTAGAATTAGAGAAATGCAAATCAAAACAACTCTGGCTAACATGATAGCAAAGAAAAGTAATAAATGTTGTAGGGGATGTGGCAAAATTGAGACACTAATGCATTGTTGGTCGAGTTGTGAATTGATCCAACCATTCTGGATGGCAATTTGGAATTATGCTGAAAGAGCCCTAAAAGACTGCCTGCCCTTTGATCCAGCCATACCACTGCTGGGTTTGTACCCCAAAGAGATCATAAGGAAAAAGACTTTTACAAAAATATTTATAGTCATCCTTTTTGTAGTGGCAAAAAAAACTGGAAAACAAAGGGATGCCCTTTAATTTGGGAATGGCTAAACAAATTGTGGTATCTGTTGGTGATGGAATACTATTGTGCCATAAGGAATGATGAACTGGAGGAATTCCATGTGAACTGGAATGACCTCCAGGAAGTGATGCAGAGTGAAAGGAGCAGGACCAGAAGAACCTTATACACAGAGATGGATACACTGTGGCACAATTGAATGTAATAGATTTCTCTACTAGCAGCAAAGCAATGATCCAGGACAACTCTGAGGGACTTATGAGAAAGAGCGCTATCCACATTCAGAGAAAGAACTGTGGGAGTAGAAACATAGATCTCATGGGTCAATGGGGATATGATTGGGGATGTAGACTCTAAATAACCACCCTAGTACAAATATTAATAATATGGAAATAGATCCTGATCAATAACACATGTAAAATCCAGGGTAACTGCATGTTGGCTATGGGAGGGGGGATCAGAGGAGGGGAGAGAAAGAACATGAATCATGTTAACCACAGAAAAATTTTCTTAATTAATCTATTAAATAAAATTTTAAAAAAGAAAACAAAAAAAATCACTTTATCTCTCTTAGTCTCAATTTTCTCATCTGTAAAATTGAAATAATTATGCCAGAATTAGAATTGTTGTGAGGACAAAATGAGAACATTTATACAGTTCTTTGCAAACCTTAAGATCTTCATTGTTATTGTTATTGTTACTATTATTTCTTCACCATATGTCTATGTTCAGTAGGCATAAAAGACCATGAATAACCATCCTAAAATTTCAGGAACTCATGGTAGGGGGTGATTTCAAAGGTAACCTAATCAGAAGCAAACCTAAACAGGAGTCATCTCCATAATATTCTTGACAAATTTTCATGCAACCTTTACTGCTATATCTTTCATTTGGGAGGAAAAGCTTTCTTTGCAAAGGCAGCCCTTGGCACTTTTGGACAGTTCTAATTCTTATGAAGTTTTTCCTTACATCATTCTGAAGTCTGCCTTTCTGCAATTCCACTGTTCTTAGTTCTGTTTCCTACGACCAAGTAAAATAAACTGAATCCCTCATCATTAAAAACAGCTAGGGCGCCTTCCTATTCCCAGTATTTTCCTCTTTGGCCTCTAGACATCTCACCATTATTACCTTGCTTTTCCTCTCACAGGCAAGCTCTAGAATGTCATGATCCTTGCTAAAATGTGGTATATTCAACTACTCGCCACGATCCAAGTGTGATCTAATCACATAAAATATACAAAATGGTCACATCAAGACTAAAAATTCCTGTGTCTCCAAATGCATTGCAAGATCACATTAACTTTCAATTATTACATCACATTGTTGATTCATATTTAACTTCTGGTACACTAAAACTATCAAATCTTTTACATAGAAACTGTTCTCTGGCAATTCTGTACTAAAGGAAGTTGATCTATTTAGTCTTTATATCAGATGTTGCTTTTAAAGATGGTGATCGTCCATGAACTGTAGCCATAGAGTATCATTCAAAAAAATGTCATCATAACCATGGATAGGGGACAGCTAGACGGCTCAGTGATTGAGAACCAGGCCTAGAGACAGGAGGTTCTGGGTTCAAATCTGACCTCAGACACTTCCTAGCTTTGACACCCTTAGCAAGTCACTTAATTTCTATCATCTAGCCCTTACCATTTTCTGCCTTGGAACTAATACAGGGCTGATTCTAAGATGGAAGGTAAACATTTAAAAAAGCAAAACAACACAAGGCTTTTTTTTCAGGGAGAAGCTTGAGGTCATTAAAAGCACAGTTTTCCTAAATATGATCATATTCTGCATTGTTAGATTTAAAATTAATATGTCCAAATTCTTAATTTTTCATAAAGTTTATTAGTAATCACTTGGAATAGAAAAAAACATATAAGCATAGATTTAAAGTCTCTTTCTTACTCTTAAGTCTGACCACGTGTAGCTCATCTTGCAGGATTCTCCATCCATCTCACCTGCCTGCTCAGGGAAGTAGAGAGAGAAAAAGCCCAGGTGGGCTCCACCCACATCCTTTCATTTATGTTCATGGATGCAGCGCTGCCCTGTAAAAAATGGGATGAACCAGGTTGGCAATCCAGGAGGGGGAAGCGATGAAATTGCCTCTACATAGCATATACAATGTCTAATTGTATCAACTCTAACTTCTAAGCATAAGCCTGCTAATAGACCAGCTCTACAGGTTGTACATTCAGCGCCATATCTCAAAAGTAGAGCAGTACAGGGGAATGAACAGGATGAACCCTGGATTTAGAGTCACTGGGTACAGGTTTGAATCCTGGCTCAGCTCCACTGTCACTATTATTCTAGCTACTTACTACTCAAACTACATCATAAGTAGCTGAGCCAGCATTGAAAGTTGAGCAAGTCATTTACTTTCTCTGGGTCTATTTTCTTATGTATAAAATAAGGCATTTCGATTAGGTGACTTCTAACATCACTTACAGCTCAAAATCTGTGATCCTGTGTGATATTGTATGAATTTGAACAATTGACATTCTTTATACGCTTTTTTCTTCTCATGTGAAGATAGGCAGACTTTTTTTTGGGTGATTATGGATACCTTTTAGGAAAATTTTTTGTATAGGATCTGACATAATCAACACAATAATCCCCGAGTATAGAAGTAACTAGAAAGTAAAGATGGAACCAAAATCCTTCTTTTATTTCAACACTATGTTAGAAATCCTCCAAGATGATAGCTAATTTAAATTAATTTAATAGAAGTTATCTCACTTTCATATTATATCTTATAATTTTTATATTGTCCTAGTTTGGAATTGATTTTGATTGCTACTCTAACAAATTAATATTCTGACAGGAGACAGCTGTTTCAGAACTCACTCTAATCATTGCATCTCTTGTATGTTAAAATATAATTAATCTATGTTGTTCTTATTTTATCAAGTTCTATAACATTTTCCTTTGGTAATTTAATTAGTATAGCATTAAAATGTAAATTAAAATAAAATTGATAAGCCATTGTCTAAATTGATTTAAAAAAGAAAGAAAACCAAATTACTTGTATCAAAAATGAACAAGGCTAAATCACAACTAATGAAGAAATTAAAGCAATTATTAGAAATTATTTTGCTCAACTATATGCCAATAAATCTTAACAATCTAAGTGAAACAGATTAATACTTATCAAAACCATAAACTAATAGGATACTTAAACAACCCAATCACAGAAAAAGAAACTGAGCAAACCATCAAAGAATAAGAAAAAGGTCCTAGGGCCAGATGGATTCACAAGTTAATTCTACCAAATATTCATTGAACAATTCCAATACCTCATAAGCCATTTTAAAAAAAATAGGGGGAGAAAGAACCCTTCCAAAAATTTTTATGATGTAAATATGATATTGATACCCAAACCAGGAAGCACTAAAACAAAGAAAACTATATGCCAATCTCCTTAATGAACACTGATGCAAAAATGTTAAGTAAAATACTAGCAAGGATAGTACAATATTCTATCACAAGAATTGTACACAACACTCAGGTGTGTTTCATATCAGGAATGCAGGGATAGTTCAATATTAGAAAGACAATCAACATAACTGACCACATCAATAACAAAATCATCAGAAACAACATCATTATTTCAATAGATGCCAAAAAAGCACTTGAAAAAGTACAATATCCATTTCTTATAAAACATGAGAAAACACAAGAATGAATAGAATCTTCCGTAAAGCTATAAATGGCATTTCTCTAAATCCATCAGCAAGCATTATCTGTAATGGGGATGAACTAAAACCTTACCCAGTAAAATTGGAGTAAAGCAAGGATTCCCATTATTGTCACTATTATTGACTATTGTACTAGAAATGCTTGCCATAGCAATAAGAGCAGAAAAATAAATTGAAGGAATTAGAATAGGCAATGAAGAAACAAAGTTATCACTCTCTGCAGATGACATGAAAATATACCTAGATATTACTAGAAAATCAACCAAAAAACTAATAGAAATAATTAACAACTTCAGCAAAGTTTTAGGATACAAAATAAACTCACATAAATCATCAGCTTTTATATTTACCACCAACAACATTCAACAGCCAGAGATAGAAAAGGAAATTCTATTCAAAATAACTCTAGACAATATAAAATATCTGAGGTATACCTCCCCAAACAAATCCAGCAACTAAAATAAGACAATCCCAAAACACTCTTCATACAAATAAAGTGAGACCTAAACAATTGGAAAAATAATTATTACCCATTGATAGGTTGAGCCAATATAGTGAAAATGACAATCCTACCCAAATTAATTTACAATTCAGTGCCATACCAATCAAACTACCCAAAAATAATTTCATAATAGTAGAAAAAATAACAAAATTCATCTGGAAGAACAAAAAGCCAAGAATATCAAGGGAATTAATGAAAGAAGGAAGGAGGCTTGGCCATATTAGATCTCAAACTATACTCTAAAGTGGTAATCATCAAAACAATCTGGTACTAGCTAAGAAATAGAATGGTGGATCAGTGAAATAGATTAGATAATTAACACATGGCAGTTAATGTCCATAGCAATTTAGTGTTCAATAAACTCAAAGATCCACACTTTTCAGAAAAGAACTCACCATTTGACAAAAACTGCTGGGAAAACTGGAAAGCAGTAAGGCAGAGACAAGGCATGGACCAACATTTCACACCATACACCAAGTTAAAGTCAAAATGAATAATTGATTTAGAAATGACACAATAAACAAATTAGGGGAACATGGAAAAATTTATCTGTCAGGTGATATAAGGAAATATAGGGATATATAACAAGATATGGAGAACATTATAAAAAATTAAATAGATAATTTTGATTACAATGAATTAAAGTTTTGTACAAATAAAACCAATACAACCAAAATTACAAAGGAAACACAATTTTGGAAAAAAAGATTTTAGAGTGTCTCTGGCAAAAGCCTCATTTCTCAAATATGTAGAGATCCAAGTCAACTTTATAAAAATACAAAAAATTCATTCCTTAATTGAAAAATGTTTAAAACATATGAACAGGAAGGTCTCAGAGAGAAAAATTAACACTATTCATAGTCATATGAAAAAATGCTTCCAATAACTATTGATTAAAGAAATGCAAATTAAAACAACTCTGAGACACCATCTTATCCCTAACAGATTTGCTAATATGATCAAAAAGGAAAATAATAAATGTTGGAGGGGACTTGGAGAAAGTGGGACACTAATAGACTGTTGGTGGAACTGAGAACTGATACAACCATTCTGGAAAGCAATATAGAACCAGGCTGAAAGGGGCACAAAACTATGCATGTCCCTTGATCCAGCAATATCACTACTGATTATATCCCAAAGGGATCAGAAATAAGGAGAAAGACCTACCTCTACCAAAATACTTTTAACATCTCTTTTTGTAGGCAAAGAATTGGAAACTGAGGGGTTGTCCATCACTTGGAGAAGGGATGAACAAGTTGTGATATATGGTTGTAGTGGAATACTATTGGACCTTAAGAAATAAACAGGTTGAGTTCAGAAAAATCCGGAAAGACTTATATGAACTGATACAAAGTGAAGTGAGCAGAACCAGAAGAACAATGTATAGAGTAAGAGAAATATTATTTGGTGACCAACTGTGAAGGACTAAATCATCATCAGCAAAACAAATCTTCAAGATGAAAATGCTATCCCTGGCTAAAGAAGGAACTGTTGGAGTCTAAGTGAAGATCAAAGCATTGCATCTTCCACTATATTTCCTTTATGAGATTTCTATTGATTGTGTGATATGTCTTCAACATGAGTAATATGAAAATATACAGTGCATTAAACTACAGGTATAATCTATATGAGACTGTTCACTGTCTTGAGGAGAAGGGAGTGCAGAGGGAAGAAGAAAATTTACATTCTAAAATGTCAAAAAATGATTGTCAAAAATTGTTTCTACATGTAACTCAAGGAATTTTTTTAAACTGGAAAAATGTATGAACTAACTTTAGAAATACTGTCATTATTATGATATACCATGTCCTGGCCATGAGTACTGAATGTTCCCCTAGCTATTTATATTTTTGTTTTATTGAGAAGTATTTTGTAAATGAATCAAGGCAAATTTTTTATGTACTTCAATAGGTTGATTTCTAGATATTTTATGTATTTTGTAGTTATTTGGAATGGGAGTTTCCTATTTTGCTTCTTGCATTTTATTTTTATTGTTATTATATAGAAATATTGTCATTATTATTATTATATAGAAATGCTGATTTTTGATGGATTATTTTGCAGCCTAAAAATCTGTTTAAATTATTAATTACCTAGTTTATAGAGATGTAATTTTCCCTTTATTTTTGCAATTAGGTACACCACAGAAATTTTACTATTTTGCTTCATCATTATCATCTTTCCATAATGCTCCATTGCTCCAAACCTTTTTTCTTACTTCCACCTGACATCTGTTTTTACCAGTCTCTTTCTGCACATTTACAAAGTGTTACTGGTGATTTGTTCTTTGATGCCCTTATTTAGGATTTCATTGGTATTTGGGTCCTTGTCTTCTGTTTGTGATCTTTAAACCAATTACTATTTAAAGTGTTATTGTCTGCAAAAGATATATTAATTATTTTTTTTGCTTTTTTGCATTCATTTGCAGTTTCTGTACCCAAATATATGGCCAAATTTGGCAAAAGTCCCATGTGGTGCTAAGAAATATGTATATTCTTCTGTAGTTCCTGTTAAAAGATGCCATATTTCTTTTAATTCTTACTTTTACTAGTAATCACATTCAGTTCCATATTTTCCCTCTTGATTATCTCTGTGTTAGACTAATACAAAATTAAGAGAAGAATACTAAGGTCTCCTAATACCATTGTACTGCTATGTATGTCTTCTTGAAAATCGGATGTTTTCTTTATGAATGTGGGTTCCAAAGCACTTGAAACACATAAGTTTATTATTAATATTGGTTTATTCTTTATGGTTTCTTTTAGCAAAATGAAGTTTCTTCACTTATCCTTTTAAAATATTTGAATTTTGTTTTTTGTTTTTGATTCACTTGATGCATTGTAGGATTGGTTTTTTTTCCCATCCTCCCAGTTTTATTTTATGTATGTCTTTGTTTTTTAAATGTTTCTTATAATTATCAGATTATAGGGTTTTGCTTTCTTATCCAATCTGTCACTTTTTTGCCTTATTAGATTGTTTAATCCATTAACATTTAAAGTTTTGAGAATTAGGTTTACACTTTCTTCCACATATCTCTAATTTTTAAAAATTATGATTTTTCCTCTTCTATTGTAACACAAAGTTATGCCTTTTCAGTTATTTTAGCTTATTCTTTTTTAAGGTGGCCCTAATCCCATCAACTCTATTCCTCTCTTAATCACCTCCTCCCATTAGTTACCTTTTTCCCTTTGGGGTTTTGCTTATTTGTTCCTTTTTCTTTCTTGACTTAACTGGTTATTTAATTAATTAAATTTTAATTAAAACTTAGCTTTCTCTTTAATTATTTCATTTATTTATTTTTTATAACCCTTACTTTCTGTCTTAAAATTAATACTAAGTATTGGCTCCAAAGCAAAAAAGTGGTAAAGGCTAGGTAATGGGGATTAAGTGACTTGCCCAGAGTCACACACCTAGGAAGGAAGTGTCTAAGGGCAGGCCTGACTCTCAGTCCACTGCCAGCTGCACCTTCCCTTTAATTATTTTAAAACATGATTCTGAGATGAAATAAGGATCTTTAGGTTTCACCAGACTCAACAAAGGATTCAAGATACCAGAATGTTAAAGAAACTCTGGCCTAGAAGGTGCTGACCAATAAGTGCCTACTCTGTACATTTTCTGTTACATGGTATAATGAGCAGGGAGCAAGTGAACCATGAAGTGTTTCTTTCTAGGGCCCTTCCAAAAATTATTGCAATATAAAGATGTTTTTAGGTTTTGGTAACTACTTTTGAAAATCAGTGATTAAAGGTTCTCAGTGGTCTTTCCAATTAGTATACAGTTGAGAAGAAGCAAAAGAAGAAAAGAGGAAGGAGTAATCTGGTTTAAACCTTTTAGCACCATGTGGAGAGTTTTGGGACAAGAGATATTATGGGGCCTTAAAGTTTCCCCAAAGCCTAGATAGTTTTTACATCCAAAGATCTCAAGTTCTAATTTGAGGAGTCAGCATGTAAAAGAGGGTTCAGCGTTGACTTTGGTATTAACTTTTGTAGATGCAAGCAAGTCCTTCATGGTACACACTGGTGGTAGCCCAGATTTCCTGACAGAAGTCCTGTACCAAAAGAAGGATTACCAATGGAAGTCTATTGCATTTGTCAAAGGAAGATTTATCATTTCAGGCATAGATTACAGTCACCGCTTCCTAAGTGATCTCTCTTCTCTTGGGTTTCTTAGCACTTCAATCCATCCTCCACTCTGCTGCCAAAGTTCAAATCTGACCATGTCACTCCTTTATTCAGTCAATTTCAGTTGTTTCTAAAATCAGAAAGAAATTCTTCTATTTAGTTTTGAAAGCCCTTTACAATGTGACCTCAGCCTATCTTTCCAACTTCCTCTCACACACATTCACACACACACTCACATATTGCCCATTCTATGACCTAGTCAAACAGACCTCCTTTCTTTCTCTCATCTGTGGATTCTCCATTTTCCAGCTTCGCATTGGATACAGGATTGTCTGTCCCTTATAATACCCCCAAAAGTCTTCCTTACCCTATTTCTCTAGCTCAAAGGCCCCCCAAATCTCATTGCTTGTCCATGGTAGGTGCTTAATAATTGTTAATCAAATTGAATTCATCACTAGGAACCTGAAGTCCAAAATAAGATAAGAAATATTAAAGAGAATGCCTAACTGCTTTAAATGAATTTGCTTCCAGGCTGAGATAATTATATAACAGGGTAAATGAATGAATGAAATATTTATTAAGTACTTACTAAGTGCAAAGCACTAGGGATACAAATGGAAAATTAATGCTCTATAGAAGTCTCTTCTTTTAGAGTGTTAAAGGAAATTTCATTTGTGCTTTAGACTACTAACACTCATCTCTAATCCTTGAGAAGAGAGTTTAGGAATGGGCAAATATTTACTTTATTGGAAAAAAATGGCAGGGGAAGTATATTCTAAAACCTTGATAAGCAAATTAGATCCCAATAGCTATTAAAATTCTCAAAAGACATTAATGCATTGCTGGTGGAGCTGTGAACTGATCCAACCATTCTGGATGGCAATTTGGAACTATGCTCAAAGGGCTATAAAAAAATGCCTGCCCTTTGATCCAGCCATACCATTGTTGGGTTTGTACCCCAAAGAGATTATAGATAAACAGACTTGTATGAAAATATTTATAGCTGCCCGTTTTGTAGTGGCAAAGAACTGGAAAGGGAGGGTATGTCCTTCAATTGGGGAATGGCTGAACAAACTGTGGTATATGCTGGTGATGGAATACTATTGTGCTAAAAGGAATAATAAACTGGAGGAGTTCCAGGTGAACTGGAGAGACCTCCGGGAACTGATGCAGAGTGAGAGGAGCAGAGCCAGAAGAACATTGTACACAGAGACTGATATACTATGGTAAAATCGAATGTAATGGACTTCTGTACCAGCAGAAAGCAATGACACAAGACAGCTCTGAGGGATTTATGGTAAAGATGCTACCCACATTCAGAGGAAGATCTGCAGTAGAGGAAACATAGAAGATAAACAATTGCTTGAATACAGGAGCTGAGGCGGACATGATTGGGAATATGGACTCGAAACTACCACACCAATGCAACTAACAACAATTTGGAAATAGGCCCTGAACAAGGACACATGTTACAACCAGTGGAAATGTGCGTCG
>NC_058130.1:341000279-341026237 GCF_016433145.1 Gracilinanus agilis | reverse complement strand
AGGATGAATAAGGAACTTAAAACTATGATTGGCAAATTATGCATGGAGACTCATTTAAAATGTTCTGAAATTCTACCTCTGGACTTATTTTATCTCAGAAGCAGACCCAGAGGTGATTTATACATCTCACTATCTGAGATGCTATTTGGACATCCACCTATTTAGGCACAACCATTCAACCCTGCCTATACTTCATTGTTAGGAGGGGATACAACCATTGTCACTTATAGTAGACAATTACAAACAAAATTAATAGAACTCCATGACTCTGGAGCTGCTGTTCAAGCAGGCCCCTTAGACTTCTTGCTTCATGAACTAAGGTGATAATGTGTACATAAATAATTTCAAACGTACTGGGTCAACTGAACCTGCTTATGATGGACCATTCTATATCCTATTAACTACACCAACAGACATTAAAATTGGGGAGAGGGACTCATGGATTCATTGTATTCATGTGAAATGAGTAGCCCCTAGTGATAATGAATAATTCTCTGTACTAAGTATTATTACCTGCACCTATTATATTTGATTATTGATTGTATTTGCCTATTGTGATGAGAATGCTCTATTGCTGGATTTTGCACTATTTTGTTGCACTTTATTGGGTTGATCCTTGTACTTGAACAATACATATACTACCTCACAACAAAATATTATTAGTGACCTATATTGACCTGATGTGCCTTTCAAAACATTTTATGCCTTTTGTCATTCCATTTGTACTTTCTTGGATGTATTATTGCTTTTTATGCCTCATTTGCACCCACATCACTTTGTCTACCTCATTTGCACTCACACTGTGGATCATGGCAAGTTAAGGAGGGAATGAATCTTATTTCTTGAAAATTAACCTCTATTCTTTACCTCTGTGATTGTGTAAAACTACACATTTTGTTTGTTTATTTGTTTGTTTTTTATTCCTACATGTGCAATACAGTATTTTATTTTTTTCTTTTCTCTCATTTTTTATATTTGAAGCATGTCATCAGCATTAAATAGACTCTTGACTTTTTTGATTTTTGCAATAAAAATAAGGTAAGATGTCCACTAGCCTAGCATATTTATACCCCAAAAGTTTTGGACCCTAGAAACCTGCCACTAGTTATTTAGTTATTACGAGTCTTTTGCTTGATGACTATGTCTAATCCAAGGAAAATCGGACCACAAAGGAGCACAGAGTTTTTGACCTGAAAAGTGCAAATGAGCACATAAAGGAAGGAGACCAAACTAATCCTACAGGGATTGATGACATTCTACACAAAGACTTGGTCCTGTGTGAGACTCTAGGTTGAGACTCAGCATATGTTAAGATGTAGGACTTCCTTGAACCACACTTGATATCAAGTCCTCGACATCGAATTGTTCTGGCTCCATTATCTCTGAAAGTGAAGAAAAATATTGCACCGGGAAATGCTATTTCCCATTTGTCTCAAGATCTAGTCTCCTTTTTCCATTTCTTTCATGATGGGACAACTTACTGTCGTCCAGGCTGCTAAACTGGGTTAGTGAGTGATTGTTGTTGCAAAGCTTATGTGTTATGATGATAATAACAGATAATTTGGAGAAGCAGATAAATGTGTCATGGCCAGTAAACTTTCAAGTCAGACACTGATTGACAGGCTTCAGTGAGAAAGGAGGGGGTTACACACTCCTGGATCTCAAATCCCTCCCCCCTAAGCAGTTGATGCTTCAGTTGGAAAATGGAGACTGACTAAGATTGTTCTGGTAAGTTTTTGTTATGGCTGAACCCCAATGATGTTCCCTTTCTTTAATTTATATTCCTCACAGGTCTGATAGAGGAATAAGTAGAAGCTAGCTATCTAACTGTTGAGGACTGAGATAAATGATCTTCTTAAAACTGGCAGCTGACAGGATTCAAACTAGATGACCAGATTTGAGTTGTGAGTATTCCCCCAAATAATTTCCAGGCACAGATTTTTAAGGTAAAGCTTATATTAAGAAGGAAGGGAAAAGTAGAAGGATTAATCAAGGTTTAGATAAGGAAAGGTGACCCAGATCTATTAGGTTGAAGCTGCCCTTCCCCCCCCCCCACAGGAGGGGGTGAAGGCACCTAACTGATCTGGCTCTCTTGTTAGATAATTTATATATCTAATTCACTAAATCACTAAATAATCATTATATTGATATTAATAAGGATTAATTCTAACAAACAGGCTATCACCTGAGTAGAAACCACATTGGCTTATGCCACAATGGTCACTCAGGTGAACCCCCAAGTCAGGAGTAGTAAGAAGTGAGTCTGCTTACTTCAACCCCCACAAAGCAACTGCTAACTTCTCAACTGCCCCTTCACCCAAAGTTCTCCGGGGGAGTCCCCTGGAATTCTGGGTGAGGCTGTCCCTGTGTCTTTGCAGGGATTCCATGCATCCATCTCTACATAACATATGGGACATGGATTGAGACAGGTACATGCTTTGATTTGTGAATATTTCCTTTTTCTTGTTCCTAGAATTTTTTTCCTTTCACAATTTTTTAATATCCTGTATTTTCCTCAGAGGTTATTTTTTTTCTTTTTTCCTTTTTTATTTTTCTTTGGACTTTTTGATGTTTTGAGAATTGATTCATATACCTTATGCCTTGACCATGTATTCCTGTGTGATTCCCATGTGTATTCCTGTATTTTCCTCAGGGGGGAAATGTAAAGTTGTTCTTCTCTGGGTGAATATGTTATTTCTGTAAATTTGGACTTGAATTTGACCCTAATTTAGAACAGAAAACTATCTCCCAGAATCCATAAGATGCCATGAAGATGCATGCAAAGACCACACACTGCACCAAAAGATCCAGAGTTAATTGTCGAGACATGGAGAATTTGAACTTTGGGGGGTTGAATGTATTTATTCTGAATGGAAAATTTATGCCAGAAAAGGGGACTGCCCCCTAATTGGCTTTCGTCAACGCACTGAACATTGGTTTTGTTTTCTCCCTTTTATTTCCCTTTTATCTCTGAATTATTGTAAACTTTAATTTGATTATGTTTTCATGATCCATTGGGGAGACTTGTCTCCCAAAGGATCACAGGGGGGAATATGAAGTTGAAAAGACCTTTTACCCCTTTAAAATTACATTACTTAAACTCCTTTTCACCATACCCATAGTTTCTTAAGACTTTTCCTATTGGTTGTGTGTTTCACGGGCTGTTATAATATGGTTGTTGTGGATGTGGTGATGGGGCTTTTTGGAGAGGAGGTGGCATGGTAAGGGTGAGTTGAGACTCTTTCCCTGCACTTTTAATAAAATTCCTTATAAATATCATACTTTGGAGGCATTGAATATTAATTTTAAAACTTACAGATGCTATTTAAACTTTTTCTTTTATCATGATGTTTCGGTAAACTAATATTTCTTAAGTTGTCTCTTCTAGCTCTGTTCTCCAGACCTTTGGTTGAATCAATGAGAATGCCTTCCCTTTGATCCAACCATACCATTGCTGGGATTGTACCCCAAAGAGATGATAGATAAACAGACTTGTACAAAAATATTTATAGCTGCACACTTTGTGGTGGCAAAAAACTGGAAAACGAGGGTATGCCCTTCAATTGGGGAATGGCTGAACAAATTGTGGTATATGTTGGTGATGGAATATTATTGTGCTCAAAGGAATAATAAACTGGAGGAATTCCATGTGAACTGGAAAGACCTTCAGGAATTTATGCAGAGTGAAAGGAACAGATCCAAAAGAACATTGTACACAGAGACTGATACACTGTTGTAAAATTGAAGGTAATGGACTTCTGTACAAGCAGCAATGCAATGACCCAGGACAATTTTGAGGGATTTATGGAAAAAGAACACTATTCACATTCAGAGGAAGAACTACAGTAGAGGAAACATATATGAAAAATAACTGCTTGAACACTTGAATTGATGAGGACATGATTGGTGATGTAGACCTGAAAGGACCACACCAATGCAGCTATCAATAATATATAAATAAGTCTTGATTGATGATACATGTTAAAACCAGTGTAAATGTAAGTTAGCTATGAGGGGGTTAGTTTGAGGGGGTGAAGTGGAAAGTAAAAACATGAATCATGTAATCATGGAAAATTTTTCTAAAAATAAAAAATTAATAAAAAATTAAAAAAATTTAAAAAAATTATTTCATCAATCATAATTTTTATGACATATTTTGGGGGCAGCTGGGTAGCTCAGTGGATTGAGAGCCAGGCCTAGAGATGGGAGGTTCTATTGTTCAAATCCAGCCTCACACACTTCCCAGCTGTGTGACCCTGGGCAAGTCAATTGACCCCTATTGCCCACCCTTACCACTCTTCTACCACCAAGGAGCCAATACACAGAAGTTAAGGGTTTTTTTAAAAAATGATATATTTTTATTATGATAAAAACGTCATTTAAAAATTCTAGTCCTATTATATCAGTTTACTATTAAAATCCTTTGAGACATCAGTCTTATTTTTTATCTATCCAATTTTTAAGTGTAATCTCCTTATGTTATAGTAAACAAAGTTTATTTTCTTCTACATTTTTTAACTTTTTATTTTCTCTCCTGATTTTAGTAGTTCATCAAGCACGTCTCTTCTTTCATTTATTCCTTGAGTACGGCAAGGTATGTTTATGTTTCTTTGTTTGTTTTAATTATTTTTGAGCTAATAGATTGTTTAGTGATTTAACTGAGAGTACTCTTGTGATAACTGAAAATTTCCTTTGTGATAATTGTGATAATTTCCTTTGAGAAAAAAAAAATTGGTGTAATACATAAAGCTAAACATTACTAACTGTTTCTATTTGAATCAAATAATATTGTCCCATCACAACCCCTTTGCCTTGCCTATTTTAGTTATCAGTGGCAAAGACGCTATAGTTTTTCCAGAAACATTGATATAAGTTCTTCTGATTATTTTTTGATATATCTTTTCATCATATGGTTTCTGAATTCAAAGGATCTCTGCTTCCCTCTGCATCAGCCTGAACATCACTATGGAATCAATGCACACCCAATTACAACTTTTTGCTACTTCATCTATTTCTCAGATTTGTAGAAAGAGTTTTATAATAAAGATTAATAAACTAACTTAAATAGCAGTACTGTCAAAGGAAAATTGTCTAGCATTTCAGTATGTCAGATATTCACATCAATCACAGTGTATTCAGGGCACATAGAGTATTTACTCCAGCACATCATAATTGACATCCCTTTATATTCCCATTCTCTCAACAGGATGAAATAAATTCTGAGAGCATCATTACCATCACAGCAGCAGCAGCAAACTCATCATCACTACCACCAATACAATTCATAGATGTACTAATTCTTATCTATAAGTAGATATGAATAAATATTGATACACAAATAAATACATTTTCATTCATTTCTTCATTTTTCTCATACTTAGATCTCTCTTATCAATTTTTTAAAAAGTAAATATAAACAATTCCCCAAATAAGATAACCCTTTCTTAATAAGATAAAAAAAACCCTATGAATAAAGGAAATGTCAACTGTACTACCTCTGGCCAAACTCAGAATTGAAGATGCAATTAATTTTATAGCAAAAAAACAAATAATGAAAGAACATCATTTGCAGAATTTGAAACATAAACATCATGAAGTTGAGGTATCATGATTGCTTACATTAAAAAAAGTGACTTATTACCTCCAACTGTGAGCAAGTCATGGGAATGAAGACCACATGTGCTAGTCTGTAAGAGATATTTTTGAGAATTTATGAGAGCCAGCAGCATTTTGAGGTCATTGATATTGAACCTAGGAAAGTAGTCTCACAGACACCTGGGAAGAAGATAAGCACACCTAAAACTTACAAGAATGGAGCCTTAAGATAGAACCTGGTTAGTCAGTTCAATTTTCAAGGATGGCACAGATATCATTCAATTTATCAAAGACTAAAGTTATTTGAAGTAACAAGCTTTTCTTAGCAGGGATGATTTGCGAGTATGGCTGAGATAACAATTCTCCCAGAATTAGAATGTTTTATGAGTAAAATGAATTTCTAAATACAAGCTCAGAGTTTCTCTTTACTTAATATTACTTGTGGCAAAACTTAACCCTTTGGCATCAAATTCTGAGAGAGAGAGAAAAAGGGAACTTTTTAACTTAATAGCTTCTTCACATAAAGAAAGAAAAGAGCCTTGGATTTTTACATCAAATACAGAATGGAGTTACAAAATAAAATTGCTTTCTGAATTATAACTGAACACAAAACAAGAGAATCAAACTTATCACATAAAATCACATAGAAAGAAGTAAGGGAAGTGAATGAAGTTTTAGAAAAGTTAGACTAAATAGATATCTGGAGAAAACTAAATAGGAATTAAAAGGAACATGCCATCTTTTCAGCAGCACATGGTACATATACAAAGATTGACCCTTTACTAGGGCGTAAAAACTTCACATCCAAATGTGGAAAATCAGAAATAATAAATAAGTTTATCAGAGCATAATGCAAAATAAAATTATAATTAATAAAGGCTCATGGAAAGGCAAATTACAAATTAATAAAAAAAACTAAATAAACTAATTCTTCAAAACTGGTGTGTCAAAGAAAAAATAAAAAAAAAATAATCCCTGATTTCATTGAAGAAAATGACAAAAAGAAGACAACATATCAAAATTTATGAAATACAACCAAAATAGTACTAAGGGGAAAATTTATGTCCCAGAGTGCTAGTATTAATAAAATAGAGAGAAAGCAGATCAATGAATAAAGTGTAAAATTTAAAAACTCATCAAAATTCCCAGTTAAAGACTAAATTGGAAATCCTAAAAATCAAAGGAGAAAATAAAATTAAAAGTAAAAGAATTCTTAATTAATCAATAAAATAAAAATAAAAATAAAAGTAAAATAATTACTGAACTAATCAATAAGACTTTAGAGCTGATTCAATTAAAAAAAACACCAAAAAAAACCCCAAATAAAATAGAGTATTGTTTAATTTGATTTTAAAAATGAAGGAAGAGAATAAAATTATCAATATCAAAAATGAAAAGGGTAATTTCTCCTCTAATGAAGAGTAAATTATAGCAATTATTAGTAAATATTTCACCCAAATATATGACAATAAATCAAATAATCTGGGTGAAATGGATGAATATTTACAAAAAATTGCTGAGATTAAAAAAAGAAATAGAATACTTGAATAATCCCATCTAAGAAAAATAAATTGAACATATATTTACATATATTTTTTAATTCCACACCCTATTCATTGATCTGCTTTACTAGGTAAACTATTTTGTGTTCCTGTAATTTTTTTTGTTATTTCTATTTATATCTAAATAATATACCCTTTTTGACCTCTTCCTGGTATTGGGTATGGAATAATGGTGTATACCTTATTTATGCCATACTATTTTCCAGTTTTCCTAACAGTTTTTATTCAATAGTGAATTCTTATTCCAAAAGCTGTGGTCTATGGGTTTATTAAACACAATTTTGCTTGGTCATTTATCCCCTGCACATTGTGTATTTAACTCTATTTCACTGATCTACCATTCTATGTCTTAGCCAGTACCAAATTGTTTTGATCATTATTGCTTTATAGAACAGTTTGAGATCTGATACTGCTACACCACCTTTCATGTTTTTTTCATTAGTTACCTTGATATTCTTTACCATTTGTTATTCCTGGTGAATTTTGTCATTTTTTCAGTTTTATAAAATACTTGATTATTTTATTGGTATGGCATTGAATAAATAAATCAATTTAGGTAGAATTATCTTTTATTATATTAGCTCAGCCTACTCATGAGCAATTTATACTTTTTCCATTTTTTTTAGATCTGATTTTATTTGTGTAAAAAATGTTTTAATTGTTCATATAATTCCTATGTTTGACTTTGCAAGTACATTCCCAGGAATTTAAAATTGCCTTGAGTTATTTTAAATGGATTTTCTCTTTATATCTCTTGCTGCTGAACTTTGTTGCTAGGATATAGAAATACTAATGATTTATGTGGATTTTTCGTAACCTGCAATTTACTAAAATTATTTTTAGTTGATTCTCTAATGATACAATTATATCATCTGCAAAGAGTGATAGTTTATTTTCCTCATTGCCCACTTTAATTTTTCTTTTCTTATTGCTAAAATTAGCATTTTAAATAGAATATTAAATAAAAGTGGTGATAATAGGTATTGCTGTAGCATCCTTGCTAGTATTCTTTTTTAAAAACCGTGCATCGATATTCATTAATAAAATTGGCCTATAATTTTCTTTCTTTATTTCTGCTCTTCCTGGAAACATTTTTCTCAGAAAAAAAAATTTGCAGGATTCATTATATGCCTGTTTCCCAAAATCTTTATTCTATTTTTTTTCTTTAAATGTTTAATAAAATTCACTTGTGAATCCACCTGGCCTTAGGCATTTTGTCTTAGGGAGTTCCTTGAGAGCTTTTTCATTTTCTTTTTCTGAGATGAGATTGTTTAAGGATTTGATTTACTCTTTTCTTAATCTCAGAAATGTATATTGTCAGATGTATTGTCATGTAATTGCACAAAATAACTCCTAATGATTCCTTTACTTTTCTTTCCATTGATGGCGAGTTCATCCTTTTCATTTTTGATACTTATTTGATTTTATTCTTTCTTTTTTTAAATAAAATTCACCAGTGCCATCTATTCTATTAAGTTTATTTGTAAAATAAACCATCTCCTAATCTATTTATTAGTATAATTTTTCCCTTACTTTCAGTTTTATTAATTTTTCCCTTAATTTATATGGTTTCCAATTTAGTCTTTAATTGTAGATTTTTAACTTGTTCTTCTTCCTAAGAATTTTTCATTGATTGCCCAATTAATTGATTTTCTTTTCTTCTATTTTATTGATGGTAAATGTTTAGAAATATAATTTTCCACTAAGTACTGCTTTGGACGCATCCCAAAAAATTTCTATGCTGTCTCATTCTTGTCATTCCCATTAGTGAAATTATTGATTTTTTCTGTAATTTTTTCTTTGTTTCACCCCTTTTTTAGAATTATATTTAGTTTACAATTAATTATTGATTTGTCTTTTCATGGACCTTTATTGGTTCTAATTTTTATTACATTATAATTTGAATAGGATAATTATTTTTTCTGCCTTTCTGCTTTTGATTGTGACATTTTTATGAGCTGTGAAATGGTCACTTTTTGTGTGCATACTATGTACTATTGAAAATAAGATATATTCCTTTCTATTTCCATTCAGTTTACCTAAGATATCTTTTTGTTCTAACTTTTCTAAAATATTTTTCACTTCCTTTACTTCTTTATTGTTTATTTTTTGGATCAAATAATTTATATCTGAAAGATGGAAGTTGAGGTTCCTCACTAATATAGGTTTTTTTTTTGCATTTTTTCTTTTTTAAAAAAACATTCATTAATATTTATTTTTTAGAAAAGTTAACATGGTTACATAATTCATGCTCTTACTTTCTCCTTCACCCCTCCCACCCCCTACCCATAGCTGATGCGCATTTCCCCTGGTTTTAACATGTGTCATCGATCAAGACCTATTTCCAAATTGTTGATAGTTGCATTGGTGTGTAAGTTTCGAGTCTACATCCCCAATCATGTCTGCCTCAGCCCATGTGTTCAAGCAGTTGTNTCTTACTTTCTCCTTCACCCCTCCCCCCCCAGCTTCCCCCCTCCATGGCTGATGTGTATTTCCACTGGTTTTAACATGTGCCATTGATCAAGACCTATTTCTAAAACTAATATAGTTTTACTATCAATTTACTCTGTAAGCTCCTTCAGTTTCTCCTTTTAAAATTTTGAGGCTGTACTTTTTGGTGCATATATGTTTAGTATTGATATTACTTTATTGTCTATTGTATTTTTAGCAAGATGTAATTTCCTTATCTTTTAATAAGATATATTCTTGCTTTAGCTTTGTCTTTGATCATGATTGCTACTCCTGCTTTTTATTTTTTACTTCTTATGATGGAGAATATATTCTACTACAGCCCCTTATCTTTACCTCCTGTGTGTGCGTCTTCCTGCCTCATAACCCAGGTAACTTGCCTGGCAATCCACCTATAGTAGGATTCTGGTTTCTAATCTACTCTGCTATCTCCTTCCATTTTATGGATGAGTTAATTCTCCTTACATTCATAGTTATCATTTCCATCTGTGTATTCCCCTCCATCTTATTTCCCCCTTTTGATTCTGATCTTTCTCCTGTAATTCTGTCCCCACCTCACAGGTGTTTTGCTTTTAATTACTACCCTACAATTCCTCTTCTTTTCTATTACTGCCTGACTAAGATAGTCTGCTTTTCTAAGGCTAGTTGTGTAATGGGGGAGAAATGTGTAAGGGGTAAAAATAAAAGGTTCGACTAAATTATAAGAGTAGGGTCACCAGTAATTTATTACTCAATTCCAAATGATTTTTATGGTGATTTATTTACAAAAGGAGAGAGAGTGAAAGTAAGAAAATCAGAGAGAGGATAAGCCAAGATATCTAACCTAACACACTAAGTATTTTGCTCCTGCCCCTGTCTCATCCCAGGAAGGGCTAATTCTCAGCTAGAGGGGCTTGAACTGAGGGCAGAGGGCCCAGTGATGAATAAAAGCAAGGGCTTCAGCCATGAAGCCTCTCGCAAGAGGCTTTTTCCTTCATAAAATCCAAGAACAGAGTCAGTCTTTTTCACTCACCCATATGGTAGTTCTAAGGAAAAATAGAAAGCAATCCAAGGTCCTCAGCCAGAGCTCCTCCAAGGTCCAGTTCAAAAGAGAGTGTCTCAGGAAGTTCTGGTCACTTTTAAGACCATTCCTTTAGTCACTTCCTGAGTCTTCCTTCCATTTTACATGCAACAACTACAGTTTAAGCTTTTGTTTAGGACTGCCCAGGGGGCAGTCAGTCGATTCTGATTTGTCACCCACTATCACACACATGGGTCACAGACCTCCCTCACTTAGGATAAGTGGGGTGTGTACAATTTTGATGATTGAATCTAAAATTGGGCAGGTTGAGACTTAATCCCATCTTCACAGTTGAAAGAAGGGAATTTTGAAATAATCCCTGGGAAAGGATGCTGGGTAGAAAGGAATTGTGGGACTACAACTGGAAATAACTGAACTTCATTTCCTTCTTGGATTTTGACCAAGCTGGAGGAACGTTTTGTCTCTCTGCCTACAATTCCCACCAAACTGAAGGAGGGTGTTTTCCTCTGAGAGATTCTCCCTGGAGGGTTGGGATTTTGTGGAGAATTACTAGGCTTCCAAATAGAGAATTTATATGGAGGGAAATGATTTCCCTGAATCCAGGTTTCATCTGCCAGTGGTCCAGCTACCAGAATTCCTATTTGTTATGGTAATCCAAAGCTTTCCATCTATAACTTTGGTTACTTGATACAGCAGCCAAACGCAGGGTTTTTTCCCTTTCTTTCTTATTAATTACTTGTAGTAAGTTTATATTAAATCAGGTAGCATTGGAGGATTCCTTAGATAGCATAGGGAGGAGTAAGTAGGGCCCATAGAATAAAACAGACATTCTCCTTAAGCAGGAAACTTACAAGTTGGTTGGAGTTAGATTGGATAGTGCTTGGGTCCTACCTACCAGTTTCTTTCTTCTTTTTTAAAAATAAACTTTATTTTCATAAGCCAAGGCTTTTGTGCTTCACTGGCCCTGGGAAGTTCCTAGGTGGGTTGTAACATCTAACATCCCTCTAGAACTCTTCCACAATACATCACCACCTACCCTTCTACAGAAAATAGGGTAAGATGGAATTCTTTAACTGAATGAGAATGGTTATTATCCCCACACTGAGATAGTTACAATGAGAGTAAGTTTTAACCATTCGTCCATCATCATTATCATAACCCCCTCTATTGTTATAGATTTCCCTGCCTCTTTAGGTGAGATGATTTACTCTATTCCCCCTTTCCTTTCCATTTTCTCTCAGTGCAATCCTCTTTTTCCACTCATTGATTTTTTATATATATATATATATATCATGCCATTCTAACAAGTTTACTCCCATACCCTCCGTCTCTTGTCTATACCTTCTAACTTTTCTGATACTGATAAAAAACTAAGAATTATAAATATCATCTTTCTTCATAGGAATACATACAGTTTAACCTTATAGAATCACTTAAGTTTTCTCTTTCTATTTATCTTTGTAGGATTCTCTTGGGTTTTGTGTTTGGAAATACATTTTCTTTTAGGACTGGTATTTTCATCAGCAATACTTGGAAATCTTTGATTTTATTAAATGACTATATTTCCCCCTAAAAGTTTATACTGAGTTTTCCTGTATATGTGATACTGGGTTGTAAACCTAGATTTTCACCTTCTGGAATACCATATTCCATGCCTTCTGATTTTTTAATATTGGGGCTGCTAAGTCCTGTGTAATCCTGACTGTAGCTTCCTAGTATTTGAATGATTTCTTTCTGACTGCTTGTAGTGTTTTCTCTCTGTTTGAGGGCTCCTGGATTTAGCTATAATGTTCCTAGAAATTGTCATTTGTAGACTTATTTCCAATGGTTATCTGTGGATTCTTCCATTTCTATTTTACCCTCATGTTCAAGAATATCAAGGTAGTTTCCTTTGATAATTTCTTGTATTATGCTGCCCAGAATTCTTTTTGGCATGGTTTTCAGATACTCCCATAATTCTTAAATTGTTTCTTCTTGTTCTATTTTCAAGCTCTATTTTTTACAATGAGGCATTTAATGTTTTCTTCTATTTTTCCTACTTTTGATTTTGGTTTTTGGTTCCTTGATGTTTCATAAAGTCATTAGCTTTTAATTGCACAATTCTTATTTTTAAGGAATTATTTTCTTCTGTGAGCTTATGCATCACCTTTATCATTTGGCCAATTCTGGTATTATTTTATTCTTGTATTGCTTTCATTTAACTTTTCCATTTTCCCTTTATCTCAACTGATTTTTGAAATCTTTTTTTCAGCTCTTCAAGGGCTAGAGATCAAATCATATTTTCCTTTGAAGCTTTGTGTGTATTTACATTGCTTTCACTATCCCTTTCTCTATCTGTTTGTAGCTCTTCTTTTTCTCCATAAAATTTTTCTATACTTAGGTGGATTTTTTTTGCTTTTTTGTTAATTTTCCCATTCTTTTTTCTGACTTTTACTTTTGTCTTAATGATGGTCTCTTTTCCAACGGAAGATATGATACAACTTAAACTCCAGTTCTTCCTTGATGCTACCCCTAAATCTATTTCTAGGATTCTGTAAGTTTCAGTTCTTCCAAAGTTGTATGATTCCCTGTAGGGTAGGAACTCTGAAAGTCACCTCCCACTGCTGATTCAATAACCTCCTGAAATTGCTTATGCCTTGCAGAGCTCAGGGTACTGTTAGTTATTCTATGCTAGATTCAAAGTCTAGCTTCAGGTTTAGAAGGAAGCTTTTTGTCTTATTTTTGATCAGGGCAGGCACACTAAAGACTGCCTTGCCGTGGAGCTTGTAAATTTGCCTTGAGGTTTGGTAGGTGAAAACTTTGGTGCTCTACTGGGCTTACACAGGCCAGAACCCTGTGGATTGTGTTGTGCTGGGACTTAATGTCTCATTTGGGACTTAAACAGACCAGGGGTGAGGCACATATTACCTTGGGCTTGGATTCTCTACCTTACTGAAGGCTTGGTCTTGGGCTAGGAACTTTACAGGATATAGAGGGTGTTCAACTGTGGTTGACTTAGGCTGGTTCTAAGGTCTGCGTTTTGGCTTGTGGCCAGATTTAGAACATGGAGTAGTAGATGGGGGAGCTTGCTATTGACTTTTGCTGGTATTCCTTTGAATAGCCTCTTGCTAGCTATTCTCTCCACTCACTCAGTGAAACAAACACTCTCTTCCTACCTTCACGTTTTTCTCTGAATGAAAGTCACTCTACTACTTTTTTTGTTCTTTCACTGGAGTTTTCATTTTGAGTCATTGCTTTAAGTTGTTTAGGGAGGATTCTCACAGCAGTGCAAGCTTTCTTTGATTCTTCTTTACTGTCTTAATTCTGTCTCCTTCCATCTACTTCTTAAAAATGATACTAATGGTACTATTCACTAACTAGTTAAAGGATTATTGTGCAAATACTAGCATGTATTTTTCAAATTGGATGATTTAGATTATGGATTATGCTTTATATTTCTTTTGTTAGTATCTTAAATATTTGAAACAGTATCAAGTTCTGTCTCAAAGCCCTCAATCAGCAATGCCAATATTTTGATTTATTATTACTGAAAGTCTGGGGTGGGGGAGGAATGAATTGACCACCTAGCATTAACTTCCAAGTAAATTCTTCTTCAACTAAAAATTTTTTAAAAATTTAGTCAACATTGAGAATTTTTGCATGATGAAGATAATTAAGTCCTGGAAATTTAGCAATGCATATTAGATAAACAGCCCAGTTGTGCTTCCTTCCATCCCTTTAATTTGTGTCAGCAACAATGGAATTCAAATTCTTTTATGGACTATAAAATTGTTCCAAAATGGAGGGGCTAGTTTGGATAGGCATCTTAACATCTTTTTGACTAGAAATCACTGGACTTAAGAGAATAAATTACAATTTTTGGTTAACTTAGAGATGGTATAATTCCTAATATTTTAAAATGACAAACCAGTTTTAGCTCATTAAAAATATTTTGTACAACGTAGAAAAATGTTTCTATTAAAATTACTATGTTATCAATCTATGCCATTAATCTACCTAGTGATTTTAGCATTTGGTTTATAAGCTCAGAGAAATAAGTGTAATATTCTCTTGGGAATATTCAATAGAGGTGTTATTAACCTCATCCCAGAGTAGGATTTCTCCTTAATAGTTATAAAATCCAGCCCTATTATAAAGAATTTTCTAATTTATATTCTTATTCCCTCTACTCAGAAAATACTTAAACTCCTTGAGAATATTTTATCTCAATTTTATATGCTAAGATATTTATACAGCCCCTTGGACATAGCAAGTTCTTAATTAATGCTAACTGAACTGAATTAAAAATATACAAATAAACAAATCGAATGAATACTATGGATAAAACACTTGGTTTTATTTTGTTCTTATATTTTCAGCAAGATATTTGACATTATACAAAGCCAAGCATGAAATATTTACTCAAATAAAATAATGGCCAATAGAAAAATTACAATTTCAGCCTGTACTTTCTAGTTGTAACCATGGAATATTATGATGCCACCATTAAATTTAGAAAACATTAATACAATGTTGCTAATGACTGTTGCTATAACAAATACATTTTAATTTTAACCTTTCTTCATTTTTTCATAATAATGATTAAAATTATTTTTTTGGAAAGTAGAAACATGAAGAGACTAGCTCTCTGCTTGGAGTGGAAAAAAATGAATGGAAGTAGAAGTAAAAAAAAATCCTAAAAGCAAAAAGTCTAGGTCTTAACATTATTTAGGTTTATAAATAAGTAAGCTCATTTAACATCTTTATGTATAAATTTCTATATAGATAAAGTGAAGATATTGATATATTCTATACTACTTCACCACAGATATCATGAAGATCAAATGAAATGACAAATGCAGTCATTCTTTGAAATTGCTAAACAAATACAGGACTGTATATAGAAGTGGTTCCCAAACTTTTTTGGCCTACTGCCCCCTTTCCAGAAAAAATATTACTTAGCACCCCCTGTCACATACTATCATATCCCCATTATAGTTATTCACCACCCCCAAATGCACCTGTGGCCATCACCATCCCCCTGGATTGCTGTAGCACCCACCAAAGGGCGGTGGCACCCACTTTGGGAATCATTCATATATAGGAAAAATATACTGAACTGATTTTTAAATGAGAAAATCTGGTTTTGAATCTTACCTGTGACATTTATTTGCTATATGTCCTTGGCAACCTACCATGAGAGCTCTATTTTCCTTATCAGTAAAATGGGAATAATGATATGTCCAAAGCCCATTTTATATACTTGCTATGACCCAAAATAAAGGACCTAGGACACACAAAAGAAGCAATTTAATAAAGAAAAACGTGAGTAACAGTAGACAGTAGCCATATCAGATTAGCTCCACCCCTGATTACAGAGGCTCCATGGGGACAAAACTCTTGGGAAACCAGTGCTAGAAATATGCTAAAGGAGAAAGATATAAGCTTTCAAAATGGAATGGGCTCTAGGAAGAACCCTATTCACTTTATTTAGTAGTACCTTATTACTTTACTCCTTCTGGACAATGGTTTATGAGTGGTGGGTAGAAACAATCCCAAACTACATACTGCAAGTGATTCATTTGATAGACGCATACAAATGGATCAAACTGGAACTAGGGAAAATTGTTGCATTTGGCCTGACATTCATGGCCATGTTATCTTTTCTCCAATTCTATCAGGCATTAAAGAAACTTAAGTTAAATTAAAGATACTGGAACATAAGGCAGAAGAAAAAGTGACCTTGGCAATCTTAAAACTTGAGTTAGCAAAAAATAATTCAAGATGAGATGGCAAAGTATGGGGAGAAGGCTAAAGAGCAAGAAAACATAATGCAATTAATAGAGACAAAAGAAGCTGACAAACAGGGGACTGAACACAATAGCAACAACACAGTAATAGGAGCAAAAACTCTAATTCCTATACTCCCCCTACAAGACAAGTCCATCCTTAAGGCAGACAGGGGAATAGTAAATTTAAAAACCCACAGACCCTTCTCAAGCAGTGACCTAGAAAGCTTAAAAAAGAGAATGCCTGATTAGAACAAATCTCTCCAAAAGTGCTTAAAAGAATGAAAAAGGGCCATTAGGCTTTATGATCCCTCTTACCAGTACATAAAAAATTCTGCTTAAAGAATTATTTGCACAATCTCAAGCACAACAATTTATCCAGGAAACAAAGACTAATAATAATCTTACATCATAGCCTGAAGCCTACGTAGACCTTGAATTGTCCAACCCACTAAACCATGCATTTTTGAAATGTTGTAGGGAGGATTTGACAGAAGCAATGTCCAATTTTGCAAAAAGGCCAAATGCTTGGGGTCACTTTGAGGCAATAAAGCAAAAGATAGGGGAACATTCTAGTACTTTACTAGATAGGATACTCGAATCAGGAGATTAATTTGGAGGTTCAAGGACTTAGGAGAGACAAATCCGCAGAACATGCACAGGCAATTTGTAAAAGTTAGCAGTTTACCCATAAGATCATATTTCCAACTGCATTGTCCAGGGTGGAAAGAGATACCCCTATAGGATTTGAGAAAAACTGCTATTTACATTCATTCTGGGTCACAAATATAGACAAATATAAAGAAACTGATAAGACTAAGGATAAAACCATTAGTGATTTCAAAAGGCAATTAAAGGAAGCAAAAGCAATAATCAAACAGAAAAAAATAGAAGAAATAAAAAACTTAGCAACATTGCAAGCCAGAAATAACATCACTTGGACCCAGTATCAGCCAAGACAAAATACTGATACAAAGAAATGTTTTCCTTTTGGGAAACCAGGTCACCTTGTGAGAAATTTTTATTACAAACAACAAATCAACTTTAATAATATCTATAGTAAAAATAATAGGAGAAGAAACTATATAAACACATACAGTAACTCAAAATACAGCCAAAACAATGCATACTCAAAGAAAAATGACAGATGCTGTGACCATGGTTGCAGGGGATCAAAAAATGCAAATAAAAAACACCTGATATTGCAACAATGGAAAGGTATCTGTCACAAGGCTCAAGACCAAGATTTCTGGGAACCCAAGCCACTTTATGAAGCCAGGATCCTATATTAGCAGGCCAATAAATAGCAAAAGAGTACAAAGACAAGAAAGGGACAAAAAGTCAAATGAAGAAACGTTGGGACACAAAAATGGGGAAGACAAAACAGAGAATGAAAGCAAAGACAGGTTAGATGAAGAGATGCAGTTAGTCAAAGATTTAGAAGAGATCAAAAATGAAATTTATGGGACAAAAATAACATAAAAATAGATAAAAACCAAAGCAATAAACAATTAGACATACTTGTACTTATAAAACCATGGGAAGACAGTACAAGAGATATTCTAATAGAAAAAAGCAAAAGCAAAGACATAAATCAATGCAAAACACAAGAAGAAACAAAAACAAACCTCAAATCTTCAAAATACACAGAAAACGAATCTACAGACATGCAAAATCATATCAAAAAATCAAAAACTATACTAACAGAAAATTTACCACAAGAACACTTACCATCAAAAGCAAAAGCAAAACTTATAGAAACACAAACATTTGAATGTTCTGATCAACTTAAAACACAAAGTGCTAAGGAAAAAGACAAATCAAATCAAATATTTACATTTGGGACTGGAAAGGTAAGACTAGAAATGTGATCCTTAGACATGCAAATAAGCAAACCCCCCAATATGTGGTATAAGGAAAAATGACAATGGAAATTAGTTATTGGGAAATCATAGTAACTTCAAAGCTAAACCCATAAAGCAAAGAGTTTGTTCCTGCAGGATCTTCCAGGATAAGCTCTATCCCAAGATCACCAATCATTTCTGCTTACAAACACATAGAATATATGCAGAAAGATTAAATAGAATAAAGGAAACCCAAGAGCAAACAGAAAAGCAAACTTATGCAGAAGCAGGAGAGAATGAAAGGAATAAGAAAAACAACACACATATAAAAGCAGAGGGAGCAAAAAGAAAATCAGAAGGAAAAAATATTAAATCATACTGAATGCAGAGGGGAAGAAAATAGTATTGGAGGGAAAACGACTGGGATGGAGATAGCTCAAGGGAAGGAATAAACAATAGCTCTAATGGTACAAGTAAATCAAGAAAATGAAAACAGAGAGCCACTTGTCATGATTAGGGTGGGAAACAAAATATATCCTGCACTAATTGACACAGGAGCTACAAGAAATGTCCTCAAAATATCTCCAATGGATAGCAAAATCTTTGGGTCTGTACAAGTGAAAGGTGCTACAGGACAAATCCAGAGGGTACCAAAAGTAAGAACAAAAATGGTAAACCTCAGATCCCTTAGCATTGATCACACATTCCTATTGATCCCAGGATGCTTTCGAACAGGATTAGATGTGATTTTTTGTGCAAAATTGGAGCTACCATCCAATGCAATGAGTCTGGGGACATTTATCTGCATTTGCCTAAACAATCACTCATACACCATCCAATATTGTTCTTAGACTAGATAAGAGAAAATGACCAAGAGCAGAGAATAGGATGCATATATGAAATCCTTAATACTGTACCAAAACATGTGTGGGCAAAACACTTCAGTGTTATGGGCATTTTAAAATCAGCTACACTGGTACACATAGAGTCAAGGAAGGGATACCTCCAAAAATTCCTTAATACAGGCTGAGCGAAGAAGGCATAACACCAATTATAGAAAGTCTCTTGAAACAGAAAATCTTAGGCCCATCTATTTCAGATTTCAATACCCTAATTTTTGCCATAAAAAAGAACAACCTTGATGCAGAGTGCAAAATTCAGTGGAGGCTAATAAAAGATCTGAGAGCAGTCCGCAACTTTGTGAATAAATATCATGCTGTTATACATAGTCCCAATGAAATAATATCTGAGATCCCAAGCAATGCAAGATATTTTAATGTGTTTGATCTGTGCAGTGGTTATCATACTATCCCATTAGCTAAAGACAGCCAGAATATCTTTGCATTCACTTGGAAATTTCATCAGATCACACGGTCCCAGCTTCCCCAGGGTTACTGTGATTCCAGATCAATATTCTGCCAAATATTGAAAAGGGATCTAAAAAGCATAAAATTCTAACACAGCAAACTGCTCCATTATGTTGATGACATTCTGATTACAAGCCTGAATGCGAAAATCTTCCAAAGAGACTTAGTGACTTTTCCAGGAGCTGTGAAAGAGAGGACATAAAGTATTAACATCCAAGCTACAATGGTTATTGCCTAGAGTAGAATATTTGGGATTCATATTGGAGGAGGGTCCAAAGAAGATATATCAAAATAGGGTGGAAGGTATCCAAAAACTGTGTGTGCCAACTACCAAGAAACAACTGCTTTCATTTTTAGGAGTGACAGGTTTCTGTAGACAGTGGATTCCTGGATATAGTCAGATATCTAGATGTCTTAGTGATCTGACCAGGAACTCTGTCTCAGAACCTCTGAAACTCTCAAAAGAACACTGAAATGCAATCTCCAAACTTAAAAGTGCAGTATTGACAGCCCCTTACCTGGGAATCACCAATTATATCAAAGACTTTCACCTGTTTGTCCATGAGGACAAGGGCACAGCTTCAGGTGTGCTTGGGCAATACCTAGGACAAAATTTAAGACCCGTGGCATACTATAGCTCACAGGTGGATACAACATGGAAAGGGATGTCTCATTGCTTCCATGCAATTGGAGCTGCAGTGTACATGATTAGAAAAGCTTCTGATTTGGTATTATGAAGTATGTTGACAGTATACTCTCCACATAACATGGAGAGCATGATTAGAAACAGCAATCTACATGCATTTACTCCACAAAGACTGGCTCAATATTAAATAATACTCCTGAACAATGAAAACATTAGATTAAAACATTGCCAGTCATTAAATCCAGCAACTCTACTCCCTCACACAACAGGTCTTACTCAGTTCCCCAAACATGATAAAAGTCCAAAATAGTGACTCTTGGTACCACGCTTGTCATGTAAAGAAAGAAAAGCAATTTGAAGAACATCCGAATCAATTAGATCAAGAAAAAACAAATCAAATAACCAAGAAATAGAAACTTAAGGAATGCATATACATAAACCCACACATAACTGATTAAAAAAACTGATACAGCAACATGATTTACACTGTTCCAGTATCTGAACCAGAGATCACTACAGGCAAAATGGGTGGACAACAGCTAAGCTTGTGATGTCACAGAGAAGGGGAAAAGAATCAAGAGAACAGAGGAACCAGCAAATAGCCAAGGAGACTGGTGAAAAAGAAAAGGAACTTTAAAAGACCTGGAAAAAATCATGAACTTTGCAAAAAGGATGGAAAACCAGATGTGTAAGAATGGTTTGCTGATTAGCACAAAAACACGTATTACCATCACATGATAGGGAAAATTGCATGCACAGGACACAAAATCCATCAATGAACAAATCCATAGACAACACAAGAAGAAAAGACAACAGATATGAAGAAAAGGTAAGTATGTTGCATCCACAGTACATAAAAGGAACACAAAACCCAGACAACAAATTGATAACTAGCCAACACTGTATAATTAAACAAGTGTCAGAAGATTGCATCTTAGAAAATGTATACAAATGTATATGAATGTATAATATGTACATATATGTAAATGGTTAGCAACTCATGAAGCTTTGTATCTGGTTAACACTGGAATTCAGATTTCAGTAAGATCTTATAAATATCTGTAACATAAGTTGAGAAACCGTAGAGTGGGATGTAAATAGTCCCAAAACATGTAAATACTAAACATACTGTAAAGTTAAAAATACCTTGTACCCCCTTTAAAACTACATTACCCATAATTCCTTAAGCCTTTTCCTATTGGTTGTGAGTTAAAACTACATTACCCAAACTCCTTTTCACCATACCCATAATTCCTTTAGCCTTTTCCTATTGGTTGTGGGTTTTCGCTGGCTGTTTTTAATATGGTCATGGTGGGCGTGGTGTCGGGGTTTTTTGGAGAGAAGGCTCCATAGTGAAGGGTGAGTTAGGCTTCTTCCCCAGGGCTTTAAATAAAAATCCTTATAAATATCATACTTTGGAAGCATTGAATATTATTTTCAATCTTTAGAGTTGGCGACTTAAACGAAGGGACTTTCGAACTCCCTGTAAAAGATAGTTCCCAGCTCCACCCCCTTCCCCCCCCCCCCATGGCAGAGCTTTCTGTGGCTTTTGCTGAGCCGCTGCCTCCCATTTTTTTTTCTTCCCCAATCCCTGCCTTTTCCCACCCAGGTGTCTTTCACAAGCCTTCCTCACCCTCTCCACCCTTAGGCTGGTTCCTCAGACTGCTGCAGCCTCCCTGGGCCTTCCAAGCACTTTTCCCGCCCCTTGACTGCCTGGTCAAGTGGGTTTTTTAAAACCTACCGCTGTTTTCAGCCCCAAGCAGCAGCCAGCACCAGACTTAAGCTGCTTTATTTACTATTGCAGTCTCTTGCTCCTACAGACTGTCTGGAGACTCTCCAGCTGACTTGCCAACTACGCCTGTGACTGGTAAGCTTCAAAACACTCCCCAGCCTCTAGCCCCTGCGTGAGAAAGAGCCTTTTACCTTGCAAAAACCCCTAACCTCTACTGGGCTTTTTGCCTGAGTGTGGGAAGGTCCTGATTTTTTTTCATCCACCCCAGCCTGCTTTCTGGCTTCCCTGCCCAACTGGGGTTTAAAAATAAGCAAGATAATTACTTCAACCCCCAGTTTCTGACTGTGAAGGGTTTAGAGCAAATGTTCACTGTTTTTAGCCATATCACGCCCCTTGCTTGCCACTCCTACCCTTCTCTACTGTAGTGTGACCATTTAGCCACTAGAGATCAATAGAGAGCAAAAAAAATTTATATATTTTTTTTTCCTTTTCTCTGTTTCTCCCCCCTTCTTCCTGCTGAGTAACAACACCAAATAAGTATATAAATAAATAAAGGCATTAAAAATTCTTTTTAATTAAAAAACATTAAATTAATATTAAAATTTTTTTACAAATTTAATAGAATTATAAACTATATACTATAAACAAATTATAATATTTGATATACACGAATAAATTATAATTAATTTCTTAAAACAAAACTATTAAAATAATAATAATAATAATAATATACAATATCCTTTAGTTTGCCCTAACCCCAAATTAAATAAATAAACAAATCAATATATACCTTAAAACTTATTCTGTTTTCCACTTCTCTTTAATCTGCTTTATTTTTATTATCACAATGTTCACCAGTATAAATGCCACCCTACAAGAGACCTTTGCAGTTTTTGCCCAATTAAGAACTTACAGAGTTCCTGATTACCTCCCTGTTTCTATGTGGCTTGTAGGTTTGTTTTTATTCTGGGTTGGATGGTCACAAATGAGGAGAATGCAAGCCAATATGCAAGCTTAATTGAACCAGATGGTGTATCACTTACAAGCTAAAATGACAGAAGAGGATTCTCCCCAAAACAGGCCTGATTTTTGCATACCTGTTTCCTCTAACATAAGAATACCAGGTCCCTCTACTATATCTCAGGTACAGAAACTCTTATCTCACACTTTAAACCAATTTGCTCATGCTCTTCAATTTCTGTCTAACATGGCCTACCTACAGTCAGTAAATGATTCCTGTGCAGGCCTTTTTCCCTTAAGAGAAGTGTCCACAATAGCACCCGATGGGGATGTGGTCACACTGAAGCAATACAAGTCTTTCACGAGCCAGGACATAAAAGATTTCAAAGAAAATTGCCTGTCCTTCACGGAAGAACCTTTAACAGTAATAAAAAAATTTGAGGATATTTTCTATGATTATGAGCCCACAAATAAAGACACAGAAAAATTGCTCCAGACTTTCCTAATGGAATGGGAGAGAACTAAAATTCCCGCCTATGCTAACAAACCCGGAGGATATAATGTAGTACACTGGCCATCTGAAGATCCTAACTGGCAGCATAATGATTGCAAAGACTACTCAGACTTACATCTTGCCCTTCTAAGAGCAATGCGAGCATGTGCTGAGAAACCTCAGGCCTGGCCCAAATTTAAAAGCATTACACAATCTGATGATGAGACACCCTCCCAATTCATGGACAGGCTCATTAAAATGGGAAATAGATACATGGAACTTGACCTTTCTGTTGAAAAGGATGTAAGGCAAATAAAGGAAAAATCTGTTTATAACTCTCGTAAAGAGACTGTAGCTCATTTTAAAACTAATTGCCCTACATGGCCCGAAATGGACCTTGATGAGTTCAGGAGAACTGCTGTTTATGTCTTTAACAACCATAAAGAGAAACAGGAAGAGAGTAATAGTTTATTGGACATATTTAAAAAGAATATGAACATGTTTAATAAGAGACTAGACTCCTTGACTGACTCTGTTGTAAGTGATAGAGCTGAAAACGACTACAAGAGTCTGCTTCTATACCAATGGCAATTGCCCCTCTCCATGAATCTAACTTTCAGCCCCTCATATGCCATTTTTGTGGAAGAAGGGGTCATATAATGATGAAATGTAGGATTTACAATCAGGCATCTAGAAATAATAACTTCAGAAATTACAACTTTAGAAATAATTATAATTATAGAAATAATAACAATTATAGAAATAATGATCATAGAAATTATAGAAATAATAACAATTATGGAAACAATGATTTCAGGGATCCTGACTTTAGGACTAGTAACAGATCTAGGTATATGGATCAGGCAATTGATAACTCATACCAAATGACTCCAGAGCCGTATGTCTTGAGTGGAGCTCAGCCCCAAAACACCCAGGGTGCTAATGCCCCTCAAGGAGGAGCCCATGTGCCCACCCAAAGATTATGAAGGTGTACGGGGGGGGGGTTGAGGCACAGGGATCAAAGGATACAACCTTTGATTTTCCAGACCCTGATGCCTTACTGCCTGTTGTCCCCATCCACTGCCCCCCCCCCATACTGACGAGCCTTATGTAACAGAAAAGGTTGATATTGCCTATTATGACAGTCTTGTGGACACTGGAGCTTCCAGATCTGTATTGAAGACTACACCAGACCCATATTGCAATTCCATAGGAGCAATAAGTGTAATAAGTGTAATGGGGGTATCAGGAAAACCCCAAATGGTGCCAAAGCTCTCCCCTAGAACAGTAGCCATAGGGATCCTAAATGTGGAGCACTCTTTCCTATTGATGCCTGGCTCCCCTATAAACTTGATGGGGAGAGATCTTTTATGCAAGCTTAGAGCCACAATAAATTGCTCTCCAAATGGCTCTATGTCACTGGAATTGCCTGAGGAATCCTTAACTTTGCTCCCTGTGCTCCTTTCAGATAGTCATGAGATAAAGGGGTCTCCCACTTTTGAAATCCCAACAGATATACCTGAGTCCCTCTGAGCCAAATCACCTTCTGATGTTGGCATACTTAAATCAGCTGTCCCTGTCCAAATTAAAACAAAATCTAGCCCATCTCCTTCCATTCCTCAGTATCTTCTCTTGAAGTAGGCAATAGAGGGCATTTCCCCAGTGATAAATTCACTAATTGACCAAGGCATCATAATTCCCTGTAAATCTGAATACAATACTCCAATCCTGCCTGTTAAAAAGCCAAAACTGGGGCCTGATGGCAAGCATCTCTATGAATTTGTCCAGGATTTGAGGTCACTGAACAATCATGTTAGTTATAAAGAGACACCCTGTAGTCCCAATATAAATATTATCATTTCTTCTATTCCTAGCACAGCTACATACTTTACAGTAATAAACTTGTGCTCAGCCTTCTTTTCCATACCTATACATGAGGACTCCAGACATATCTTTGCTTTTACCTTGAAAGTTCTCATGGACATGGGCACTTTTGCCCCAAGGGTATATCGAAAGCCTGACCCTTTTTGCACAGATTTTGAGCCAAGACAAAGACAATATTATATTAAAATACAGCAAATTAATTAAATATGTAGATGATTTACTCTTGGCCTCACCAGATGCCACAAAATGTGAAGAAGATAGTAAACATCTTCTTTTAGAATTACATAAAAGAGGCCACAGAATCTCAAAAGAAAAGATTCAGTGGTGTCTCCCAAAAGTGCAATATTTAGGATTTATTTTAACTGCTGGGTCCCGTTTAATTTCTCCACAACGCATTGAAAGTATCCAAAACTTAAGTGATCCTACCTCTAAAAAACAATTGGGGGGGGGCAGCTGGGTAGCTCAGTGGAGTGAGAGTCAGGCCTAGAGACAGGAGGTCCTAGGTTCAAACCTGGCCTCAGCCACTTCCCAGCTGTGTGACCCTGGGCAAGTCACTTGACCCCCATTGCCCACCCTTACCAATCTTCCACCTATGAGACAATACACCAAAGTAAAAG
>NC_058130.1:340969402-340999779 GCF_016433145.1 Gracilinanus agilis | reverse complement strand
TTTTTTTTTTTTTTTTTTTTTTTTTAGGTAAAATTTCCAGAGTGCAACCATTACATAGATAAGTTTTTGTTTTTTAAAAGACTAGTAAGTCCTGATGATTGCTTTTTCTTTAGGATTTACCTTTATCTTTTCCTTTTTTAAGTAAGAAGACTGACCCTATTCAGCATCTACCCTTGAGCATTGTTTTTCTCTGATAGATAGCCATTGGCACAGATGGCTATTAGGAAAGAATTTTTCCACCAGGGAATTTTCTAGGGACATCCTGCATTTTATCAACTCAGTCTTGGAGTGTGGGTGAATTTATCAAAATCTGTTACTATTAATTTTGCTAGATTGCTTCTTGAAAAAGAATTCATTCAGAAACCCCTGGAATCCTCACAATCCTCCTAGCCACCTCTTAGGAAGCCAAAACTTAGAATTTTTCTGCAGCTTGGAGCCTGAAGGAGTTCTGTAGAAGATAGCTCTAGAAGGAACCTGACAGTTTCCCCCCAGAAGACATTTCTACATAGAAATCACCTCTACTTCAAGCTTTTCAAGGACTGTTGAACTGGATAAGTGTTCTGTTTCTTATTCTTTTCATTGCCTTTTAGTTTTTCTGAAGCAGGTATAAAATTTGCCATTTTATTTCCCCTGGGAATTCTAATAGTATTTACCCTGAGCAAGGTCCCTTTAAGTAGAGAACATAGAAAGAAAAGAGCTAGTTTTCATATCTAGCTAGAGTAGGAAAATGTCAACTAGCAGCATTTTTTACTATGGTGTGAGGTTTAAAGTAATATCTGTTAATTAAAAAGTTTACAACAAAAGTTAGCATAATATATGTTCAGTATATATGTAAAATTGCAGAATGTAATCGTCCCAAAGGGATATCAGAAGAATTTAGGAAAGAGTAATGGAGCCTGGTAATTTTATGGAGTTAATTGTTAACACAAGAGGTAGATTATTTTTAACCCTGAAAATGGTTAGAGAGAATTGCCATTTAAGGTTGAATTGCACGGAAAGGTTATTGGTTAGTGATGTGTGGGAGGCCATTAAGAGAAACAGAGTCTAAAACAGATTTTTATCTGGACCCCATCAAAAGGTCAACGTAGCCAGGCCAGCATTGTGTTAATCTTTCTGTTCTATAAAATTAGAACAAGACTGGATGGGCTATCTAAGATAAAAATCTGAGATTCCTCTTTTGACCCCTTTTATGATCCACACCTTTTCTTATTAGAAAGCAGTATAGCCTCTAGTTTTTTAAGTTCTTAGCAAACCAGAACTCAAGAGGTTAACATTCTCTCCTTTGGTCAAAGATGCAGTTGCTGGGTCTCAAAAGTTGTTTCAGACAACCAAGGCTGAAAACTCAGGGGCTTCCTGACCTAGCAAGATATTCCCAGACTTATCCTGGTTCTTATCTTCTCCTTGAAGTTTAGGGCTTAGCTGAGAGAAATGCTTCTTTGTATTGTCTAACTTGAAACTTTGAAACTGCAATTCTGCACAACTGTGAAGTTTCTTTGTGCCTTTGTGTGAAATGGGGTTTGAATTCTATATATATTAAACATGTGACTCAATGGCACTTGGGAGCTGGAACCACAAGCTGACAGAAATCCAGAGTCTCCTGTTTTTCTTTATCAACTAAGCGGTCCTTTTCAGAATCCAGGAGCAGTTGGATAGTTTTCAACAGTGATGTAAGCAGTCCTGAGAATGACTTGCATAAACTGCAGATATAGTCCCAGATCATGGGAAGGCTGAGAGAGGTTGCTCAGCTGGATTCCTAGAAAGAAACTTCCGTGTTATACTTGGCAAGTTCTACACGTGGCTGAGCATCACTGCCAACTTAGACATGGCATAAATATTCCAAATTAGGAGAACATTTCTCCCTCATTTTAGTTCCTTCCCTCTTTTCTCCTGTTATGGTAAGTTTTCTGTAATCATATAATGTAGGAAGTCTTAGAGAGGCAAATCCTGAAATATAGGAATTGAAGAGGCAGATAGGTAGAAAGTTTAGCCATTTCAAATAATTAAGCAGATAAAATCACTTTTCCTGAGGCTTTAGATGGCAGTATTACTGGGGAAATTCAGGTCAAAGAAAAACCTAGCAGATATCAGTGTCAAAAAGAGGGGACCAATACATGCAAATAGTAAATACTAAACAACATTTTTGATATACAGGGTTCAGATAAAACACCGAATTGCTTCTCAGAACCAGTAATGTTTATACCTTGTGGGGCTTCAAGGCAGGGTTTGTGCCTAGTATGAAATCACCTGTAGACTAGGCCTAAGTTCAATGGTAAATTTAGCCCTTATTGCCAATGAATAGATACTCAGGAAGTTGAAAATTGTGCCCAAAATTAATTTAGTAAAACTAGAACTCAGTTAACTCAAGAGATTCCATGATATTGCCACAAAAAGAGAATTACTTCCATAATAATTTTTATCTACCGTCTTTTTGCTTTGGCTGTGATTCAGTTGTAATACGATTTCTTTCATAGTATTTTATTGCTGACATTTCCTGGAGATATACTAGAGTTAAAGAAATTAAAATAATAGTTAATAGGAATAAAAGGTCTTAGCCATTTGAGCATGGTTATAGTTGTTAAATAAGTAGTTAAAAGTGAATGAAAACAGGTTTGTTAGGTCCTGAGCATCTGAGCCTCTACAAGGGTGTGTGTGTGTGTGTGTGTGTGTGTGTGTGTGTGTGTAAGAATGTTGAATTTATGGAAAGTCAGAAGTATTTTAATTTTGAGAATTTTTGAATTTAATTTTTAATTTAACTTCTAAAATTGTTTTAAAGCTGAAATTGTCATGCAAGCGTTTTTTCATATGGTTTGGGGGGGTTTGTAATAGGATACTTAATTAGACTTTTACTTAGTATTAGCTGATATTTTTATTTTTTTCACAAACATCGAGGGCCATTTCCAGATTTACAAGCCTTGATAATAGGAGGAATTCAACCTCCCCATGTGAAATTTGAGATAGAAATTCTTTTTATTTTCCCCTTGACATGGATCTTAAAAAAAAAAAAAAAATTCTTTGTGTCCAGGGTTTCAGGTAATGAATTTCCTCATTTGAATGAAAATGCTTAGGGAATAGGGGAACTTCAGAAGATTGTTGCTTGGGAATACTTAAAAAATAAGGCTTCTTTAGTAAATATTTATCCATTTAGAGTTTGAACTCATCTAGTTTTTCACATTGAATTTTCCATGTCAGACTTCTATAGATTACCAAAAATTTTAAGCTCAAATTTCAACTTTCATAATCTGTCTTACAGAGAATTCACATGAATGGAAACAAATCAGAGGGCGTGGGTTAAAATATATTCAGTTTTCAAGGCAATTGTGTTTGAAGAAATGTCCTTCTTCAACAAACATTTCAGTGTCTACTTTGAGTCCAGTACTGGAATAAACAAGATGCCCTCCCTACCCTTCTTTGTCCCTTCTGAGGTTTATAGACTGTATGATTCATGGATTCTAAATAAGTTTAAACAGTAAGGATGACTTAGATATCTAACACTTAAAACAACTTGTCAGCACCACTTTGTGGTAACTAGTTTTATGAACCAGGAATATTGGTTATGTGGGTATGCTAGGCACATATTTACTGAGATCAAAGACATCTAAGCAGATGTTACTAATGATTTCTTGAATTCCTAAATGGAAAATTTAAATATTTCTGTATGGTGGAAGTTGCTTAGTGCTTATTTGGAGTAAGGCATAAAGATGGGGTGTTATAAACCAAATAATTTCATTTTATGTACTTTAGATTTCTAAGTAGATTGAGAGTCCACCCCAGAGATGGGAAGCCCTGGGTTCAAATCTGTCTTCAGACACTTCTGAGATATGTGACCCTGGGCAAGTTATTGAACCCCTTTCCACTTTTCTGCCTTGGAACCAATACTCAGTATTGATTCTAAGATATGTTAACTTGGAAATAACACAGAACTATTAAAGTAGTCAGAAAAACCAAGTCTTTAATCAGGAAAGGGATAAGTCCAATGTTTGGCTGTGTCCAGAGCCCAGCACCATAAACTTTTACAGGGTCTTCACCCTGGGACTCTGGGATCATTATCCCTGGGAGTGATACCATGCTAGATGGCTGCTCCAAAGAATAAAATAATTTGGGAAGCTTACTTTTTGGGGAATTGAGGGACAGGGAAATATGATTGATTGACATTACCTGGCAACAAGGAAATGGGAGTGTCCAACCTACAATGACAAGGCTACAATCAGGCTAGGGAAAGGAACCATAGTTAGAGGCTAGGGTTGTTAACTTAGAAAAAATGGCAGAACTATTAAATAGTCATAAAACCACTCTTTAATCAAGGGAAAGGGGGATGAGGGCTACCTGGCCTCTTATGCAGAGTTGTGCCTTGTGCAGAGTCTAAATGAACACTGCTTCACACTGCTCCCAGATCCCCCTGGGAGTGCCACTGTGCTAGATGATGACTCCCAGGAACAAAGGAAATTGGGGAACTTATATACCATTTGGGAAGATCCAGGGGCTGGGAGAGATGGTTGACTTTATACTGACAGGATACAATCAAGCTAGAGAAAGGGATCATAGCTAGAGGCTAGGGTGTAGGGGAAAGGGACTGCTTACACAATGAATACTAAAGGAATGGTCCCTGCCCAGGTAGTCTTCCTGGGAAGGGTCTTTGATACAATGGGGAAGACTACCTAGGACAAAAGGGTATTTAGCATTTACCTTAGGGTCCATTATTCAGTCTGCAACTGCCAGCCTGAGATTCCCTTCAGGTTAGATTCTCATGGGACCAGGGAACAAGCACAAACTTTGGGGGTCTCCAAACTTCAAACTATTTCTAAACTTGGGGTTCACCATACCTCACTAAGCTACAAGTTTGGGGTCTCTAGATTCCATGTCGACGGGGCGTCAGGGAGTGGACTACTTACAATGGATATTAAAAAGGATGGTCCCTGAACAGGTGTGGGTCTTCTTGGGAAGGATCTGATACAATGGGAAATACTACAAAGACAAAAAGGATATTTAGCCTATGCTTAGGCCTGCCTGCTCCACCTAAGCTAGTATTATCATTTACTTTATGATCTATTATTCAGTCTGAGACTAAGTAAGTCTGAAACTTCCCTTGAGGTGAGCTCTCATGGGAACAGAGATGAACTTGGGTTCTCCAAGTTCCAAGCTAACCCTAAAACTTGGGGTTCTTTTAGATTCCACTTTGACCGAACTTCCTTTTGGTCGAGGCATAACATCCCTGACCAAACAAATGGGCAAATGGGTGTTGCTTAAGAGAGTTTGACCTTGTTATACTAATGGTGGAAAATTTTGGGGTATAGGTATGGACAACTGGCATTTGGGGGCAGTCCCCAGATTCTTGTGCATTGACATTTGGGCCAGAAAGGCAGGCTGTCTGCCTTTGGCAAAATTCTAACAAACAAAACACTACCCCATTTCCCTAGTCTTTCAGTCTTTTGACTACCGTGAGTCCTGAGGGTGGGTCCTGATGTAAGGTTTCTGAGGTCTCTCCTTTGCTGTGCCTTGTGTAGACAGCTTCATTGCTGCAAGAGAAAATGGGAGAAATCCATAAACATATTCTCCAATAGAACTTGATTGACTCCCCATATACATACTTATCTACAGGGTTAATAAATGTTGCTATTTTTGGTTTGTGTTAAAATGCTATCAGTTCTTAAATATTACTTGAATACTGGTACTTAAATCTGAAAATGACCCTCCTCACTGTTTGTGGCCAAAAATAAAAATATCAGCTAATACTAAGTAAAATTCTAATTAAGTATCCTTTTATAAAAATCCCAAAACCATAGTAAAAAATGCATGACAATTTCAGGTTCAAAACAATTTAAAAAGTCAAGTTCAGAGTCTCAGAATTAAAATATTTCTAGCTTCCCCCATTTTAATTTTTCACACACACACACACATACACCCTTTGGGGTGGTCGCGCGATGCTGGGGATTTAAAAAAAACCTGTTTAAAAATGCTACTTAGATTCTACCACTTATATGTATTGCTTCCCCCAGTTTTGACACTGATATGTGCTAGGCCTTTCTTATGACCTGAATTTTTCTGTTTAAGAGCCTGGGGGGGGGAAGGGGATCTCTTTATCCTTTCTTTGACTTATTTAAAATGGCTAAAAACTTCTACCCAACTGCCTTTTAAATTCTTATATTTCCCAGGCCTTGCCTCTCTAGGGATTCCTACATTATATAGAAGGGAGAAAACTTGCCATAATAGGAGAAAAGCCGGAAAGGATTTAAATGAGGGAGAAATGCTCCCTTAATTTCAAATTAATGCCATGTATAAATTGGCCATGATGCCCAGCCTTGTGTAGAATCTGCCAGAAGTTTCTTCCTAGGGAGATCCAGCTGAGCATCTTCTCAGCTCTCCCATGATCTGAAATCATACCTGCAGTTGTCCACAGTTGCTCCTAGGACTGTATCATAACCCTTTTTTCTCAATAGCATTTCTTTCAAATTATCTTCCCATGCAATTCAACCTTAAATGTCAATTCTCTCTAACCCTGCTCAGGGTTAAAATAACCTATCTCCGGTAGCTAACAGTTATTTCTGGCCTCCATCATTCTTTCCTAAATTCTTCTGATTCTGCCTTGGGACAATTACATCCTGCAGTCCTACATAAATACTGAATCTATGTTGTGCTAACTTACAAAAGCACTCTGTTAACTCTTGCTGCCAGTTTTCAACTTAACAGGTACTACTTTATACCTCTTAACAATGTAAAATGCTACTGAGTTGAACTTTCCCTACTTTAGCTAGATCTGGGAGCCAGCTCTTTTCATTTCTAGGCTCTCCACTTAAAGAGGATCTTGCTCAGGGTAAAATTATAATTCCCAGGGGGAAATAAAATGGCCAATTATATAACTACTTTAGTAATAGTTCTAAAAGTCAATGAAAATGATAAGAGAATACTTATCCAGATCCAGTAGTCCTTGGAGGCTTGGTGAAGTCCTGTAGCTGTGAAGTTCCTTGAAGAGACATTTCCACAGCTTCTTTCCTTCAATCTTCAGGCTGTAAAAATCTTGCCTTTGTTTTGGCTCCCTGGGTAATGGCTGGGATAATCATTAGGGTTTCAGGAATTCTGAATGAATTCTTTTTTTTTGCCAAAAAATCATTTAAACACATAAGCCTTTCCCAAGTATTTCTCATCCATTTACAACAGCACAATAGTCAGGTCTGCAGTTAACCAAACTGAAATGAACTTTCTTATATTTCAGAATGCACACGCATCAGAAAAACCTTTTCCCTAGAAATAAATAATAGCTTAACAAAAATGTGAAATTATAGCATTCAAATAATAAGAGTTAATACCTAGAATAAAATGCATCTCGTTATTACCATAATTAAAAATTAGCCTCTTTCAATATTCATTATTTCTCACATTAACTATACCGAAACTGGAAAAAAAGATTAGAATTTAAAGTTATGAATCCCAGACCTCCTTTGGTCCCTAGATTGCCAGTCCCTGTATTTTTAGGTTTGGGAGGAATTAACAACTTTCAGACATTTTGACTAACATTTAAATCACAAGCATTTAAAGTTATTAGTGAAACCTCCAACTAAAAATACATCACAGATACAATATAGGCAAAACCTCACAGAAAATCAAGAAGAAATCCAGAACTTAAGTTCTTAAACTTCTATGAGAAGCCTTTTTTTTTCCCCCTCAAAGATTTACAACCATTTAAACCTTAAGCTATGGCCTTTCAAGCCATGAAGAAATGTTCTCTATTTTAATCAATTTAAAGCAGTTACCCACAACTTCAGTTGAACACTTAGGCTCCAACACTCCAGCTCAGCTTCCCATTCAAAGTTTTAGACCATTCACACATCTGAACTACACTATCCTCGCTTTTACTTCTGGTAGAGATACTGCTTCACTCACATACACATACACTAACACATATACACCAAACAAAAACTTAACTAAGTGTGGAGGTTGCAGTCAGGTTGTGCTGGACTCCATTTTGGCCAACTTACCTTGGGAGCAGATTTGGTTGATCTTCAACACTCTTTCAAACAATCGCAGGTACCTGGCCCATATTTTATGGACATGAATTCAGCAGCTGTCCCACTATGGGGGCATGCTGGGGCCCCTGTAAAACCATGGTTGCCCAATCGGTTCCTGATTAAAGAGAGGTTCATTGCTGAGAATCTGGCTTGACCCAGCCGACCTGCGAAACTGACTCCTGGCTGAACTCACTGGGTTCTTGTGTGTATCTCATGTCTGGTGTTCAGCTGGCAGGAGGCACAGGCAGCCATTTGTTAACTTGGAAATAACACAGATCTACTAAAGTAGTTAGAAAAACCAAGTCTTTAATCGGGAAAGGGATAAGTCCAATGTTTGGCTGTGTCCAGAGCCCAGTGCCATAAATTTTTACAGGGTCTATACCCTGGGACTCTGGGGACATTATCCCTGGGAGTGATACCATGCTAGATGGCTGCTCCAAAGAATAAAAGAATTTGGGAAGCTTAAATACTTTTTGGGGAACTGAGGGACAGGGAAATATGATTGATTGACATTACCATGGTGACAGTGTTCAAACTACACTGACTGGCTACAATCAGGCTTGGGAAAGGAACTATAATCAGAGACTAGTATGTTACAAAAACGAAAAGGATATTTAACATATGCTTAGGCCTGGCCCCTCCACCTAAGCTAGTATTGTCATTTAATTTAAGGTCTATAGTTCACTGGAACAGGAATGAATTTGGGGTCTCCACCTTTTAAGACATCCTCAAAACTTGAGAAGATAAGGGTTATTTTTTTTAAATGAAATTTGTGCCCAAAGGTATATACATGCGTTTCTTTTTGAATTGAATATCATATTGGAATGCATGAAATAAGAAAAATTTAAAAATTACTATGTAAGGCAGTGATGGTGAACCTTTTGGAACCTTTTAGGGGTCTGTCCTTCCCCCTCTCCCCCCACTGTGTGCCATGCTCCACCCTCCCAGGATGTGTGCAGTGTCCTGCTCCACTGAATTGGGTGTGGGGGTGGAGCCTGGCTCCAAGCCTGTTTTTTAGGGAGCAGGGTAGCTGCTCCTGTGGCCACAGGAACCTGCCCTCCTGTACTCAGCCACCCCAGGGGTGGGCAGAGAGGGGGTGCTTCTGCCCAAGCCCAGTGGGGAAGGTGGGGAAAGGATAGGTGAGGAGGTGGCTCAGACATCCAATGCCCTTCCCCCTACATGTGGGGACGGGACTGGGGCTAGGCACAGGTGCCCACACAAAAGTCTCTGAGTGCTGTCTTTGGCACACGTGCCATAGGTTCGCTATCATGGATATAAGGGATTTTCCCCACCATTTCTTATTTTTTGGGTACCATGTCTGAGGAAAAAAAGAAATAGGGACCAAATATGTATGTGTATATATTTCTATATGTATGTATGTTTACCTACATACATATATAGTAAGTGTATATATATATATATATATGTGGGGTGTGTGTGTGTGTGTGTGTGTGTTTATACACAGGATTGTTGTGAGTCTGAAATGAGCTATAGTACTGGCCTATAGTAGGCAAATATAAATGCTTATTCTTCCCCCACCCTCTACTTCCATTAAAATTTCAGCAGATTTTAATGTATGGTATTACCTCAATTGGTTATTTTACATTTTAAAAATTTGTCTCAGTTTTATTGATTTGGATGAAAAACTCTGTTGATCTTAAGCAATCTTTTAATAAAGTATTTTATGAAGTGATAGAATTGTGGATATATTGGCTCCATCTTTCCACATCTGAAAATAATAAAACTCAAAAATATTTCCAACTAATCAAATTCCTTGCTTCCTCTCCAATGTATTTCATTGTATCATTGGAATTTCTAGTTAGAATGATCTTATGTAAGAAACAAAGTTGAAATTATGTAGATGACTAAATTAAAAATTTTATAATGAAGCAGTGTTGCTATTCAGTTATTTTTTAATTGTGTCTGACTCTTCATATCCTCATTTGTAGTTTTCTTATCAAAGATGCTAGAGTGGTTTGCCATTGTTCATTTGTCAGATGAGGACTGAGGCAAGCAGTGTTAAGTGATAGGTCACACAGCTAAGTGTCAGAGGCTTGATTTGAACTCAGGAATATGAATCTTCTTGCCTCCAGGCCTGCCCCAGTGAAAGGAGTGAAAGCATGCTATAAATTGGTCTAAGGACTGAACTTATGGCCCCATTAAGTAAAAAAAAAAAAAAAATCAATGTAAGGAAGAATTGGTAGAAAATGGTTGGTTAAACTTAATCCCCTCTGCATGGATATTGGTAGGTTAACTAAAATAGCAGGATTAATTGGTTAGGATTTAAAAGAATTAAAACATATGATCTTATTCATTGGTCCTTGAATCATTTTGTATCTTCCCCATGTTTTCAAAATTAATGTGGTATCATCCTTTCAAACTAATGATTTATGTGTTTCTTGGCATTTCCAGTTATAAATATGAAAGAAATAGGTGCTTCTTGATTTATTGAAAGACAATTAAGAATCCCCCTGCTCCATACTAAAATGACATGACTTATAACAAAGCAAATATTGATTTCTTTAATATATCACTTGACACAAATAAAGGAGAGTTAATGTTACCAGGAGTATCATGTGCCCAAAGAGTTGGATGGACCAGTAAGGCATTCAAGATAGAGTCACAAGACATATATTTGAATCCTTATTTTTTTAATTACTAATTATATAACTTTGGGCATCTTATTCTGTGGCTCAATTTTCCCATATGTAAAAAGAGGATAATACTATTTATTCTATTGGATTTTAAGTTTTTTTTTTTGTTATTTAAGCTCTCTTGCCCATAATTTCTTTACATATAGGAAATATTTTTAATTTTATAAGTTTTTATTGCTATCTTTTTTTTTTCTCTATTATCAGTTTCTCCCAATATCTCTCTTTCTCCCCCTTCCAGAGAGCCATACCAAAGGGTATTTTTTCAAAGACAAAAAGAAAGTGAACAAAGAGGGTAAAATCATTATGACCAAATAAAGCACTGGAAAAAAAAACTGGAAACATGTACCATGTGCAACAGACATGAACCTCCCACATCCATGAAGAGATGGATTGGGGATGTCCTCTGATTTCTTCATTTGAGACATGCTTGATTTTTACAATTTTGATGTGTTCACTTTTGATTTTTTCCCTTTGTATATGGTTATTTTTCAATTTATATTGTTGTAGTCATGTACATTGTTTTCATGGCTTATGGAAGAGATTAAGGTGAACTTGGAAGGAAGATGAGCAAGAGGGAAGTAGAGGTCAGTGGGCTTCATATGTAAAATTAAGATCTGGGACAAAGTAATGTCTAAGGCCCCTTTAAGATAGAAAACTCTAATCTATGATAACAGTTATAAAATTTCTGATTAATTTGTGTTTTATTTTTCAGTTTATATCTCTTCAAACTAGGAATAGCTCCACAGATGGCGGATTTATTGGAAGAAGTAGACTTCACAGGTACTAGTCTACTCCATTACTTCCTAGCTTTAAGGATACCTAATCTCATAGCCATTGGATATTCCACTAGTAACAATCATAACCCCTAAGAAGCTAGTCATTGAGAGTTGATATGATCAAAACATCACCTTGTAACCAACATTGTGATGTGCCTCTTCAAACTCAGACATTCCAGTTTTGACAACAGATATGACACCCACGATTAGGCTCATATAGCTTAGGTTTTTTGGCAAAGCCTTTGGAAATGTAGGATCTACCTCCATGTTAACTATGAGGCACTAGAGGGGGGTGTCAGTAGAATTTCCATTATTTTTCAGTATTTTTAAAAATCTAGAATATCCTATAGTAATTTCTAGTTAGCTATTTCTATCCACCTGGCTTCAAATATGTAACATTATGTTCAATGTCTTCCTTATGACTAATTAATTGGGAACTAAATGTTTAAAGCTTATAAAAACTACCAAAGTTATGTAGTAAGATGTTTTTTGTTGGAGAAAAGCCTCTTAACTGGTCAACAAGCCCTGAATTCTAGTCCCAGTTATGTGATAACTTATCTATGGGACCTTTAAAAGCTAGTTACTTTCCCTCTCAGGCAAAGTTTCCTTACCTATAAAAATGAAGTGGTCAGAATAGATAATGCTGCTCTCCTGTTCCTTCAATTCTATAGTTTTTAGTTTCTTTTATCTGGGCTTATGCTTGCTTTCAATTACTGTAAAAGTAGGAATGGAGCAGGTTATTAAGCATTTGAAAAGCCAACGAGAAAATTTTACATTGGATCCTGGAGTTAATAAGGAGCTACTGGAACTTAATAAATTGGAAGATGTTATAGCCAGACCTGCAACAAAGGAAGATTATTCTGACAGCTGAGTGAAGGACTGGAGTGGAGAGAGATCTGAGGCAGGGAGACCCACCAGTAAGCTATTTCAGTTATCCAAATATGAGGTGAGGTGATAAGACCTTGTACCTGGGTGGTGGCAGTGTCAGAAAAAGAGAAGGGAGCATATACAAGAGTTGTTAAGAATATAGAATAGAATAGAAAGTTCTTCATAATTAATTGGATGTGGAGGTGAGAAAAAGTGAGGAGTTGAGAATGACACCTAGGTGACTGGTAGAATGGTAATGCCCTTGGTGTTCAGAAGGAAGCTAGGAAGAGGAAAGGGATAGTTTGAGGGACAAGATTTTGAATTCAGTTTTGAACATTTTGAGTTTAAAATGTCTATGAGACATTCATTTTGAGATATCTGATGGTCATTTGGAAATATTAGATTAGAGACCCAGAAAGAGAGCTAGAAAAGTAGCTAAAGTGATAATTTTCCAAAGTAGAGGTATGATATTGCATTCCTCCTGACTCAAATTGGCTCACTCTGGCTTCCAGATCAAAGGCAAAATCTGCTGTTTGATTTTCATTCAAAGCTCTGCATAATGTTGTAGCACTGTACCCCCCACCTTTCCAGTCTTCCATCTTATTCCCCACCACATACTTTTTACTGTTCCATGAACAAGATATTCCTTCTCTTGACTCTGGGCATTTTCTCTGGTCATTCCTCATGCATCCAATGTGCTCTTTCCTTGTCCTTTATTGACTTAAGTGACTTCCTTCAAGTCTCAACTGAAAATCCATTTTCCATAGGAAGCCTTTCCTAACCTCATTAAATTGGGCTTTTTTTTGCCTCTCTATTGTTGTCTGTAGTTTATTTGTACATAATTGTTTCTCATTAGATTGTGAGTTTCTTGAGAGCAAGGCATGTCTTTGAGTTTTGTTGTATCCCCAAACTATAGCATGGTTCTGACACATAGTAAACACTTAGTAACTAATATTTATTGACTGATTGTCAGGTTACCAGGAGTGAAAATATGAAGTGAAGAGGGGAGAGATGTCTGTAGACAGAAGGACTGGGGGTAATGGAAGTTAAAGAAGGGTACATGATAATAATGGAATAAAATAGAAAGAGACTCATAAATCATGCCACTATGGTGAAGTAAGGAATGAGACTGGAAAAACAAACTGAATTTAACAACTGCAGTGGCCTTTTATGGCCATAGCTTGAAGAGTGAATCAAAACTCTCTTTGTCTATCAATCAGCAACTTTTAAGTTAATCAAAAATGTAAGTACCCCTACTTAGTACCTTACTAGTCACTAAGTATGAGAGTTCACAAGTCACTTGCTAGAGTGGGTGATAACTCCAGAGGCTAATGTCCACCCTCACTTGGGCAGTGCTAGGCAAATTGAAAGACTGAGATTGGTTCCCAGAAAGTGGGGGAGAAGCAGGAAGTGACCTCCAGAAAACTGCTTTAAAAAGGCCATCTAGAAGATTCAGTCTCTGACACTCTGCCTTGGTGAGCCCAACTAGAGGAGGAGAGGAGACTCTTCTCATGGATCCTGCTGTGATAAATGGAGTGATTTGTTCTTGGTTCTTTGGTGAGGATACCCTTTCTATTCGTTGGCAATTTGGTGGGACACTCCCTTCAGCATGGGTTGTGGTGATATTCTTGGTGGTCTTAGCCTCAGTGTGCACTGAAGGTTCTCAGAGGATTCTTCAGCATCTCCTGGCTCTTTGGATTTCAGATTCCTACTTAGGACTGGATTCTGGTGAGATTCGCTTTCGGATTTGCATTTGTGGTCCAAGACTTTAGGATGATTAAAATCGGGGTATTGGTAGCTAAGCAGTACTTTGTCTCTTTATCTACATTTTTCCATTTTTACTCTTTCCACCTCTTTGTAAATAAAACTGCTAAAAGTAATTTTGACTTAAGCTGTAATATTTTTAATTGTTAACCACAATATTACTTTAGAATTCTCAAATTTAGCATGAAACCTGAATTTAAATTCTTTCAATAGAGCAGTTTCAAGAGCAGAGATGAAAGCCACATTTTAAGATGCTGAAATATAAAATCAAGGGTGAGAATAGTGGAAGCAATGAATGAGGAGACAACTATTGCTAGGGATATGAAGCTGGGAGAGGGAGTTAGCCCCATTAAGCAGATGATAAAAGTTAGATTCCAGTAACTAGAGGCATTTAAGTGATTTTGAAAAATACTCTATACCTTATTTTTCCTGTAGCCTACCTAAATATCCTCAGAGGATAAATCATTTTTAAGGCCACTCTCAATTATTGTACTTGGCTAAAAGAATCCTAGATTTGAGAAGCAGTTTCTATGTTAATTATCAGGTATTATCCTCAAGTAATCTAGGCAGAGCCTTAATTTCCTTTTTTTAAGACCAATGAGATTAAGTAAATTATTATTTTACTGCTAAGTATATTTTACATTCATCATCTGAGTCAGATTAAACATGAGGATCTAGGAAAGTATAAAATCTAATTATTATAGTTCTTAAAAACCAACAGTCATAAAAGCAATATGGCATATTGTATATAGATCACTGGGTTTAGAGTCCAGAAAACATGGTTTTTAGTCTGCCTCAGACAGTTTTCAGCTATGCAACCCTGAGCACATAGTCACAATACTTGTAGACCTCTTCATCAACACATTAAGGGCACCTAACTGTCTCAGTGGATAGAAAAGGTTTGGAGACAGGGGGTCCTGAGTTCAAATGTGACCTTGGACAGGTCTTAATTGTGTGACCCTGGTCAAATCACTTTACCACAATTGACTAGCTTTGCTACACTTCTACCTTGGAACTAATACTTAGTATCAAGTCAAAGACATAAGGAAAGGGCTTAAACACAAATACCTTTAATTTATCAAGGCAATAATTTAAGGTAAAACAGGGCAGACTTTTATCATCACATCATTTCTCTTATTTGCTTTTTTCTTAAAAAATTCTATTCCTCTCCAATGTTCAGTGCATGCTGCAGTCATTGCAATTAATGAAGCCATTAAGAAGGACATCGCAGAGCAGACTCTAGTAACTCTGAAGAATCCAAAAGCAGGTTTAACCTCTGTCGATGATAGGCTGGCCGACAATTACCAAAAGGAACTTTGGGAAGCCAAGCAGAAAAAGGAAGAGAAGGTACTTCAATAGATAATGTGTAAATGTAAAACATGGGTAACTGTGTTCCTGGGTGTTGGAAACAGAATAACAGAATTGTCAGCTGATAAAAGTGACTACTAGGGAGCTATTTGCAGCATTACCTATTAATGAGAAAGAAAGCAGGGCAGGGACAAAAGAATGTGAAGGTTTATAAAGAGGTAAGAGACTTTGAATTCCAAGCCCCCAAGTACATGTGGAATTTGCAGTTTTATTGAAGCTCACAAGAAAAGAAGCAGGAGATGTGTTTGAGATCAAAAGGATAGAGGGAGGGTTTACTTTAAAAGTACTGGAACTGGGGCAGCTGGGTGGCTCAGTGGATTGAGAGCCAGACCTAGAGACAGGAGGTCCTAGGTTCAAATCCGGCCTCAGACACTTCCCAGCTGTGTGACCCTGGGCAAGTCACTTGACCCCCATTGCCTACCCTTACCAATCTTCCACCTATAAGTCAATACACAGAAGTTAAGGGTTTAAAAAAAAAATTTAAAAAAAAAAAAAGCTAAAAGTACTGGAACTACTGTGATGGTGAAGCTTGGCATGTGTGCCAAAGAGGGCACCCAGAGACCTGTCTGGTAGCGTGGGGGTTGGGGGTGGCAATCCCCTGCAGATTCTCTTCCCTGCCCCTGAGCACTTACTGCCTGCCCTGAGCAGAGTAGTCAGGGCAGGCCTTCCCTTTGTCCCTCCGCTGAGTGGGACTCAGGGTTGCAGGGGTCAGAGAAGGCAGGGATCTCCTCTCCCAAGAGCAGGGCCAACCTCATCCCGGAGAAGATCTCCCCTGCTTTCCCTCCTTCCCTGTCATCTGCCAGTCTCTGGGGGGAGAACTGAGCCACCATAGGGTAACTGCGCTCCCTCTGGCCCCTGCTCCCACTCCCATGGGAGTGGGGGGCCCAATAGGCAGGCGGGGCTGGATACAGAGGAAGGTCCCATGGCCACAGGAGGAGGTGGCTTTGTCTAGGCATGAGCTTGTGGGGAGCTGGCCCCACTCCCACATGCAGAGTGAGGGGAGCTGGGGAGCTGGGTCTCTGAGTCATCTCTGCCCTGTGCTTGACCCACCTCCTCAGCCATGGCCATGGAGTAGCTTCCTCACTCAGGCAACCAAAGGGGAAGCTGGGTTCAAGGGCAGATCCCCATGGCTGCAGGAGTTGGCTTCCCCAGGCTGCAGCCAGCTGGGATCCAGCACTCCCCAAAGCCCCTCTCTCCAATGCTGGGGAGGGGGGACGGCGTAGCACATTGTTGCAGCGTGGGCAGGACCATGTCAGGAGTTGGGACCCGGGCACCAACTCCTGTGGCTCGGGGGAGACAACCCCACATGTCCCTAAGGGATTCCAAAAGGTTCACCATCACTGACCTAGAATCACTTCCCAACCCTAGTTTTCATGGAATGCTCATGTTCCTCATGTTGTTCCTTGAGAACAATCTCAATCCCAGCTATATTTTTCCGTAAAGTTCTCTTGTATGAAGCCATGGGCATCAATATGTGTACTTCATGCCACAATTTTTCAGTGAAAAGGCTTGACTTCCCTTGCTTCCCCTCCCCTCAGACAGGTGGCCAGAACTTTCAGCCAGAGTTTATTCATTTCCCCACAAAGCAGCTGTATTCACAACTTCATGCCTCCCATGGTTAGTTTATTCTAGTCTAGATTCATCAGGCTGATAAAAGTTTCAGCTCTGCATAATAAATGCAGTCTTTAAGCTCTGAGATGAGGAATCAAAGAGAAAATTTGTAGCTCCCAGGAGAGCTTTTTCTCCAAGTTGCGTGGGAGGAGTGGCAAACCACTCCACTGTCTTTGCCAACAACATCCCAAACAGAATCATGAAGAATTAGATAAGACAAAGAATTGAATGATAAAATAAATGGTTTTACAAATATTGAACAACAGTAACAAAAATGAATTTTAATTTTGTATTAAGCCCATATTTGGCGTGAGAATCAGTACCACATTTAGAAAGATTTTACCTTCAGGACTTAACTCTTTAAAACCTGTTTGCTTTTTGGGGGCAATTGGTGAAGGTATTGTTTTTCAGAATATCCTTCTGTCTGAAGAGGAAAGAGATGCATATGAGGAGCTACTGACTCAAGTAGAAATACAAAGAATCATCAATAAAATCAACAGTAAGTGATGTCATTTTATGAAGGAAGTGCCTTCTATTTTGCTAGATGATAGCCCGAAATAGAGGAAAAGGGAAGACAGATGTGTTGCCCAATTGTATTTTTGAAATGAAAAATAATGTAGAAAAGGTTACTATTGCTAATGATATATATAGGATGGTTGTTTGGTTATTTTTATATATTATGCTTTTAGGTCCTTAGAATTTTTTGCTCCTCAACTTTTAAAGTCCCTCGCTAGTCAATACAAACTTTTAGTAGTCAGTTCTATCACACCACTTCTACTTCTGACTACCTACACTGGGACTTTGAATTTTGTTGTGGATTCTATTGACTTTTTTGATTCTGAATCTTTTTATTGACTTTATGATTCAAAATTAATTTTTTTAGTATATTAGGGTCTTGGATTTTGCTTGGATTTCTATTTTTTTTTCTGTTTTGAATATGTTGACATCATGAATGAAATTTAAGTCATTTCTTGGATGGAGAAAGAGCCTACAGATCAATGTTTTTCCAATTGTTTAGATCTAGTTTTAATTGTTTGGAAAGTGTTTTGTAGTTGTGTTCATATAATTCCTGTGTTTGTTTTGGTAGATACATTCCTAAGTATTTTATATTGTGTATGGTGATTTTAAATGGTATTTCTCTTTCTACCTCTTGCTGCTGTGATGTGTTGGAAATATATAGAAATGCTGATGATTTATGTGCATTTATTTTGTTAACTGCAACTTTGCTAAAGTGGTTGATTATTTCTACAAGCTTTTTAGTTGATTCTCTAGGAATTTTTAAGTAGACCATCATATCATCTGCAAAGAGTGATAGCTTAGTCTCCTCATTACCTATTTTAATACCTTCAATTCTTTTTCTTCTCTAATTGCTATTGCTAGTGTTTCTAGTACAATTTTAAATAATAGAGGTGATAATGGGCATCCTTGTTTCCTGCCTGATCTTATTGGGAAGGCTTTTAATTTATCCCCATTGCATATGATGCTTGTTGATGGTTTTAGATATATACTGTTTATTATTTTTAGGAAAAGTCCTTTTATTCCTATACCTTCCTAGTGTTTTTTTAAAACCCTTACTTTCCGTCTTGGGGGCAATACTATGTTTTGGCTCAAAGGCAGAAGAGTGGTGTAAGGGTTAGGCAATGGGATTTAAGTGACTTGTCTAGGGTCACACAGCTGGGAAGTGTCTGAGGACAGATTTGAATGTAGGACCTCCCGTCTCTAGACCTGGCTCTCAATCCACTGAGCCACCCAGCTGCCCCCAGTTTCTAGTGTTTTCAATAGAAATGGTGGCTGTCAAAGGCTTTTTCAGCATCTATTGAGATAATCATTTGATTTTTGTTTGTTAGCTTATTGATAATGGTCAATTATATGTGTATGGTTTTCCTAATGTTGAACCATCCTTTTATTCCTGGTATAAATCCCACCTGCTTATGATGGATGACCCTCATATTCACTTGCTAGAGTCTTTTTGCTAGTACTCTATTTAAGATTTTTGCATCTATATTCATTAGGGAAATTGATCTGTAGTTTTCATTCTCTGTTTTTGGTCTAACTGGCTTTGGAATTGGTACCATATTGGTGTCATAAAAGGAATTTGGTAGAACTCCTTCTTTGCTTATTATGTCAAATAATTTTATAGTATTGGGATTAGTTGTTCTTTGAATGTTTGATAGAATTCACCTGGAGATTTTTTCTTAGGGAGTTCTTTGATGGCTTGTTCAATTTCTTTTTCTGATTTTGGATTATTTAAGTGTTCTAATTCTTCTGCTCTTAATCTAGGCAATTTATATTTTTGTAAATATTCATCCATATCACCTAGATTGCTATATTTATTGCCATATAATTGGGCAAAATAGTTTTTAATGATTGCCTTAATTTCCTCTTCATTAGAGGTGAGGTCTTCCTTTTCATCTTTGATACTGTTAATTTGGTTTTATTCTTTCCTTTTTAAATTAGATTTACTAGTACTTTGTCTATTTTATCTGTTTTATTAAAATACCAGCTTCTAGTCTTATTTATTAATTCCATAGTTCTTTTCCTTTTGATTTTGTTAATTTCTCCTTTGATTTTTAATATTTCAATTTTAGTTTTCCTCTGGGGATTTTTAATTTGTTCACTTTCCAGTTTTTTTAAGTTGCATGCCCAATTCATTGACCTCTGCCCTCCCTAATTTGTTAATATATGCAGTCAATGATATAAATTTCCTTCTTAGTACTGCTTTGGCTGCATCCCAAAGGTTTTGGTAAGAAGTCTCATCATTGTCATTCTTTTTGATGAAATTAATTTTTTGTATGATTTGTTCTTTAACTAATTTTGGAGAATCATATTATTTAATTTCCAATTAGTTTTTGATTACTTCTCCATGTATCCTTGCTAATAACTATTTTTATTATTGCATTGCCATCTGATAAGGTTGTATTTATTCTGCTTTTTTGCAATTGTTTGCCATGTTTCTATGCCCTCGTACATGGTCAATCTTTGTGAATGTTCCATGTGCTGCTGAAAAGAAGGTATATTCCTTTTTGTCCCTATTTATTTTTCACCATATAGCTATTAATTCTAATTTTTCTAAGATTTCATTTACCTCTCATCTCTTTTATTTATTTTTTTTTTTTTGGTTTGATTTATCTAGATCTGACAGGGGAAGGTTCAGGTCTCCTACTAGTATAGTTTTATTATCTATTTCCTTCTTGAGCTCTCTTTTAGAAATTTAGATACTATACCATTTGGTGCATACATGTTGAGTACTGCTATTATTTCTTCATTGTTTATACTACCATTTGTCAGGATGTAATTACCTTCCCTATCTCTTTTAACCAGATCTATTTTTACTTTGGCTTTGTCAGAAATCATGATAGCAACTCCTGCCTTCTTTTTCTCAGTTGAAGCCCAATAGATTTTGCTCAAGCTTTTTATTTTTATTCTATGTATGTCTACCTGCCTTATGTATGTTTTTTGTAGACAACATATGGTAGGATTTTGGTTTCTAATCCACTCTGCTATTCGTTTTATGTGCAAGTTCATCTCATTCACTTTCGGAGTTATAATTATCAACTGTGTATTTCCAGACATTTTGATTCTCTCTCCTTGTCCTGTCCTTTCTTCTTTCACTATATTCTTCTATACCAGTGCTTTGTTTTTAATCAGTTCCCCTAATCCTCTTCCTTATTGTACTTCCCTTTCCCCCCCCCCCTCCCTTTTTATTCCCCTCTTATTGTTCCTTAAGGTCTTTTTAAGTTACCCCCACCCTCTCCCTAGTATTGCTGTTCATTTATTTTAGAAGTGTTAAAGGTACTATTTCTTTCCTAAGGTCAGATTTTCTTTGGAAAAGAAAATGCATCCTGTCTAAAAATTTTCACTGACACTCTAAGTTCTAAAATTGCCTGGCTGCCAATTTTTCTAGTTGATTATTCATTTTCCCCCTCCTTTTTAATTTGGACAAGTATTCATGACTCAGTGGAATGATTTTTGGCTAATAATGGTCATATGTACTTAAAAGTATTGAACAATGTTGTATGACTTTATAGCTTTAGTATAGAAAAAATTTTCTTCTGAAGCCTTTGATCTTTCCTTATTTGAAAACTTATAGTTCATCAGGACCAAAAGCTGATTTTGGGGAAAAAAATTATTTTAAAATATATTTCAATCAAACCACATTAAAGACAGTGAATAATAATCCACTTAAGCATTTTAAATGTAGCTCTTGTTTAGCTTAGAGAGAGTGTTTTGTTTTTCAAATACTAATTGAAGTTTTCAATTTCCAGCAGTATATTGTAGCTGCATATCTGACTATCTTCTGTAGCCCTTGAAAATAATTGATTTGCCAAAGGCTTCAGCTTGGTGTGAACTGAACTTATAGAACATGGTAGCCTAACTCCTGTGTTATCTTTGTTTTCTGTGCTCTGTTTTTCCTACAATATAGGGCAAGAGAAAGTTGTGTTGTCTTTTCTGTGGTAGAAGAGGATGTATCACTAATCTTTTCATGCAGATCAGGAATATTCAATAATGATTGACCTGATGCTGTGTGGATCCATTATGTTTCATGTGGTATAGAGTTTGCAAAAAGACATAATTCTCCCTTCAAAGGTTTAGAAAGAAGTGAAAACCTTACTGCATGATTAGCCTCTTATATCAAGGTGAGGTGTGGCAAAAGCCAAAGAGTACAAGGATAGCATTCTCCTGAAACCATTTTACCTGACATGTTCCTTCGGAGAGTAATAGAGTGTTCATTTTTCCTGAGTGTTTGTTTGAAGGCCAGTGTATCTTTTGGCCATGGGATGGATGCAGACTCAGCATAAGCATTTCATGACCATGAGTCATGTCAGATGGTGGATTGGCTTACAGAGGAAGTCTGTTGGGTCCTTGTGGATATTTTTAGAAAGGGAATAATTTTTTAGCTTGTCAGGAATGGGTTAGATGTAATCTTGGCTTTAATCTGTTCTGGTTAGCAAGGATAAGTGATGAAAAGGTCTAAAGTTTCTCTTTTGACTTTTATGAGTGCTGTCTGGATATCTGCCTTACAGGGATTGAGTCCTATTTTGGTCTTTTACCTCTATTCCCCAGTGGCACAAGTCAGCAATCATTTGTCTCATTGGTTGACAACTAATTCTATTCCCTGGTCCCAGAAAAGCAGCTAAGTCCATGTTTCCAACATTCCCTTTTAGGAAACCTTAAAACTTTCTTTGCTATAACCCCTTTGCATTTTCTCCATGGTCTCCTGGTCATAGAAGATGCCATGACTCTGTCTGCAGATTCTTTCCCTTTGAAAAATTATGAATGAGCTTATGTCTTCATGGGATTTGTTCCAATAAATTTAAAGAAGTTGACACAGTTAAATCACACATGTCTTAGTTATAGTGATCTTTGTTTTGAAATATGTGCAAGCAATATAAAATTTTGAAGATATGTACATTTTAAGTTTTTCTTTTAAATAATCCTTTTTAGACCACAGAGACATGAGAGGTGTATGTGTTCTGTGGAAAGTCAATTGCTAATTAGGCCACATGCTTACATTAAGACTTACTTAGTGCCAGATCCTTTGTTCAGCTCTTGAAACATGGAAAAAATGACAAAAACATGTTTACAGCTATGGTGATAATTGCCTGAAGATAAAGTGAGCATCTATTCAATCCCACTAACATTTGAGATATTTAGATGATTTTGTCCCTACTCTCAAATGGTTTAGTTTAAATACTGAATTAAATTAATAGTTCAATGGTGTTTGGGAGGGAACAGTAGAGAAACATATCAAATGATATCAAATTAAGAAGCAAACCAGAAAGTAGAGATGGTATTCCTATTCAGTTTTAGAAGCTTAAGATTCTTGAGGACTGGAAGAGTCAGGTTTGGTTTCTGATACAAGATGAAACACTAGACTGGACATTGAAAGGGAAGTGTCTATGCACTTGTGCTTTGAAATGACAATTCAGACTATAAAAATAAACTGGTCAGCTGTGAATTGGGCAACTAAATAAAGAGGTGTTAGTCTGAATGAGAATAAACAATGAAACTGTAAGGACAGAACCAGATATTTGAGATGAGAAAAGTAGAAAAACATGTTATTTTGAAGTTAAAATTGAGATATAGAAGAAAGTATAGATACCTTTCACAATTTTCGATCATTTGCACACACCAAAAAAGCAAAGTTTGCTGCAATTAAGGTATCTATCATTGAAAATTGGCTTCAAGATGGACCCCTTTTTAAGTACCTGTCCTGGTGTTCCTTAGGTAAGCTAAAAGGGTATATGGCAATAGCTGATCTAAGATTCTTATTCACAATTAATGAGACCTTCCATGTCTAGCACCACAAGGTAAAGTCAAGTCACAAAGACTAGGCTGGTTTTTCCCCTAAGGTTAGTGATCTTTAACCCCAAATCATTGAGAGATATAGTGGGAAAAACCACCAATGAAATTAAGTGAGATTCTGACTGCCATCGCATACTTCTCCAGGGTTTGTTGCAATCGATGAAATCAATGCTGTGATTCGAGAAGGTCATCCCACTAACACCATGAGTGCACTTCTGAATCCTGAGGCCCAGCTTCCTCCTGTTTATCCATTTGCAGCCGTTATGTATCAGAATGAACTGTTCAGCCTTCAGAAACAGAACTCTTTTGTAAGTGCAGAAGGACTCTGGCAGCATGACTGTCTCAGAGTGGAGTGTTTGGTTAGAAGAGCGGAATCATCTTGAAAATGAGGTGTCGACCTGGATCATTTCATATGATCTCAGAATGGGAAGAACCTTAAAAGACATTCAGGCCATTCATGGAATCTACTTGCTCTTTACTTAAAGTAATGATTCCCTAGGAAGCCTAGGCACTACGTTGTTTGGACTCCAATGGCAGGCGGTCCTGTGGATGGAGCATTGGACCAGGGGTCATGTAGGCAACGTTTCCAGTGGGGCCTGAGACCCTCGGGAGCTGGGTGATCCTCACTTTTCTGCCTAGGAATCTCTACTTGGCATTGATTCTAAGACAGAAGGGAGGGATTTAAGAAATAGACTGAGATGGAACAGTCAGGAAAGTAGGAGGAAAACCGGGAAAGTGCAAACACTTGAAATGTTAAGGCCACGTGACTTTTCTGAAGTTACTTAACCCCCATTGCCTAGCCTTTACCATTCTTTTTCCTTGGAACCTATGCACAGTACTGATTTTAAAATAGAAAGTAAGGGATTAAAAATTTTTTCTCTAAACCTTAAAGCTCTATATCTGAAATAATACTGATGCTAAATGTGACATTATCCAAAGTTGCCCTAAAAATCAGTTTGTAGAAATATGAATTGTTGGTATTATTATGGATTACTCTGTTATTTCTTGTTGTCCATCTTTTTTTTCCTCATTATCCACTGCTTCTCCTATTTCATTTTTTTTCGAGTTTTGACCATAACACCCATGGCAGAAATGTGTTTAATGAAGGTTTTTTTTCTGTTTTTTTTTTTTTTAAATGATACTTTGTCTCATGCTGTGAAAATTCTCCTCATTGATATGTTTTTTCCTACAGAACTACCTAGTCTATGATGAGGTGTCCAGAACAGTAGAAATGGTGTCAGGTATTGCTTTGCTTAACCAGGCGTTGGAAACTGAGGACCTTTTGTTGTCACAGGAGCGTCTCATAAATCCTTCAGTAGATTTCCATAACCTGCATGAAGACCACCTGGAATGGTAAGGGATCCTTCATTCCTTTCAGCTCTTTGTAAATGGTAGAGGTGGGATTCTGGCATCGTTTACTTCCAGGGACCTCCAAACTCACGGATGCAGTCCTCTAGTCAAGCCCCTTTTGAAATGTTTTGTTTCCTGATCTTACATATTCAAAGTGGTATAAAGTACTACGAATGCTCATGTGGGTTGTCTTCACTGTATTTCCTTTTTCAAAAATGTGAATGTTCTAAACCAAAGTGAAAAGTTTGAGAAACATTCCTGAATGAGGGAGAGAACAAATCCAGGATACTTTTCAGTTACACTGTGCAGGCTTTTCATCATTCGTGTTGGTGACCACCAGAGGGGAGATATTGTCGTATGTCTCCAAGTTTTGAAATTTGGTGAAATTCCCCACCTCACCCTCCACCCGCACCTGCCACTCCGAAAGTGAGCATAGGATCTACAGAGGAATGATATGTTAGAGGTCAGCTAACCTAGCTGCCTCTTTAATAAAGAAGGAAACTGATTCTTAAGTTCATTGCCTTTGCCTTTGGTCTCATGGGTAGTAAATGGTAGAGTACAGATTTAAAAAATAACAAAACATTTACCTTACATCTTTAGATCCATATAATTCTTGGGTTCTGAGGCAAAAGAGTACTAAAGTGGTAGAGAATACAGGTGAAGTGACTTGTCCAGGGTTAGGCAGCTAGGAAGTGTCTGGGGTCATTTTTTGAGTCCATGCCCTTCCCTCTCTTAGCCTGGCTCTCAATCCACCGAGCCATATATTTGTCTCTAGAGTCAGGATGTTAATCAGCTCTTCTGACTCCAAATCTCGCAGTCATAATATGGAAACAAATTCTGTTCAGAGAACCATGGCTGTGTGACTTGGATGGAGATTAACATTTCAGTCATGAGACCATTTTTGCCCTCATGGCCTTTATAGTCTAGGAGAGGGATTTGTGATGTATGTGCACTTGTAGAGAAAGATATACTGTGTTTCAATTTTCCAATCTTGTGAATTCTGCATTCCCAGCATTTCTTAGATCTACAGTCCATCAATATGGCGACCCTGGAAACCAGCCCTTCATCAGCTCTCACTTAGACAATAGCAATACATTATTTTTCTTTTTTCCTTTTTTTTTTTTTTTAATCCCTCAACTTCTGGAGGAACAACAAAGGCTGGCCAAGTGGGGCTATGATTTACCCAGGGTCACTGAGTTAGGAAGAGTCTGAAGCTCCTCCTACCCTTTTGTGCACTCAGGGGAGGATGGCTACAGGGGAAAGACCTTCCTTCCCTGAGCCTTCCATCATTAGTATGCCCCCACCTGGAAGGCATTTTATGTATACTGTAATTGTTTGTCCATTCCTGTGTAACCCCTCCAGTCTCCAAACAGCTCTTCAACGTAATCGATGTATGGTGACTTTTGTCTTCCTCAGGTATGCTAGCAGGCTCATGTCCATCAAAAGAGAAGCCTCATCTCGAGGACAAAATATCTTGAGCCGGGATGAAATCCAAAATCAAATCAATAAGATCAATTTGGAAATTCTAGAAGTTGATGAAAGTAAGTGCAATCAAAGTTTGGTTTTGCAGAATGGTTGAGAATTTTGATATTCTGGGTAACTAAAGATTTGACTTTCATCCAACAGTTTACACAATTTTTAATTCCAGCCCTTTTTTTGGGGAAATTGTTCTTATATTCATTACATGATTTTTATCTTAGTAAATGGAAAGAGAATCAAAACAAATATTGGTTTCAAGCCTGAAGAGAGGTTAGGGCTAAGCAAGTGGATTATTTAAATGACTTTGGCAGGGTCACTGGGTTAGGAGAGTATGTGAAGCCAGACCTGAATGCAGGGCTTATCAACTCTAGGTTCTGGGCTCTTATCCTCAGCCACACCTACCTTCCCCTCTCGATTTTTAACGGTGCCTTTTACATGGCAATGAATATAAGCTAACACTTTCTTGACTGTAGAGCTCTGATCATCATTATGATCATTGATGTCGATAGAAATGTAAAGGATGTGGGATATTGGGCTAAACCTTTAGTCATCCAAGGAAACATTCTGGAAAAATCAGAAAAAAACTGATGTGTGTCTCAATGTATAAAGTGCTGAATCTAAAGTCAAGAAGGCTTGAGGTCAAATCTTATCTCATATACTGACTAGATCTATTACCCTGGGCCAATGATTTAGTCTCTGCCAAAGTGTCCTCAACCCCAATATGGGGGAAATAATAGTACCTAGCTCTCGTGGTTGTTGTAAGGATCAAAGGAGATGATATTTAGGAAGAACTTAGTACAGTGCCTGTCACCTAGTAGGTGTGGAATTCATCCTTGTTCTCTTTCCTTGAATAAATTGCTGATACTTTCCTAGATCTCTATGAATATCAAAATGGATAAAAATCTGGAGTCTTAATTTCTAGTCCAAGCTATGTCTCTCACGCCTTTGGGACTGTTGGAAAAAATCATTTGTTCTCTTTGGGCCTCAGTTTCTTAATCTGTATAATGAGGATTTTGCAGAAGATAACCTCTAATCTCCTCTGTTGGATATATTTGAAGCTTTATTTTCTTTTATTTGCTGCCTCCATCTCTCGTTATCATCTGTGCCTTGGTGTCACCTTCTTTGGCCTGTCAGCCGTGGCTCATCTTAATTTCTCTGAAGTTGAATATATTGTGTGGCTTCTTTTACGCTTTTGACATTTTCTTGGCAGACTTCAGTGTTATTCGATTTTTAAGGCTTGTTGGGCTTCTCATGTTTTGAAATTTCCTAAACTCTATTGGAATATCTGTGACCTTGTCAACAGTAGCTGGTCAAAATTTTTTGCCGCCTTTTGATGGCTAGGAAGCCTGAGACTACTTTATATTTTCATCGAGGATCATTCATCTCTGATATTGTCTAAGTTTTGTATACCTGGTCCGGATTAGTGGTGATTGGCAGCTTTCAGCAAGACAGGACTGAAATGGAACTTGCGCAGTTCTGTTTCCAAAACCTTGATGATTAACAATATAGAGAGCCCAATATTGTACTGCTTCTCATGGGTTGTCTCATTTTTTTTAATTTGTCCAAAAAAATGCCCCCTTTTAGGCACCACAGGGGCATTTTACCATTTTATGTTCATAAAGAATTTTGGAAATCTGCTGTGAAATTGTTTGTTTTATATACAGACCTCAGTGTGGTATTTGGGTAAGAAGACCTGGGCTGAAATATCCTCTAACATTTCCGTGCACGATGGCAGGCTCTGATTTAGAGTTGAAAGGGACATTATGGGCCATGAAAATCCATGCCACCATCAACAAATTTGATAGTCAATACCTGTTTTTTTCCTGTAGCCTACCTTAATATCCTTGGAGGATGAATCATTTTTAAGGCCCTCTCAATTATTGTAAAAGAATCCTTGAATTGAGAATCAGTTTCTATTTAAATTATCAAGTATCAGCAAAACTAGGCAATGCCTTAATTTCCTTTTTTTAGGCCAAAGAGATTAGGTAAATTATTATTTTACTGCTAAGTATATCTTACATTCATCATTAAAACAAGAGGATGTAGGAAAGTGTGAATTGGCATAATTATTGTAGTTCATAAAAAGCAAGGGCCATAAAAGCAATATGGCATATTGGGTATAGACCACTGAGTTTAGTGTCTAGAAAAAAAGGTGGCTTTTATTCCTGCATCAGAAAGTTTTCACCTATGTAACACTGAGCACATAGTCTCAATATTTGTAGACCTCTTCACCATCATAACACATTAAGGGCAGCTATGTATCTCATTAGATATAAAAGGCTTATAGACAGGAGGTTCTAGGTTTAAATATGAACTTGGACATGTCTTAGTTGTGTGATCCTGGTCAAGTCACTTTGCCATAATTGCCAGCCCTTACTGTTCTTCTGCCTTAGTTTTAAGACACAAGGTAAGGGGTTGAAAACACAGACACACAGACACATACACAGATACACACACACACACACACAGCAAAATGGTTCTTCTTTCTTTTTATCCAGGCAATAACTTAAGGTAAAATAAGGCTGACTTTTATCATCACAACTTTTGTCTTATTGGCTTTTGTGGCTTAAAACAAATGCCTTCTATTCCTCTCTCATGTTCTATGCATGCAGCAGTCAATGCAATTAATAAGGCCATTATGGAGGGCATCGCAGAGAAGACTCTTATAACTCTGAAGAATGCAAAAGCCATTTTAACCTCTGTTGATGATGGCTTGGCCGAGAATTATCAAAAGGAACTTAAAGCAGCTAAGCAGAGAAAAGAAGAGACTGCAAAGGAGAAGGTACTTCATTAGATAACGAGTAAATGTAAAACATAGTTAACTGTGTCCTGGGTGTTGGAAATATAATAACAGAGTTGTCAGCTGATAAAATGTGACTACTAGGGAGATATTTGCAGCATTACCTATTAAAGAGAAAGAAGGCAGGGCAGGGACAAAAGAATGTGAAGGTTTATAATGAGGTAAGAGACTTTGAATTCCAAGCCCCCAAGTACATGTGGAATTTGCAGTTTTATTGAAGCTCACAAGAAAAGAAGCAGGAGATGTGTTTGAGATCGAAAGGTTAGAGGGAGGGTTTACTTTGAAAGTGATGGAACTGTGATGGTAAAGCTATGGCATGTGTGCCAAAGAGGGCACCCAGAGACCTCTCTGGTGGTTGTGGAGGTTGGGGGAGGCAATCCCCTGCAGATTCTCTTCCCTGCCCCTGAGCACTTACTGCCTGCCCTGAGCAGAGTAGTCAGGGCAGGCCTTCCTTTTGTCCCTCCCCTGAGTGGGACTCAAGTTTGCAGGGGTCAGAGAAGGCAGGGATCTCCTCTCCCAAGAGCAGGGCCACCTCATCCCGGAGAAGATCTCCCCTTTATTCCCTCTTTCCTTGCCAGCTGCCAGTCTCTGGGGGCTGACCTCAGCCAGCAAAGGGTAACTGCGCTCCCTCTGGCCCCTGTTCCCACCCCCATGGGAGTGGAGGCCCAATAGGCAGACGGGGCTGGATGTGTAGGGGAAGGTAGCTTTGTCTAGGCATGAGTTTGTGGGGAGCTGGCCCCCCACCCCCACATGCATGGTGAGGGGAGCTTGGTCTCTGAGTCCTCTCTCCCCTGGGCTTGACCCCCACCTCCCCAGCCCAATGCCAGGCAGTAGCTCCCTCACTCAGGCAGCCAAAGGGGAAGCTGGGTGCAAGAGCAGGTCCCCATGGCTGTAGGAGTTGGCTTCCCCAGGCTCCAGCCAGGTGGGATCCAGCACTCCCCAAAGCCCCTCTCTCCAATGCTGGGGAGGTGGGACGGCATAGCACATTGTTGCAGTGTGGGCAGGACTATGTCAGGAGTTGGGACCTGGGCACCAACTCCTGTGGCTCCGGGGAGACACCCCACATGTCCCTAAGGGATTCTAAAAGGTTCACCATCACTGACTTAGAATCACTTCCCAATCCTAGTTTTCATGGAATGCTCATGTTCCTCATGTTGTTCCTTGAGAACAATCTCAATCCCAGCTATATTTTCCCTTAAAGTTCTCCTGTATGAAATCATGGGCATCAATATGTGTACTTCATGCCAGTTTTTCAGTGAAAAGGCTTGACTTCCCTTCCTTCCCCTCCCCTCAGACATGTGGCCAGAACTTTTAGCCAGGGTTCATTCATTTCCCTGCAAAGCAGCTGTATTCACAACTTCATGCCTCCCATGGTTAGTTTATTCTAGTCTAGATTCATCAG
>NC_058130.1:340824066-340930569 GCF_016433145.1 Gracilinanus agilis | reverse complement strand
TTTTTTCTGCTCTGTAGTATAATGAGATGAACAGTGGAATGGGAATCAGGAGACCTGGGTCCTAGGCTTAACTTGACTCAATTTTGTATGTGATTTTGGGGTAATCATTTTAACTCTTTGGAGAGAAGGAAAGAAGGAAGAGAGGAAGGAAGGAAGGGAGAGAGGGAGGGAGGGAGGGAGGGAGGGAAGGAGGGAGGGAGGGAGGGAGGGAGGAAAAAAGAGAGAGGAACAGAGAGAGGGAAGAGGGGAGAGAAGAGAAAGGATAGTTAAGCAAAATCAATATATCAATATACTGTATCTAACAGTGCATACCAATAGTCTCCTACTTCTCTAAGAAAGGAATAAGATGTGTTTTATGATCTTTCCTTTTAGGCCAAGATTAGTCATTGCAATTATATAGCATTTATCTTTAGTGTCAAACTTTTTTTATCTCTTACCTTCTGTCTTAGAATCAATACTGTGTATTGGTTCCAAGAGAGAAGAGCAATAAGGGCTAAACAATGGAGGTTAAGTGACTTGCCCACAAAGTAAGGTCATGAAGCAAGGAAATGTGTAAGGTCCCATTTGAAACTAGACCTAGACCAAGACCTCTAGGTATGGTTTTCAATCCACTAAGCCACCTAGCTGCCCCTAAAGCCAAATATTTTTGATTAACTACACAAAGCATGCTATAGAAGAATCTTTTTGGCATAAAGACACTCATACCAGAGAAACAGACATGTCAGGAAAGGGAAGATTCAGTTATATTGAATGTAAAAAAAAATCATAGCAATGGCAATTTTATGAACCCTACATTCTTGCAAACTTTCAGGAGTTATGCAAATCCTTGATCCCTCAAGTACTCATTAGCACTCAGAACTTCTCTACTTCTTTAATCAGATTATTCCTTCCATTAGTTATGTGTATGCATGACTTATATTGCACTACCATATCCAAAGAAAAGACAATCCCTTTGAAGATAGGAACCAGGTCTTATTTCAACTTTGTAATTTCAATGCTTAACACAGTAGATATCTAGCACATAATAGACACTTAATAAATGTATGTTAAACTAAATTGTTTAACTGTCAAAATAGAATTATTAAATCGCCAAAAACTAATTTACACATCAGAACCTGAGCTCATTTTTATAAGTCTGTCACCATAAGAAGCTACTAAAGGAGCTGTTCCTGACAGGAAATAAAGCAAAGGAGTCAGGAAGAAGTTAATGTAAACTCTTAAGTATTTTACATGCCTGCAAAAAGATTTTAATAGGAAGTCCAAAGCGGAAGTTACAGGCCGAATTTTAAATTATAATTAGATATTAAGTATTGAAAGTATTAACTATGAATACGAATGGAACAGTATTTAAAATCATGTAATAAATATTTCTAATCATCAATTCTACAATCTGATCTTTTATAACTTACATCATTGAATTTGCTATTTTTTCCTTTTATGAAATATTATCAGATAAAATGATTTCTTTTACAAATTTAGAATAAATGACAGGACATGAAGTTACTTTGAAGATTTTTCTCCATAGCCTTCAGCATATCTTTTATAGAATAGATTGACAAACGACATCACTTTTGTCTTAGAAATTTAATGAAATACTCAAGTGTGCATGCATAAAAGAATATAAAAATCAACACAGGTGTGGGGGACCAAGGGATTAAATACCCCCCCTCCCCCAACTCTCCCTTCTTTATCCTGTAAGTTCACAAAGAGGACACAGGTGCAGAAAAAAGAGCACAGTAAGCTTGTGAAGGATATGAAAGCAGGGAGCATTCTCCTCCCTGGCTCCAGAGGCCAGGCTTTGGTCAAAACTATGTGTGTTGACTGATTCCAATTAGGCGTTGTTTAGTTCCCACAGAAAAAGGGATAAATTAGAGACCGCTTCTTCTAGCTTGGGGAAACAGTAGCCTAAAGCTTGCTGATAGAGTAACATGGTGGATTAAAGTTAGATTGTCATAAGCCTGTCAGTGTGAGAGTCTCTCCTCATTTTATGCTATCCCTCAGGCCCAATCCTGAGATCCCCAAGGATCAGGAGATTTTGGTGCCCAGCCATGGGGCACAATGTAACTAAGGTCCATGCCCCAAGAGTTGGCAAACTACTCTATGTCATAGTGTAAGCATAAGACTCCTGAGTTTGACAGCATAGTCCACTAAAGTCTGGTATGGAAGGTGTTCCAGGAGAGTAGGTCAGCCATCAGGGGGTTTCTACAGTCAGCTAGAAATCAGTTTCAGCCAGAGGATTCCCTACTATCTGGCCACAGGGAGAGACATCTCATCTTACTGTGTGGAGAACATCTCACCTCACAGTCAGAATAAAGAAGAAGGTTTTTCTTCAGTCAAGGTTTGATTTATGTAGGCATTACACATTCAAGGGGCAAGGAAAAAAGCAAGCAGGAGCACCTAGCAGAATGCTTCCCTTCTCACAGTTTTTAAAGAGACAGTACTTTGGAAAAAGCAAGATGGATTTTTTCAGTGAAGGTTGCAGACTGAGACACAAGAAGAATTATATTTTTTAACATAATGTAAAGATTAGTTATCAAGATCCTGAATTTATGTTTAATGTTTGTTTTATGTATTTTTATGTGTGTCCTTGTTACAGGTGTTGTCTTGGTGTCTTCCTAATTAGGCATTCACAAAATATGCTTCCGAGTCCTCCACAGAGGGAGGTAATTAATTCTGACCTCTAAACTTGACAGAGTGTTCCATAAATCTTCTTTTTCCTTATCTCAGATATCTCAGACGGGTCCATTCCCTTGGATTTAATCTTAAAGAGTGATATATGTAACTTTTTTTTTTTAAACCCTTGTACTTCGGTGTATTGTCTCATAGGTGGAAGAGTGGTAAGAGGTGGGCAATGGGGGTCAAGTGACTTGCCCAGGGTCACACAGCTGGGAAGTGGTTGAGGCTGGTTTTGAACCTAGGACCTCCTGTCTCTAGGCCTGACTCTCACTCCACTGAGCTACCCAGTTCCCCGATATATGTAACTTTGGAAAATTGCTAAGGAGTCTGATAAGGTACTAAGATACCATTTTAATGTAATGGTCTTACTTGTATATCAGTAAATGTGATATGTTAGCTAAATTTAATTCTGCACAATACTTGTAGCTAGAAAATTGTTTATTATCATTAGGAGTGGGGCAAGGTATAATGATTTCAGTAAATTTGAGAATTGTCTGAATGTAATTGTTAGTCAGCCTGACACAAAGAGGGAGTTTTTATTTTACAGAGGTAAAAAAAACTGTACTGGCCTTAGTAAACACAAGATCTTTAAGTGCAAAATTCAGTCAGGTAAAGGTTACAGTGTATTGTGGAGAGCTTTTGTCGACATGGAATCTAGAGTTCCCAAACTTATAGCTTAGTGAGGTATGATGAACCCCAAGTTTAGAAATAGTCTGTAGGTTGGAGACTCCAAAAGCTTGTGCTTGTTCCCTGTTCCCATGAGAATCCACCCTGAAGGGAATCTCAGGCTAGCAGTTGCAGACTGAATAATGGACCCCAGGGTAAATGCTAAATACCCTTTTTGTCTTAGGTAGTTTCCCCATTGTATCAGAGATCCTGCCCAGGAAGACACACCTGGGCAGGGACCATCCTTTAGTATCCATTGTGTAAGCAGCCCCTTCCCCTACACCCTAGCCTCTAGCTATGATCCCTTTCTCTAGCTTGATTGTATCCTGTCAGCATAATGTCAATCATCTCTCCCAGCCCCTGGATCTTCCCAAATGGTATATAAGTTCCCCAATTTCCTTTGTCCCTAGGAGAGGTCATCTAGCGTGGTGTCACTCCCAGGGGGATCAGGGAGCAGAGCGAAGCAGTGTTCATTTAGACTTTGCACAAGGCACAGCTCTGCATAAGAGGCCAGGTAGCCCTCATCCCCCTTTCCCTTGATTAAAGAGTGGTTTTATGACTATTTAATAGTTCTGCCATTTTTTCTAAGTTAACAAATGGAGGTTCCCCAGCGAGATCCGAAGTCCTGGTGGCCTGAGCCGCCCTGCTAATAAGGACTCCAAGACGTGAGGTACCCACACAGCCCATTTGAGGTTGAGTAAGGAGTCTGCTTAGCGGAGCGGCCAGGCGAAGTGACTGGGTCGCGCATATTTGCGGCGATCCACTCTTTAATTAAGGGGGTTGTAAGCAACGGTCCGTGGACACTCGGAGAGTTGCAGAACCAGAACCAGCCCGGGGGTTGTCTGGGATCATGGGAAGCAGTAAATCTGTAGGCCCAGGAGGTGGGAATAACCAACAGTCCGAAGAACCACCTACCAATATGGCGGCAAGAGATATGTTTTCAGAGTATGGCCCTAATGCATGCATATATCTAGATAAATGGCAAAGGGCAACAAAGTCAAATCCCAAGGTAAGCAGGCCAAAATGGAGTCTACTTCAACCCACTACAAGCTCCGAGTGTGACTAGGTATTAGAGTGTCTGTGTTGTTGCATGTGAAAGTGGGTGAAGCATGTCTGGAGTAGAAAAGCAAGGAGAGGAGTTCAGAGGTGTGAATGGCGGGCTGAAAGCTTTGAATGGGAAGCTGAGCTGGAGTGGAGGAGCCTGAAGGTACATTTAAGGGGATTAAATGGAGAAAGTTGCTTCATGAACTGAAAAGCCAAGGTTTAAGGGTTTATAAAGTTTAAATGGTTGTAAATTTTTGCAAAAAGAGCTCACAGAAGCTTAAAGAACTTAAGTTCTGGAGTTCTTCTCAATTCTCTGAAGTTTTGCTTATCTTGTATTTGTGCTGTGCTTTAACCTTAAAGCTTGTGATTTAAATGTCTGAATTTGTGTTAACAATTAATTCCTACCAAAAGCTGAAGAGACAGGACCAGAGCTGGAGATCTGGATAGGAGGAGATCCAGCAAAAGGCAAAAGGAGGTCCAGAAATTCCTAACTTTAAAATTATAACCTTTTTCTTCCCAGTTTTGGTATAATGTGTGAAATATTGTATGCAAAGTGCACTTAATGTTTTAATAATGTTGGAAATGGGATGCATTTGTTCTAGATGTTAAATTTGTTATTTGAATGCTGTAAGTTCACTTTTTTTTTTTTTTTCAGGCTGTTGTTTCCAGAGAGGGAGGCTTTTCTGATTAGCGTGTGTTCAGAAGTAAAGACGATTCATTTTTGGTCATTGTGTCATTGTAAAATGACCAGACATGGTTGAGGAAAGGCTTGGCTTTGAATGGGAAGGAAACTGAAGGATTTTAAACTGACCAACAATTTTCCTCTGAAGGAGCCGCTTTAGCCTTAGGCCAAAAGGCTTTTGAGGCCAGGCTGAGAGAAAGGTAATTTGGAGCCTAGGACAGAGTAAGAAGATAGAAGGGAATTGGACAGGTATTCTGATTTAAAGGTAATTTTAGCTTTTCCTTAGTAATCCAAAGTTTTGGGTCGAGAGAAGTTTTATGGGTTTTAAAAGGAATCATGAAATATAACCTGATTTTTGGAGGGTTTTTTTTTAGGTAAATTTCCAGAGTACAACCATTACAATAGATAAGTTTTTGTTTTAAAAAGACCAGGGAATCCTGGTTCCTATATATAGGTAATGGAGTTTTACTTTTTGAGTGGAGAGAACTAATCCAATTTGGCATTTATTTATTTTGTGAGCATTATTTTTCTGATAGATGACCATGGGCACATGACCAATATTAGAGAAAGGACTTCCCCACCTGGGAAAATTCCTAAGAAATTTCTAGGAATACCCTGCATTTTACTACCTCAGTTTGGTAGTGTGGGTGAAGTGATTAAAACTTAAGGTCAAGTTTGCTATATGGCTTGTTAAAGGGATTTTATTAACAACCCCTGGAGCACTTTTATCTAAAGACTAGAACCAACTAGGTACTTGGGAGCCAAAAGCATGGACAAGACTCAGAATCTGCACCTGAAAGACTCTCTGAAGAAGACACCTATAAGAAATCCGAAGGAGCCCCAAGATGTCACTGGAACCAATAAGTATCACCTTTCTTAATTGATCTCTTCTGGCCTTTCAAATTTCTGTAGCAGCCAAAACTTTGCCATTTTATTTACCCTAAGAATTATGCTTGCCCCTGAGCAAAGACTCTTAAGTAAATTTAGCTAAAGTAGGGAAAGTTTAAAATAGTAGCATTTTAATTTAAGAGGTTTAAGAGGAGTAATAACTGCTAGATTTGATAATTCACAGCAGATACCAGAGTGCTAGTTCAGTATTACAGAACGTGTTTGTCTCAGAAGTATCAGTAGTATCAGAAGAATTCAGGAAAGAAATGATGGACCCTAGAAATTTGTTAATAAGCAAAGAAAATTCATTTTAAACCCTGAGCATGGTTAGAGAGAATTGCCATTTTTAAGGGCAAATTGTATGGGAAGATAATTGGGAACAGAAATGCTATGGAGGAAATTGGTTATGGATGCAGTCACAAGGTGCATGGAAGGGCTGAGAAATGGCTAAGCTAAGTTTCTGACAAGTTCTACAGGTGACTGACTGCCAATCATGACCAACTTATGCATGGCATTAATCCAAATTATGGGAGCTTCTCCCTCATTTTAAGTCACTTCCCACTTTTCTCCTGTTTTAGCAATTTTCTGTAATCATAGGATGAAGGAAGCCTTAGAAATTTTTAGCCATTGTGAATGAGGTTAGCAGATTAGAGGTCCCTTTTTCCTAAAAGGAGGAAGAATTTAGGTCATAAGGAAAACCTGGCAAAATATTAGTGTCAAAAAGGAGGGGGAAGCAACACACATAAATAATAGATTCTAAGCAGTATTTTTAATAAACAGGGTTCAGATAGAACACTGACTTTCTCCCCAGTACCAGTAAAGTTTATACATCTAGAAGACTAAAGGCAGAAAACAATGAGATAAGGAAACTTTTGAGCCTAGGAATGTTGCTGAAAATAGCCTATAGACCAGGCCTAAGGTCAATGGTAAAGGAGCCCTTATTGCCAATGAATAGATACTCAGGAAATTGAAAAGTGTATCCAAAACTAATTTTGTTAAGGAGGTCCACTAGTTAACTGCCTAAGCAAGAGAATTATTTTCACAAGAATTTTTATCTACAGACTTTACATTAGCTGACTCAGTTACAACATTTTTTTCCTACAAAGTAATAGCCATGATAATTAAAAGGTCAATGAAAAAATTTTTAAATCCCCAGCATCTTAACCTCCCCAAAGGGGTGTGTGTGAGAGGTTTTGAAATTAGGAAAATTTAGAAACATTTTCAATCTTGAGAATTTTTTGGAGTTAATTTTAAATTGAGATTTTTAAAAATTGTTTTTAAGTTAAAATTGTCAGTTTTTCATATGTCATCATAGAATATTTAATTAGAATTTTTCCTTGAATTAGATGATATTTTAATTTTTGGTCACTGAATGGAGGAGAGACTACTTTCAGATTTACAAGTCCTGATTAACCTGTGATGTGGATTTATTTTTGCTTTTATATTTCTATTGTTTGTAGGGTTGATTTTTATATACTTGGGTAAAGTAAGGCAATTTTTGATTAGGTATGTAGTTTAAATAATTTTATAATGGGTGTAGGATGAACACTAATAGAATCAATTATATGGGATGTCTCAGTGAGGTTAGAATAATCTTTATAGTAAGTATGTTGGGAGTTGATCAAGGTCTGTTAAAGAATATGTTTATAGATCTCTTCTGAGTTTTCCCTTGCAGCAATGAAGGTGCTTTGTAGAAGGGAAGAAGTCCCCAGGAGAGGAGGCCAAAGGCATTACATCAGGATCCCAGGATTTGAAAGACTTAAAGACTTGGGGGAAGTGGGCTAATGTTGTGATTGTAAAAAGATGCCAAGGGTAGACTGCCTACTTTTCTCTGGCACAATTGTCAATGCGCCGGGCACTGGGGAGCACCCCCAAGTGCCAGTCCCCCATACTTGTACTGTAAGGTTTCTCCACCATTAGTGAGAGTTCCATTATTGGTCAGTGACATTTAGTCTTGACCAAAAAGGGGGGGTGTCGACATGGAATCTAGAGATTCCCAAACTTGTAGCTTAGTGAGGTATGATGAACCCCAAGTTTAGAGATAGTTTGTAGGTTGGAGACTCCAAAAGCTTGTGCTTGTTCCCTGTTTCCATGAGAATCCACCCTGAAGGGAATCTCAGGCTAGCAGTTGCAGACTGAATAATGGACCCCAGGGTAAATGCTAAATACCCTTTTGTCCTAGGTAGTCTTCCTCATTGTATCAAAGACCCTTCCCAAGAAGACTACCTGGGCTGGGACCATTCCTTTAGTATCCATTGTGTAAGCAGCCCCTTCCCTTACACCCTAGCCTCTAGCTATGATCCCTTTCTCTAGCTTGATTGTATTCTGTCAGTATAATGTCAATCATCTTCCCCAGCCCCTGGATCTTCCCAAATGATATATAAGTTCCCCAATTTCCTTTGTTCTGGGGGAGTCCTCATCTAGCACAGTGGCACTCCCAGGGGGATCAGGAAGCAGAGCGTAGCAGTGTTCATTTAGACTCTGCACAAGGGCAGCTCTGCATAAGAGGCCAGGTAGCCTTCATCCCCCTTTCCCTTGATTAAAGAGTGGTTTTATGACTATTTAATAGTTCTGCGTTTTTTCTAAGTTAAACACTTAAGATTTAAATTTTGGATTTTAAAATGCAATGTTCTTTTATTACATGTACTGTTAAAAATAACAAGTGATTACATGATAGCATTGGGATTTTAGGAGTTTAAAAATGGTGATCTGTGTATGTGAATTAACACAGGTATTAAAAATTTGGTATATGGCAAAAGATGGAATTTTTAAATAGTGTTATACTTGATTGGAATGTAGAAATTGTTTTTAAAATAAGTGCTATGAATAAGAAGGGATTAACATGTATTCAAATATAATTTGTTACAATGTCATAATGGATATACACAAAATATGTATGAATTTGTACTGTGAAGAAAATTAATTTTATGCAAATTGTGTATAATTAATTGGCAAGGGAAATTTGACCAGTCCAAAAATATAGGTAATTAAAGAGGTAGTGACCTCTCCTCTATTTATAGTAAGAGTAAAGAGGAAAAGCCAGATGAGGTGATACATGCTATAAAGAGGCAAGACCTAGAGGTATTATTCTGCTTTGAGCAGAGGTTTGTAAGGAAAATTAGAATATAATGGAACATTGTAAGGAACTTTAATCAAAGTCAAATTGGAAGTAGTGGAGTTTTTAATTAATATCTATTGGGAGTGATAACATGCAGATTTTATAAGTATAGTAACTTAAAGAATTAAAAAGGAAGAAAGATCACAAGAGGTGCAGTGACCAGAAAAACTGCTTCAGCCTTGGAACTCTTTCAAAAGTAATTTAACCCCTTCTTCACCCAAGAAGGAGAACAAAGTGCTTACAATTATTTTACATTGATATTTAGGGACTAATACAGCAAAACATTTTAAACAGGTAAAAGTTATCAGCTACCTTACCTAAACTTTAGAGATATAATTTGAAAGCTCTGAGATGTTAATTGGCAGCTGGAATAAATTTTTATCTGCTAATAAGATATATTGACATGGGCACTGTGCAGAGATGGCAGGGACCCTGCACCCCTTAACTCAGGTGGACTGTGTACAAGGGAATTCCCTTCCCCCTTTCCTGCCCTTGTGACACCTGAGGCAAAGATCATTATCCTTGGACTTCCTTTGAGTTTAGGTAGACAGAGCTACACCTCAGAATACACTTGGACAGTCTAAGCCCTGAGGGTCTCAGACAGACGCACCCCATTGAATGCCTGAGTGCTAGGAGTAACACACACTACTGAAGAGAATACAAAAAGGCCAGAACTGGGACACTAGGGGAGCAACCTCCCGTGGTTGGTCCCCTCATGCTGTCTTGCTGGCCATTGATTCTATCTTACTAATAAATCTTTTATTTTAAGCTAAACCTGGAGTCCTCTCATTCTTGAAAGGTTTCCTTCCCGAACCCAGGGGTTCACCATTGCACCCCTATAACAATATTACAACTAAGGTTAAAAAATAACAGGATTTTAGAGAAAATGGTATATAGGTGTAGAAGGCCCAAAACTTTAGGAGTTTATTTGCCAGCATACCCAAATTCTTTTTATATACTATCATTTAGTAAAAATATAAGCTTTCCTAGAAACAGACAGGAAAAAAAGTTACTTTTAGTTGAAACTGCACAATGTACTGCTCAGACAGCTTGGCTATGTAAATCAATCTGTGAAACTTCAGAATCCAACCTATAAATTCAGAATTCTAGAGACGTTCAGGTTAAAGAACATGCTTCCTTTATAGTCACAACAATTGATATGTTAGAGTTAAACTAAATTAGTAATGCAATGATTTATGAATAAGTGGATTAACTGTTTAAGATGCTAATGTGAATATATCAGAAATGAAAGATTTATGATTCAGATAGGATAAATTTTTGGGGAAAATATCTAGATTGCTTTTTTTATATGTCAACATGTCAGTCTTTCCTGCAAATGCTTCTGTATGAACCATAATATCTTCATGACATAAATTAAGGGTAACATTTTGAAAAGTTAAGTATATTAACCCCTCAAAGGAAATAGTTTGTTCAGCAAGAATTGATAGAAAGCACATTTGATGACTCACTCAGAGCCCCCACTCCCCTTCACTTCTTTCTTTTCACAGCAGCAGGAGTTAAGTAAACAAACACTGGCTGATAAGCAGAAGCAAGTCTTTTGATTACAAATAATTTCACTGGTTATTGGAAAAAGGATTCCATTATCCACCTTTATGTATGGGACTCCACATATATTTTTGAAAACAAAATTTCTATGATTTTAAAATACTACTATGGAAGTTTTTTTTAAGAGTGAATCTGTCTCGTCACACCCCTCCCTTCTCCTCCTACAGGGAGGAGGATTCTTAGAGAGCACTAAAATATACTATCATAAATAGTGTTATAGGGGTGCAAAAGGTGAACCCCTGGGTTCGGGAAGGAAACCATTCTCAAGAATGAGAGGACTCCATACTTAGCTTAAAAGTAAAAAGAAAGATTTATTAATAAGATAGGATTAATGGCCAGCAAGATAGCATGAGTGGAACAGCCATGGGAGGCTGCCCCCCCCCCCCCAGTACCCCAGTTCTAGCCCTTTTGTATCCTTTTCCGTAGTGAGCATGTGACTCATTGCACTCAGGCATTCAGAGGGTGCAGGGTCTGTCCCAGACCCTCAGGCCTTAGACCATTCCAAGTGCATTCTGGAGATGTATCTCTTTCTCTGTCTCAACTTAAAGGAATTCCAAGGACAATGGTCTTTGTCTAGGGAGTCAACAGGGCAGGAAGGGGGAAGGGAATTTCCCTGTTCATAGCCTGTCTGAGTTAAGGGATACAGGGTCCCTGCTATCTCTGCACAATGCCCACGTCAGTAGGATCATATTAACTTTAAATAGACTTTAAGATAGGATAGGATAGTTTTTCACCACTATAGTGACATGTATAAAAATAAAGTTTCTATGCAGCAAAATTAGTGAGATCAGCTTACATTCATATGAGGTAAATACTTTAGCAATTGCTAGATTATGTGAACATACGAGCAGCTTGTTTTCAAATTATGATAATGATTATGTCGACATGGAATCTAGAGTCCCCAAATTTGTAGCTTAGTGAGGTATGAGGAACACCAAGTTTAGAAATAGTTTGTAGGTTGAAGACCCCCAAAGCTTGTACTTGTTCCCTGTTCCCATGAGAATCCACCCTGAAGGGAATCTCAGGCTGGCAGTTGCAGACTGAATAATGGACCCTAGGGTAAATGCTAAATACCCTTTTGTCCTAGGTAGTCTTCCCCATTGTATCAAAGACCCTTCCCAGGAGGACTACCTGGGCAGGGACCATTCCTTTAGTATCCATTGTGTAAGCAGCCCCTTCCCCTACACCCTAGCCTCTAGCTATGATCCCTTTCTCTAGCTTGATTGTATCCTGTCAGTATAATGTCAATCATCTCTCCTGGCCCCTAGATCTTCCCAAAGGGTATATAAGTCCCCTAATTTCCTTTGTCCCCAGGAGTGGTCTTCTAGCGCGGTGTCACTCCCAGGGGGATCAGGGAGCAGAGCGAAGCAGTGTTCCTTTAGGCTCTGCACAAGGCGCAGCTCTGCATAAGAGGCCAAGTAGCCCTCATCCCCCTTTCCCTTGATTAAAGAGTGGTTTTATGACTATTTAATAGTTCTGCGTTTTTTCTAAGTTAACAATTAGAATTGGAGTATTATTGATTATGGGTAGAATTTTTTGTCCTTTAAGAAGAAAGTAACCACATCTGTTATGCTTTGTTTTTATTGGTATTTAATACTTAATCTGTGCATGTATATTTCAAAAGATCTTTTCCCCTGTATTTCTTCTCCATCCAAATAAGTGAATAAAATTAATAAAAGAAAAAAAAGGGGGGGAAGGACAGTAGATTCATAGAGTACTTCAGCAATGACTTTAGAACACTGAAATTCTGATTGGCCTACAATTAAATGTCACAAGTATAGGTTAGCTATTTACAAGGGAAATATAATCTAGATTTTAGGTTAAAGGTTAGGATCTCAGGAATTTTTATATCTCCTGATGTAGAAGAATTTATTTTACATTATGTTAGTTTTGCAAAAAATTTTTTCCTAATGGAAGTACTTTTTCAGAGATTTCTGCAAGCAACCTGACCACCTAGACCAGAGAGTCCAGACAAACAAGATCCATGAAGATGAAGATGAAAATAAAAGAAGATTCAGCTAAAGTTTCATCAATGTTATTAATTGCTATTTGGAATAGATGTGTAATCATTTGTGTAACACTTTTTTATGTCAACCAATCTGATGAAATATTATCAAGCATACCAAGCTACTTATCTTTAAGTATTCACATGTAATAATCATGGCTTTTCAGTTAAAGAATAGAATTAATCATGATTTGTATACAGTTGTTATCTGCTTTTAGAGATGATGTATTAGAGTTGACTTCAGAGGTGCAGATCTTCTACTTATCTCAGAAGCTGCCATGTGATTATAGGCATACTTATTTTGCTTGTTACTGTTCAATATTATGCTACTGATGTAAACTTTGTTAAAATTCAAGCTCATTTGTGGAGATTGACCAATGTATCACTAAATTTGGATCATTTGCGGAACACCGTTAATTGTAAAAGTATTCATCAGGATTTGTCACCCTCCTGCATCATTAAGGATATTCATGATTGGCTCTATCCTGTAAATTCACAAAGAGGACACAGGTGTAGAAAAAAGAGCACAGTAACCTTGTGAAAGATATGAAAAACAGAGAGAATTCTCCTCCCTGGCTCCAGAGGCCAGGCTTTAGCCAAAACTATGTGTGTTGTTGACTGTTTGATTCCAATTACCCATTGTTTAGTTCCCACAGTAAAAGAGATAAATTAGGGACTGCTTCTAGCTTGGGAAGCAGTAGCCTTAAGCCTGTTAATAGAGTAACATAGTGGATTAAAGCTAGGTTGTTATAAGCCTGCCAGTGTAAGAGTCTCTCCTCCCTTTGCACTACCCCTCAGTCCCAATCTGGGATCCCCAAGATCGTGACACACAGGGACAATGATTTGTGTTTTGCTTTTGTTATTACATGCAGTTTAAGGTTGCTTATATTTGGGAGAATAAAATCATCACAATTCAAAAATTGTCAGTGATTTAAAATTATAACATGCTATAGAAAATATAATACATCATTAAGTTTTGTGCCAATAAATTTATGGGGTCTAATAAGGAAGTCCTTAAACCAAGAAATTCAAGGATAGACTTAATTGCTTAAAATCTATCACTTATACTGACATACTGAATTACATCTTTTTTTCGTACCTTAGTGCATGAATGCAAAATATCATTCAAGGTATGTTTTTCTGATCCTAGATGTCTGTATTCTCTGGATAAAAGACCTGAAAAATAAGAAGCATTAATATTGGCCAATATGACAGCAAAGAAAAGTGATAAATGTTGGAGGGGAAGTGGCAAAATTGGGATACTAATAAACTGCTGGTGGAATTGTGAATTGGTCCAACCATTCTGGAGAGCAATTTAGAACTATTTGCAAAGGGATTTAAATGCCTACCTATTGACCCAGACATACCACTGCTGAGTTTGTACCCCAAAGAGATGATAAGGAAAAAGACTTGTGCAAAATATTTATAGCCACGCTCTTTGTGGTGATAAAAAAAATTGGAAACTGATGGAGGAATGGCTCAATAAATTGTGGTATATGTTGGTGGTGAAATATATTATTGTGCTGAAAGGAATAAAGAAATGGAGGAATTCTATGTGAACCGGAGAGACCTCCAGGAATTGATGCAAAGTGAAAGGAGCAGATCCAGGAGAACATTATACACAGAGATACATTATGGCACAATCAAATGTAATAGACTTTTCTACCAGCAGCAATGCAATGACCCAGTACAATCCAGAGGAACTTAGGAAAAAGAACACTACCCACAACCAGAGAAAGAACTGTGAAAACAGAAATGCATTAGAAAAATATATGATCGATCACATAGTATGATAGGGATATGATTAGGGTTTTGATGTTAAAGGATTACTGCAAATATGAATAACGTGGAACCCAGTGAAACTGCTTGTTGGCTTCAGGAGGGGGGAGGAGAGAATGGGGTGGGGAAGGGATCATGAATCATGTAACCATGAAAAAATATTTTAAATAAAATTTTTTTAAATTACAATAAAATTTTATTTTCTCCAAAAAAAAAGAAACATTAATATTTATTCTATTAGAATAAGCCCTTCAAAATCTGAAAAAAATACTCATGTATTCTCTAAGAAAATTAGATTGGGAATGTCTTTGTTAAGACTCAAAATATTTAATGAGATAGAAATATAAAGAGACCTGCATACTTGTAATTTGTTATATCAGGACAATTAATGGTATATAAAGGTAATAATTGAAGATGAATAATATTACATAAATTTATTAGAAAATATGCATTTATAAAAATTGAATTTATTTTTGTGTGCTTTTCTCCATAGTATGTCTATTATTAATGTTGTATCATTCTGTATAAATGTTGGCTTCTCTTAGTATCTAGAGGAACATGCCAAAAGTGCCATTCCCAAAAGATCAACATTATCGAAGGGTGAAACTGGCACTAAGATTTCACTGAATGATGTTTTCCCTTCACTGGTGCCTCTGTCTATAGGTTTCCTGTTTTCATAGACCCTGTGGATTTAAGAAAGATGTAACTTCTTTGAAGCCATCACATGTCTTTTCCAACTTGATATGTAATAAAAATGATGGTTACTTACAAGTGAGGGATAACAAATGGATAGTCCAAATGCTATGCTCACATTCAAGAAATATAAATGGTTGAGTTGATCATTTACAAACAATGGATGAAGATTTAAAAAGTATTCATTTTAATGAAATTAACCAATTGACTCTATTAGATTTTTTTTTTTAAACCCTTAACTTCTGTGCATTGACTTATAGGTGGAAGATTGGTAAGGGTAGGCAATGGGGGTCAAGTGACTTGCCCAGGGTCACACAGCTGGGAAGTGTCTGAGGCCGGATTTGAACCTAGGACCTCCCGTCTCTAGGCCTGGCTCTCAATCCACTGAGCTACCCAGCTGCCCCCTACTCTATTAGATTTTGTTGCATGTCTTTCTTCTTGAAGAACATAAAAGTTTGAGAGGGACTGGTTATTTATCAAAACTTAAATTCTAATCAAATCCTAAATGCCAAAAGAATAAATTATTTAACTTAGCAATGAGAAGAAGCACTATTCAAAGCTTTCTCAAAAAAGTTTTGGAATTCAGTTCTCAAGGCATGTCCATAACTCAAGTGAGAAATCAAGGATAAAGCAAAATCATTAAGCAGAGTGACTAATTCATTTTACAGAAAGCAAAGCTTTACGATAATTTTCATATTGGAGTAGATCATACAATCATGGTACTTGCTATTCACATGTTGCACTGGTGAGCAATGTAGACATACACAAGAATGGGGGAGAGGGGTAAAGTTTCATGTACTATGAATTAAAGTCAGTAGTTTATCATGCTTTAAAAGAAACTGCTCTAACCCCAGAAGAATCTTCAAAGTTCTTTTTAATTTTCCACAAAGTTATTCTCAGTTTCCTCATTTGTAATAATAGCACCTATCTCCCAGCGTTCTTATATGGATCAAATGAGATAATAAAATAATTATCACAAAAGATCAGCACAAAGTATTATACAAATGTAAGTTATCATTATAGTTGTTGATGTTCCTGTATGTAAAGATCAATGGAGATTCATGGTTCAAAATAGTGTTAATAAGTTCTGAATATGCTATAATGCATCTAGATTGATATAGAGCTGGCCACCATATATCCTCTACCTAATTTTTTCAATTTAATTCTTTTTCTCTCTCAGATATCATATATCTGATATGGTAACAAAGATAAATGAGAGAGATTTACTTTTTAACCAGCTTTCTTGAAAAACATTCATTCCTTAAAGGAGGAGAAATTTATAATTACTTGAAATTCAGAAAATTCAAATTAATCTTATACAGAACAATACTAACATAACCATTAGGAAAATATGCTAACTTAAAGGGGAAAATGCTAAAAATAGATTATTCCAAGATAAACTGAAGGTATATATAGATATATAGATATATAAATCATTAAAAAGAATTCTTTTAAAAACACTTTTAAAATTCTTGGGTGGTTCTATAAATATGTATTTATAGACACCTTTACATATATACAATGTGTCCATAAAATAGTGTGTCTGACTTTTTATTTTAATGGCATAAGGAAATAATTGGCAAGGAAACTCCTTCCATAAATGCATATTAGCAACCTCAAATAATGTACTTTAAATGCCACATGTGTGCACACATACAATAACAACACTGAAGGAAATTCAGAACTTCGCTGTAAATTTGTTTTGCCATAATGATTAGCATTGTGTGAAGTGGCGATCTAGCCACTATTCAAGAGACCAGGAAGCCATCAATCACAATGTAGTTGTTTATTGAGAGAAAGAGAGAAAAACCTGGAAAAAAAGTCCCTCACATCCTTGACTTGCTACCTACTCCATTGGAACTCCCTTCTCCAATTCCCACAGAATTCAGTTAGAATACTCTCTTCTCAGTTAGAGGTTCTAATTTACATTACTACAGATTCTTTTGGAACACTCTAGTCAGGGCTTGGTTAGAGGTTCTAATCTAAATATTCACTCAGAAAGCAGATAAATACATGGTCCATGGAGTAAAGTTTACATAAATTGGGAGAAGGCACAAACTTATTAATACCTTAAAGTATCAACTTGAAGGACACATTCCACAATCCCAAAAATACCTTGTATAGTATTGTAAAGACATAATTTGTTTCTGGTTCACTCAGGTATTTAAGAAAACTTTATATTCTGGATGGGTTGAGGCAATCCTAGGAGAGACTAATTTTACTGGGGTCCTAGGCATATTCATTTTGGATATATTAATAACTATTACCTTGAGAATAGCACACTAATTTCTCACACCACACAGACCCTCCAATTTTAATTTTCAGAGTTGTGTTATTCTTACCAGCCTACAGCAACTAATAACATTGTTACCTAGACATGCCCTATCTTCAGAGGTCTTCAAAACAAATCTTGCTTACAGAAATTTGCTCTTTCTGCTCCAAGTTGTTTGCAGAAACTTTGGAGATGCTTTTGCTAAGAAGAAATCTTTGCAAGGCAAATTTCAACCCATACTTAGCTAAAGCTGGTACATTGATAAATCCTGATCTTCAACTATTGACCTATTTGGTTGTTTTAGGAAATGGAAATTTTCATTTCACAATTTACTTTTGTGCTGATTATAGGAATTTGTCACAAAGTTTGAAAAAGCCAGGGAAAGGTTATAACTGTCCACATGCCATAAAAAGGGCATATTGTCTGACTTCACTATAGGTGGAAACTGTCACTGGCTTATGCCATAACTTTTTCAGTCAGGAATCATCAAAATTCAATTTGTCTTACTTGAGTCAGGGGGGTTTAGCTTTAGACCAAGATTGCCTTTCCAAAATTCTCCCAAAGGCCTTCACTTATCCTCTTAGTGACTTATCACCATCCTCTCTTTTTCTTGATAGATTAATCACCAGACAGCCATAATTGGACTTCAAGTTTACAATAGCCTCAGTTGAGATCCCAAAAGCCTTTTGCCTTAAATGACAAATCTTGCCAATTACAGCTCAGAGAAGTCAACTTCTTAGTAATCCAATTTCACTATCATAAGATTCCATAACCCAAAAAAGCTTTTCCCCTTGCATCTTTACTCACTCTGATGGCTTCTCAAAGCCTTACAAGTTTACAAATAAAATAACTACTCTTTAACTTTTCAGTCCACAAAAAGACTCTCTTGCCTTTACCATAGATCTAACTGGAAATGTGTTACATTTATACTTCTCTGAGAACATTCGGGGCTATATAACTTGTCCCTCCTTCTTGGTAAGAGAGGGAGATGAAAGGGTTACTTGCTTAAACTTTCTAGTCTCTAAAACATCTACTCTACTAGGTGTCCTGTTACCTGCTGTTGATAACTCAAAAGAGCCCAGATTATCAATCTTTTTAACAATGCATTATCTATATACACAATATACATAATATCTTTTGCATACTGTCTCATCCAATTCACTTCGCAAATTATTTGTTATTCAACATTATCACATTCTAACAAATTGCATCTAAATATGTTCACATTGAAGCATGTTTACATTTTAGCAGAATCATAATAATATAAAAACATTTCCACATTTTCATTTGTAAACCCAACAATTTAGATTACGCAGAATCTTCTTAAAATTACATTATACTATATTAAACACTCATTTTTCATTAAATAGACAGCAAATAGTAGGCCAATCAGGCTGACTGCCCATTTCATTTCGATCCCCAAACTTCAGTTTATTCAAATACAAACATTTAAGGCATGTTCAAACATTCAAATCTCTAATCATTGTTCATTTCAAATCTCAGTGGGGACATACAGCTTTCTCACAACTAAAACAGAATAGAACCTTTCTGGAATCTTATTAACTGATAAACAATTCACAACATTGAATTACTTTTACATTCACTTTACTTAGTCCCACAAATACATTCCAGAATCATTTGTGATTTTCCAAAATCATATACATCAACTTTAAAATTTTTTCCTAAGTAAAAATCCAATTGTGAGAACAAAACATCTCTCTCTGGCCATGAAAGAAGGAGGAACAGTGTTGAACACATTTTTCCAGCCCCTGTCTTCTTAGAAAGAACAGAAAGCAACATGCAAAATTTCTTCTCACAGGAGTATTCTTTTTTTAATTCCTTAAACATATTCTCTGGTCTGTCAGTTCCTTTATTTTTTCTGGAATAATGGAGGAGAGAGACAGAGTACCTCATCAATCAGAGGTTTTCTTCCCCAAAAACCTCTCTAGTGTGCACACATGACAAGTGACTCACATGACCCAGAACACAGACTTACAAAAGATAGATAACACAGTTAAAGCATGTTCCAGCCTCTGTTTCCTAGAAAGAGCAGAAAGTAAAATGCAAAATTTCCTCAACTCCAGTTTTCCTCGCTTCTTCATCTGCTGATGTTTCCCCTAACTTCAAAGGAATTTCCCTTTTGATGTCCATTCATGGGAACCACAACCAATTGTTCTGATTCTAACATTTTCAAGCACTTTCTCTAGCAGCTCAATATGTGCTCATTCCTTTCCCTTATTAGAAATCATTCCTAGTTCACTCCAAATTTTTCCAAATAAATGAATTACTCCCCATGTACATTTTGAGTCAGTATATATGTTCCCTCCTCAGTTTCCCAGTATTTTCAGGGCCTGATTTAGGGCACAGAGTTCACAAATTTGAGCTGACCAGGCCTCTGGAGGCCTTCCAAATTGATTGCTTGATCCTTTCTTCCTTACAAACACCTAAGAGATTTGTTGTGTAAATGCCTCCCTTAATCTATTTACAAATTCAGTGGAAGTTTCTTCTTCTCTCTGCTTTGTATGGTGGGCAAATTCATTGCTATCCCAGAGAGGAAATTCCTGTTCACCTCTCAATCTGCTTTGGGCTATGGGACTTTCATTATCCCAGACCTTCATAGTATCTTGTCTAATCTGGATCTCTTCTTCTCCTGTTTCTAGAGGACTTTCCATCTCTCTCTTAAAATTCCTCCCTCACTTAAGAGTCACTGAGAGGAACATCATCATAGCCAATTCCCTGTGCTAGTGGAATTTCCTTCAGTGGGCACTGCTTCACTGCTCCATCTAAGAGTAAGTTTCTCTGCTCTTCTACTAACTGTTCAGACTCCCCACAGAGGAGTCTGTAAGATTCATAAGGGTTTATAATCTCATCAAGTGGAAAAGCTACTGCTGCTTCTGGCTGAAGTACTGGAGGAGCTGATGGAGGTAGAAGGAAGTAAGCCTATAAGAGGAGGTTGTGGTACTGATACAGGGGAAACAGGAGCAGAAGGAGGTGGCAGTTGGGGAATAGGAGGAGGAACCAAAGAAGGGGAAGGGAGGTCCTCAAGTGGGTTTTGGGTCCTCTCCTCCTCTTGGCCCAATTCTGAATCCTTCTTCTTTCTCCTCTCCCTTTTCTGCCTCTATTTCTAAAAGTAAGTAGATCTTAAACTCTTTCTCTAGTTTAAGGCAATCTCTCCTCACATGTTCCAACCCACCATCCCTTGCCTTATTCATAATTCTTCTTCTGACTTGTCCTTCCCTCCTTACTTCCTTTCTCACTATCTGCCTCTAATCTACAAAGTCTTCTTCTGTCTGTCCTGTATTTCCTTAATAACCTGAACAAGAACTTTGGCTCTGTTCTTCTTTTCCTCATCCTTTCTCCTGATATAGATCATTTGAAACTGTTGTAACAATTCGTCAAGGGGTTTCGTCGCCTATTCATCTAACTTTTGGAGCTTCTGACAGATATCTGATCATGCATTAGTTATGAAATAGGTCTTTAAGAGACCTTGTCCAAAAGACTCAATCAAATCTATACTGAAATATTTGCTAAACACTTCCCTCAACCTATTTACAAAGTCAGTGGAGGTCTCATTCATTGTTCTATTGTGTAAATGGAATTAGCTGGAGCCCATTCATAGTCAAAAATCTACCCATCCTAGGCATAGAAAAGATGTCACCCTCACCCTCCTTAGTGGGGAGGGAAGAAGAGTTACCCACCCATGACAATAAGTAACAAATCAAGAACAAGGGACTGCCCTTTGGGCAGTTCAAATCAATGTAGAGACTGCCATTTGTCCATTTGAATTAGAGGTGGACCCTTGGGAAGTGACGAAAGACACTATCTCTTTAAGTAAATGAGTTACTTCCTGTTGAGGCAGCTGAAGGAGCTCCTGAGACCACAGAACGCTTACACTCTGTATTGTCACGTGGGTAAGTTAGGCTGACTTCCTTGGCCTAGCTGGGCCCCTTCCAAACTCTGCCTATCTGGCTGTTGGGCCTTATGGCTTACAGCTTCATTTATTTAGCCTTTTAACCTTCTCTCTCCCTCCAGGCCTTTGGCCTGGACTAGCCTCTCCCTTTCTCTTTATTCCTATACTTTACCTTCCTGATTGTAAATAAACTTGCCTCAAGCCGATGCTGACTTGGGTCTAATTTAATTATGGAATCAACCTGAATTGTTGATTCCTGGCTGCCACACTTTAAATATATATCTATAAATACCTAAATTTTCCCTCTTACACTATTTAGTCTCATAGATTCTATTTAAATTCTGACTCCAGGGCATTGCTGTTCTTATCCCCTGAATAATCATCTTCCTGAGATCCCTCATATTTGTACAGTGGGCAGGTTCATTACTATTCCAGTACAGATCTCTTATGGGGTATTTTTGCTCGCTATTTGGCTCCCCTTCAACTTATGTTTAGCATCCCAGACTGGCACTGCTGCCCTTCTAATCTGTCCTCACTCCTCTTCCATGAATAATTGTCATAATATTGCCATTAACTACAGCCAAGAATAGAGATCTGGTCCTAAAAACTGATCAACCTGCTCTGCCACTCCTATAGGATCTTTTTTTGTTAGATTTAAATTAAGTTTATTTATTTAATTAATTAAGAAGATTTTCCCATGGTTACATGATTCTTGTTCTTTCCCTCTCCTAGTCCCACCCCCTCCCATAGCCAATGAGCAATTCCACTGGGTTTGACATGTATCATTGATCAAGACCTCCCTATAAGATCTTCTAATAAACTCCTCTTTTTCCTTTTAAAGCTCCACACTTCAGAGGCACTGACATACCCTACACCTAGATTCAGTGGGACCTCTCTGATTGGATACTGTTTTGTTAATACTCCAAAAGGGAGATTTGTCTGATCTTCTAATAATCTCTTAAGCTCTCTTGTCATAGATCCGAATGGATCTGGGAAAACCATTGCTGCTGCCTTGGTCTAAGGCAGTAGAGGAGCTGATAGAATCAGAGGAGCAACTAGAGGTAGTGGTGGAGAAGGAACTGACACTGGTGAAGGGGCAATAGGAACAGGAACCACCTGAGCCTGAACTAGAACAGGCACAGTGTCTGGGAAACAGGAACAAGGGGAGAAAGGAAAGGATAAGGGGGTGGTAGAAGAACCTCCAGTGGTTCCTAAGTCTTCTCCACCTCTTCTCCCAACTCAAAATCCTTCCCTTTCCTCCCTACTGCTGCTTTATTCCCTCCTTCCCTTCTCCTCAATACAAATGCCCCTACATCTGGAAACTAGAGAGCAGCATAGGCCTTTTCCTCATTAGTACTCATTTTTTCTCCTGCTGATTGTCAAATACAAACTCTCATGAATTGAGGTTTCTTCTGACCCATATTTTGGCCAGTATTTCTGGTTCTAGCAGTCCACTTCTAATTTGGACCACTGAAAACAAGTATTTAACAAAAACCTTTCTATCATAAACTGCAAAATGGGAAGACCTACTTCACACTTGTAATTTTAATCCCAATGGGTTGTCAGGAGGGATATGTGCTGACTCCCTCCTGCTCTTCTCAAACTTATCTAGTATGGTCTGTCTCTCCTTCTTTATTGTGGATTGTCTCTGTCTGATGGTCTTCTCTCTAGGATCCCATATTCTGATCTTCAACACTAGGGCCCCAATCCTGCAACTCTTAAGCAGTGTTAGCAGCTCAATCCAGACTCCTCAACCTAGATTTCCCAGATTCACAAGAGATCTTGTGAATCAGACCCTGGGTTACTCACTCCCAGAATCAGGTAACCTGTGTCTTGCCTGAGATATCTTGTAACCCAGTTCCTAGTTTGCCCATTCTCAGATTCACCAGTCCACACCAAGCAACCTGTGTCTTGGCTGAAAGATTTTATGAATCAGACCCTGGGTTACTCACTCCCAGACTCACTGGTTCAGACTTGGGCAACCTGTGTCTTGCCTATGATATCTTGTAACCGAGTCCCTACTTTATGATCCTCATTCTTCCTTCTTAAGCCATTCACATTTTGAGGGGGAGATATCTCTCTCAAGAGGGGTCCCTATTGATACTCACAAACTATTCTTCTTGGCTGGCCATGGCCTACTGCTTCTTGCTCCTCATCGACTTTCTCACTTCTCTCTCCATATGCAAGTTTTTTAAAAGCAAAATGATTTGTTCAGGTAGGCAAACTGAGGCACTCTCTGTTGTTCTGGTTTCCTGGTCAAGGAACCATATGTGTGCAGTGGCGATCTAGCCACTATTCAAGAGACCAGGAAGCCATCAATCACAATGTAGTTGTTTATTGAGAGAAAGAGAGAAAAACCTGGAAAAAAAGTCCCTCACATCCTTGACCTGCTACCTACTCCATTGGAACCCTCTCTCTAACTCCCACAGAATTCAGTTAGAATACTCTCTTCTCAGTTAGAGGTTCTAATTTACATAACCACACATTCTGTTGGAACACTCTGGTCAGGGTTAGGTTAGAGGTTCTAATCTGCATATTCACTCAGAATGCAGATAGATATATGGTCAGTGGAGTAAGGTTTAGAGAAACTGGGTGAAAGCACAAACTCATTAATATCTTAAAGTATCAACTTGAAGGACACATTTCACAATCCCCAAAATACCTTGTATAGTATAGTAAATACATAATTTGTTTCTGGTTCACTCAGGTATTTAAGAGACCTTTATATTCCAGATGGGTTGAGGCAATCCTAAGAGAGACTAATTTTACTGGGGTCCTAGGCATATTCATTTTGGATATATTAATAACTATTACCGAGAGAATAACACATTAATTTCTCACTCCATACAGTATGGAAGTTTGAGATCCTAAAGAAGGAATCCAGTCCTTTTATGTTTACGTGGGATGATCTTTAACTCATAACCCTTTTTTTTAAAAAAACCTTTACCTTCTGTCTTAGACTCAATTCTGTATATTGGTTCCAAGGCAAAAGACTGGTAAAGGCTAGGCAACAGGGGTTAAGTGACTTGCTCAGGGTCACACGGCTAGGAAGTGTCTGAGGCCAAATTTGAACCCGGAATCTCCTGTCTCTAGACCTGACTCCCAATCCACTGAGCCAATTAGCTACCCAGTCATAACTATTTTTTAAAGTTACCACAATTCTGATAGTAGGTAGGGAAAATAATTAATATTACTGTTATTTAATTGGGTTAAACTACTCTGATTCAATCAAAACATACATGCAATTAGTTAGAACTAGAATCTCTGAGACAGCTTCTTATTGGACTTACCATCAACCATAAGGATTTTGGTGCATACCTTAGGCAGCCCAATGGATTCCATTACAGTATTATCTGTATGATGAAAATGAAGCTCTGATTTCTGATGGAAAGGAAAAGAATACAAGAGAGTATAAGTCATTTCTATCAACAAGACTTGACATACATTTCTCCAAGGAACACAGTTACGAATTGCTTTTTTTCTAGACTTAGTTGAGGTATATCAAAGGAGATGAGATTACAACCAAATCCACCAGCGATCTATATTATATTAGGTACTTGTAACTGTTGGGAACTTTTTCATTGTATTTCCTAATTTCAAAACAAAATTATATATCTTTTCTTCGACTTATAATCTCTTCATTCCACTATCTCCCACTCCAACTGAAAATCATTTGAACAAGACCTTCATCTTAAACCTACAGAGTCTAGCCTCATATTAGTTATGACTGAAAGCATATGTCTCTGCAGTCAAAGTTCATCTATTTTATTTTCAGTCTGATTTTCAACAAAGATGAGATCACCTGTCATTTTTATGGTTTTTAAGGCTGGCTCCAGAAGATGAGGCAAATTATCACATATTTGGAAGCAATGACTAGACAGTCTGGCAACTTCAGGATTGCATAAACTAGACAAAGAGAACTATGAGAAAAGAGACCTACATACTTACAATTTATTATATTATCACAACTAGGAGTAAATAAAAGCAATGCTAGAGGAAGACAAAATATTGCATAAATTTATTTCACACTAAAATTTTTGCAAAATTATGCACATATCTAACCCTATTAGTTAATTTTGTTGTTTATTTTCATTCACATCCAATTCTTTATTATCTCTTTTGTGAGATTTTCTTGGCAAAGATACTGGAGTAGCTCTTCAGCTCATTTTATAGATAAGAAAACTGAGACAAACAGGGTTAAGTGACTTGGTCGATGTCACAAAGTGTCTGAGACCAGATTTGAACTCACGATGATAAGTCTTCCTGACTCCAGGCCTGGCATTCTATCCACTTGGTCATCTAGCTACCCCTAGTAATTCATAAATGTAATAAACTATCTTACTACTCTGAACCAAAACATTCAAAAGAAATTCGCTCTTTTTTTTCCTGTTTTGAAATAATTCTGAGAGTTTCCATGTCACCTCCCAGCTAGTTTTTCCTTATCCATTTACTCTTTCTGGCTCTATTGACCTGTTCCTTGGCCTAATGTTTCATTTTTTGAAGAGGAGATACCTTAGGGTACTTTTAGCCTTCATTATAAGCTTTAAACACATTAAAAGAGAGGTGACAAACTGCCCTTCTCTTTATTCTTTTGTTTTCTAGGAGCCCTACTGTTCATCTTCTGATTCTTTCCCTGTACTAATGTCCCAGAATTAGGGCTAATGACCCTAAAGATCATTTATTTAAGAACACTATTCATTATACCATCGATCAGATGTCCAACAAAACCAGAGAGTCAGGAAAAAAATTAATCAAATGCTGTATTTGAACTATAAAGTATATAAATATTTATATCCCCCAAACATCCCAATAAGCATGAAGATTTTTTTCCCTTTTTATTTTCCAAGCTAGACTTTGGATTCCTTAAAAAGATATGGTTTATTTAGATGATTGATGCATGCAGATGTGACTCCTCCATGGAAGAAAATAATCTTTATTTACAAATATGAACAGACATCTCTCTCCAATGATAAAATGGAAAGAGTACTACTGAACTTGGAGTTATAGGACCAGAGGTTACCTAGAGACTATGTGATATCTCTGTAACCTTAAGCAAATCACTTTTCTCTCTAGGCATGTTTCCTCATCAGTAGAATGAGGGAATTAGACTAGATGACTTCTAAGTTTCCTTCTAATGCTAGATCAGTGATCTCATGTGTATACATAGTTATAATAAACACCACACAATTTAATACATTAGTAATAATTGTCAAGTTAGATTGACAACACAGATGATATCTTTTCTTCTCATCCATTCCCCATATGGCTCAGTAAAGTGGTACTGAGGATATGGACTCCTAGGGGTCAAAGTGTATAGAGTGTCAGGTTTGGAGTTAATAAAGATTCATCTTCACAAATTCAAATCTGATCTCAGATACCTACTAGCTGGGTGACCCTGGGCATATCACTTCACCCTGTTTACCTCTTTTTCCTCATCTCTAAAATAAGCTGGGAAAGGAATGGTAAGCCACTCTAGAATCTTTGCCAAAAAAAAACCCCAAATGAGATTACAAAGGGTCAAACACCTGTAAGGGTTAAAATTAATGGTTGAACTAAATATAAGAGAATGTGGTTGCTAAAATTATACCTCAACTCAAAACTGACTTTTCAGCAGTTTTATTTACAAAATAGGGGGAAAAGAGTAAAGTAGAGAAATGAGAAAGAGGGTAGAGAAGTATCTATCCTATCACACTAGAAATTTCCTCTGTCCCAGTTTGAACCAGGCAAGGCTCGTTAACCCTCCACTGGAGGACCCTAAGTTAGAGGATTCAGTGATGAATAGAGCAAGGGTTCCAGTTATTTGGCCTCCTCCAAGGCAGAAAGGCCTTTCCAGGAGTTAGTCTCTCCAGAAGCCAGGAAAGGAGTCAGCCTTTTCACTCATCCACATGGTAGTCTAAAGAAGAAGATCCTCCACCAGCTTCCAGATACACTAAAGAAGCTAGAAGATCTGACTCACAGGAAGTTGAGCCACTTTTAAAGACCCTTCTTTTTGTCACTTCCTGTGCCTTCCTCCATTTTATGGGGACCAATTGCAGTCTATAACTTTGCTTAGGACTGCCCAGGAGGCAATCAGTCATTTCTGAGTTGTCACACACTTTAGCATGTGGATTGCAGACCTCCTTCACTTAGATGTTAAGTAGGGGTGTCTTCCCTTCTGGTGATTAAATTTAAAAGTAGGCAAGAGGAGAGTTAATCCCATCTTCACAATTGCCCCTCTAATCCTTTAGGAGACTAGTCTTCCCAATGGATCATTTGAAGTAATCATCCTATACCCTTAAAAATCTTCTAACTACAGGTGCATACAATATTGCACCTTCTAAAAGGAAGCTACAATAGTCAGAGATAAGAGTGAAATAGAAGAGAGAGAGAGAGAGCAAAACTAATGTTTGCAAAGCACATAGACAAAAAGCCAATTGGGGATAGTCCCTTTTGGCATAAAAATTTACATTCAAAATTAATGTGTTCAACCCCCTTCAGTTCAGTCAATTACACCTCAATGTTCGTTCTGGATCTTCTGATGCAGTGTAGGATTCTGTAGGCATTTTTCTCCAAATGGTTCATTTTCTGGATTCAAGGAGTTAGCAAGCTTCTTTTCTTAAAATTTTTCTCAAATAAAATTTTAAATCTTGGATTCTGTGAAAATTATACACACCAATGAAATGACTCAACAATAACAACTAAGGATGTTGAGAATAAATACTGCTTGGTAAATATATATACATAGAAGCATAAGTTAAGAAGATGAGAAATCTCTGTTAGAAACTGCTTCCCCCCCCCCCCAACATTTCATTCCACATGATTTGGTAAATGAATAACTTGTTTCATTTTTCTAAGGACAAGGACATCAATAGGGAACACCTACTCCTCTTCTCTTGTATTAATCCATAAGAATCTAAGCCAAAAGAATCCTTCACCTTTGATCAGCTATAAGGTTTTTCATGATTCAAGTGTAGCTCTCTGAACAAATGATATTCTACAGAATAAAGACCAAAGTGGCAAAAGAAAAAAATGACCAGATCCTGGACTCCCCTAAAAAAGGAAAGAATTAGATCTCTCATAGCATCATGAGATTTAAAATTAGAATTGCTTTTAAAGAATTAATTTAGTCCAACTCATTATCTTACAAATGAGGAAACATGTCCCAGGAAGGTTGAATGATAAAAAAGAATAAAAGGATCTCAGCGAAGCTCTCAATTTAGTGCTCTTAAAACTGAGCTCAAAACTTTTGCTTATTTTTAAGGTTTAGAAATTGTTGATTAAGTCTCAGTTAATTTTACTGATAAAGAAAAAAGTCCAATCCATTCCATATTTGTTATTTTTTAAATTCATCATGATTAAAAATTATTCAACTCTGGGGGCAGCTGGGTAGCTCAGTGGATTGAGAGCCAGGCCTAGAGATGGGAGGTCCTAGGTTCAAATCTGGCCTCAGACTTTTCCCAGCTGTGTGACCCTGGGCAAGTCGCTTGACCCCCATTGCCCACCCTTACCACTCTTCCACCTAGGAGCCAATACACAGAAGTTAAGGGTTAAAAAAAATGTAATCCTCATGTAAAATATATATAAATAAGAAAGAGAAAAAGAGAAAGGGAAAAAAAGAAGAAGAGATAAAAGGAAGAAAAGAGAAAGAAGAGAAGAAAGGGAACTGAGAAACAGGATAACCAGAGATGTCACCAGGGAGCTTTCCTTTGACTTTGCCATTCCCCTTGAGTTATCTTTCTATTTTCTCATTTCCTTTACTGTCAGAGTTCTAGACTGGGTAGTCTATGTGTGATATCTTCATTTCTGCATCTCCTGAACATATTCATCAATCCATTCCCATTAGATATTGTCTAGTTACACAAAGAATTCTCCCTAAGATCCCCAATAACCTTATTACTAAGTCCAATAACTACTTTTCTGGTCTTGACTTCTTTGATCTCTCTATATTTGACACCTTGGGCCACTTCATCCATGATGAAATTTCTTCCCATTGTTTCCATGACATTACATTCTCATGGTTCTGTTCCTATCTTTCTAATTGTTCTTTCTGTGTTTCTTATTCAAGATAGTCAATATCCTCTTTCCCTTTAAATACAGATATACTACATTTCCACAAGATTCTGTCTCTGACCTTGCTCTTTCCATCTCCATACTCTTACCTTTGATACTCTCATCTACTCCAATGACTACAATGATTGCTTCTGTAAAGAAAACTAGCCATATCTACACTTATAGCCTATCCCTATAAATCCAGTTCACATTTCCATCTTAATGTCAAAATCAGTACTGCAAACCCAACATATTCAAAACTGAACTTATCTCCCCTCCTAAATGAGTCCCTTCCCCTGATAGAACTACCATCAATCTTCCAAAACACTTAGGTTCATAAGTTCAAAGTCATCACTAATTCTTCCATGTCTCACCCCACACATTCAATCAGCTGTCAAGTCCTACCTTTTCTATAATAGCAATCTCACTCAAAGATCTCCCTACTTTTCTACTTCTCTACAACCACACTTTCCCAGTTTCTTTCCCAGTCTGTTACAAAAGTTTCCTAACTGGTCTTTTTGTTCTAATTGTCCCTTTGCTACTCTTTCATGACTCTGTCCACATATGGACTTAGTTTTAAAATATAACTTGTGTTTTATTGTATTTTTATTTTAATCAAATATTTCCTAATTACATTTTCATCTGGTTTGGCCTCCTGTGAAGCCAGCTTATATGACATGTCTGGCCCAGGTCTTTAATATTTTAAAGGATTCATTGATAGCTTTTGACTTAATATCAGAGGCATTTTCAAATATACTCAAACACACCCAAAGATTATTCTCTCATTTATAAAAGAAAAATAGCTAAACAAGCCCAATACTGAATATATACTGACAAGTATATAAAATATTCTGTACTCATAGTTCCCCACTATTCTACCAAAAAGGAGGGAGGTTTATTTCCTTACTCTGCCATCAGTTAATTTCCCTATGTTTCCTGAATTCCTCAAAATAATCATTTCTTAAAGCATAGCAATGTTCCATTACACTAATAGATCATAATTTATTCCACTCTTCTTCAGTAGGTAGGCTTTATTTCCCATTTGTTTTTATTTCAACAAAACAGTTCTCATCCAATGGTTTTAGGTAGCTAGGTTGGTAAAGGGAATACAAGATAAATTGGAGAGAATCTCAGAAGGAAGGTATTAAAGATTGAGGAGGATTTGTACAAGATAGAACTTCAAAGAAGCAAGGAAATTCAGGAAATGGAGGTTGAGAAGGAAAAGACTTCTAGGCATTGGGAGGTGGGGGGATAGGGAGAGGGTAGTCAGAGAAAATGTTATAAGTCTGGAGATAGTATCTCTTGTTTGAGGAACAGCAAGGAGGTAAGGAGGCTGGTGTCAGTAGATCAAAGGTTAAAAAGAGAAGATTAAAGTATAAGACTGGAAAAGTAGGAAGGAGTCAGGTTATGGAGAGCTTTGGACCCCAAAGGAAGTATTATATATTTAATCCTGGAGGAAGTCAGGAGTCGCTGTAATTTATTTAACTCAGGTGCACTGACCCCACATCTAACACTTGTTCCATTGCATTGTTATACTTTTGATATTCAGAACTATGGTAACAAGTCAAATTCTCTTTCTTTAATTTACCAAATAAATTTATAAATAGATAGGATTTCTTTTTAAGCACCAGATTTTCATATGCCTCTGATTTTCACCTATTCACTTGCAAGGGCATTAGTCTGTGGTATAAGGGATATTTTTGGTGTATGGGTTGGATGAGATATTCTTTTCAGCTCTTAAATTCAGTGATTCAGTGATAACATCCTTTGCACATTTAGCTCATCCTACTATCCCCTATGACATAAGGCTAAGGGTTGGAAAAATCATCTCTGAAACACTCATGATTAATTCAAACTTTCTCCCATGAAAATGCTACCAAAAAGAAGGTATCAGGAAGCTGCTACTCTAAGAAAAAATAAAAAGTAATAGAAAAATATGCCAACAAGGAAATAAGGGGGAGGATAGCTAATGATGAATTCAAAGCCAGAAAACAGAGTTTCAAAGGCTGAGCTACTTGCTACCTGTGTGACCTTAGGCAAAGGTGTCTTAAGTGCCCAGGGTTTCTTATCTAAGAGATAAAGGAGCCAGATTAGTTCATTCCTAAATTTCCATAATGCTCCAAGAAGCAGAAGAGAATCATTTTTGTTGTTCAGTACTGGCTGATAGTCCAGTGACACCTTTTGGGATTTTCTTGGCAAAGATACTAGAATCATTTGCTATAGTTCATTTAACTGATGAGGAAACTGAGGCAAACAAGGTTAAGTGGCTTACCCAAGGTCACACAGCTAGCAAGTATCTGAGACTGAATTTGAACTCAGGTCTTCCTGACTCCAGGCCCAGGGCTCTATCCACTAGGCCACCTGGCTGATCTTTACTTAGGATTAGACATCACGATCATTAGACATAAGGGTTGCTGCAACACTTCTTGTGAGTTGCATGAATGTGTAGTTCTTTACTTGGTTGTATGGAGAAGTAGAGGGCTAGATTTTAAATCAGAAAGACATTGGTTCAAATGCTGCTTCTGCCCCTTAGTGCCTTTCTGACTCCAAGCAAGTTGCTTAATCTCTCAAGTCTCATTTTCATCGACTACGAATTAAGGGAGCTAGGATCAATGACAGCTGTTATAGGAAAATTTTAGAATAGAATTTATTATATATATGTTTGCACTATATTATAGTGCAAAAGCAGACCAGGCAAAAGCTGGCAGAGCTGAAATTCCAAACCTGGAATGCTGCACGGGGAACTTTCTCAGTGGCTTATGGCAGATGCCTTTTGGGGAGTTGGAGCTCAGCAACTGACTGAAGAGCCTTGTGGGAAGCCGTTCTATGTATTAAAGCCTTTGGAGAAATAGGATCAAATTTAGGGCCTGTTATCTGGATTCCCTACGTGACCAATCCAGGCTGAGGCAGTCTTTGTGTTTGGTCCTGGTCACCTGAGCCCCAAAAGGCTCTGGTACCAGCAGGTAGGTTAATCCAAAATCAACTTGATCCCTCCGAGAAGGCTATTAGGAGTCATTTAGAGAAACAGAGTCTGTAACAGATATTTTATCTGGATCCCATTACAAAATCATCAGCAAGTAAAACTATGTGTATGATTTTCTGCACTGTATGTCAGGATACAGACTGAATGGGCCATCTAAGATAAAAATCTGAGGCTCCTCTTTTGACTCAGTCTTTGATCCCCACCTTTTTTACAATTCTTATTGGAGAGCTTTGAAGTGGCAGACCAGCTTCTATTGAGTTGATGATTTCCTCCCTTGATAATTGAAGAAGCCTAAATTTTAAACAAATCCTGATTCCATATTCAGATTAAAACCTGAGTCTTTAGTCTGAATGCAGATTTCAATTGATGAGCATCTCCATAGGATATTTCCTCTCCCGGAATTATCCCCTGCTGAATTGGGGTTTGGAATTTGACCATTTGTCTTTGCATCTGTATTCTTTAGACTTCAATGGATTATGCGTGATTTATTGCCCCTTACCAACTGTGACTTCTTTTTTGCTTGGAATAAGTATATAATAAACTTCCATGCCCGCAGAATTCAGAACAGCATGGGCTAACCACTAGTCTAGTTGTTCTCATTTTCTTTCTCCTGCCTTAACCATCCTCTGCCACCACGCCGCTCAGGACCCCAAAAAATCATATAGAGGCATGGCTCCCTATAGTTGTATAAGGGTAATCTACAGGCTTCAAATCCATTGTTGAGTTAAGGAGATATCTACTCCAAGCACGGAAGACTTCCCTGGGTGGAATAGGGATAATTTGTTCTAACTGCCATGAAGGCAGCTGAAGCAGGTGCTGTGGAGAACTTAGAACTTGGTCACACATTGAAGAAGCCAAGGATATCCACTGCATCCTGGCCCATCACCAGTCATCATGACTTTTGTCTTGCCTTTGGACTTGGATGACTCTGGAAGAGAGTGAGGCAAATGACTTTGTTCTTCCTCACTTAGATGGATTTCACAAGCAAGTCAAGATATCAGGACAAACAACATATACACAAAGAGAAACAGATAGATAACTCCTTCTGCACCCTATAACTATCATATCTCTATTATGACCAGATATTTCATCATTGGTCCTTTGGAATCATGAATAGTCATTGATTGATCATAGTTCTTACAGCTTTTAAAGTAGTTTGTTTTTATAGCATTGTTATTATTGTTTAAATTGTTCTTCTGGTTATGTTCAGTTTGTTCTTCATCAGTTTATAAAAGTCTTCAATTTGCTTTTGTAATACTGATATAAGACAGTTAATAATTCTGCAGTTAAATGTGGGCCGAAGTGTTGCAAGAGGAGTCTCGAATAAGAGATGGTGGTGAAAGATTTAACAAAGGGTTAAAAAGAGACACAACACCAGCAGGCTTTTAACAGTCCTGATTTATTCCAACATGTTTCTCCTCCCTCAAGCTTCTCCCTCCAGCAGAGCCAGAAGCAAAGTGTATATATATCCCATCTAACATAGGAACCAAGATAGCTCATTACAGAAATCAGTCAACAAAAAAAGAATTTTGACTAGAGCTTGACATCTGAAGTCAGGGAGGGAATTTCTCCCTACCCTCCATATCTCTTTCTCAAGGTTTCTTTTTTTTTCTCTGCAGCTGTGCCCTCCCTCTGACCTTTCAAGAATATCAAGAAGAGAGGGGGGGGAGCTTTTGGGAGGATTTAACCCCTTGGCTCTCTACACTGGTTAAAATATAAATTGTTCTTGTTCTTCCTGCTTCATCAATTCATGTAAGTTTTTCTATGTCTTTCTGAAATCATTTAATCACTTCTGTGTCATTTATTATTGTAAGCCCTGGGAGACTACAACTCCCAAGGTTCCCTGCTACACCTGCCCCTGACACCTCCCACTTTGTTTGTGGGAAGTGTCAGAAAAAGTATGAGAGGGTTTGGGCACCTTTTTGCTCTCTTCAGCCCAGAGGCTGGCTGATCCTCTCTACCCTGTACCCTGCAGAGCTCTCGGTTAGTAGCTCTCTCTTTTTTCTCTTCTATCTACCTCCTAGTTTTCCCTAGACCTTCCCTTTTCTAATTTAAATAAAACCTAGCTATTCTAAACCCTAAGTTGCTCTCTGATTTTTTTATTTGAGCCCCAAAGGGCTCTGGTCAATTTCCCCCTACCAGGGCTGGGGATAGCTACCTTCTTTTCCCTTCCTCTACCTTCCTCTCTCCTTTTTCCCATCCATCCTTCCTTCTACCTTCCTCCCTCACACTTCTTAAGAGTCCAATTGCATTTCATCACATTCATATACTACAAATGACTTATTCAGCCATTCTTCAATTGTTGGACATCCTCTCAGTTTTCAGTTTTCTTCCACAACAAAAAGCTGCTATAAATATTTTTGTACTTTGCCCTTTCCTTTGATCTTTTAACACAATCTCCCTATTAAAACATTACCCATTTACAATGACTGTTAAAGTTCCTAGTAAAGGGCTGGTAAAATTATAGCTGAGTCTTAAAAAAAATCTACTTTTCAAAAGCTCAGTGGATCAGGAAAGAATGGCAGAAATCCAATGAGTTATGAGGACCAGGAAATGTTCTTGAATTGAGAGAATCTGTAGGTTCCAATTGAAGAAATCAGAGGCCTTCCTGATAAGTTTTATTTAAACTTCCTTTACATTTGAATTTATTACAACTGCAAATTTTAATGGAATTGTTTTTAATGCTATTATAAAGATTTCACAAATATCATATGTGTATTTCTATGGCTGGTTAAGTTACTAATACCCAAGGGGAGAGAGGAAATGTATCCCCTACCATGCAAAAAAATAAAAACAAAAAACAAAAAGGAAATTTACCCAATAGAGCAATAAAATCAAATTCTAACATTTAAATCTATTAACACTTTCTTAAGCCAGCATGAGAAGAGCAAGTAATTTTGACAAAAATCTTTCAAGTTTGTGTTAATTTGGGGGTACATGACTAAGGTATGATAGCTTGAAATTTTAAATAATAGTTTCTTTAAACTTTAAACTTTTTTTTAAAATATAAACATAGGGAACACAGATTACTTAAACTTTTTTTTTGCTTTTCTAGAAGCATATTTAAATTGTGATAATAATTCATATAGTCCTTAGGGTTTGCAAAGAAAACTGATGGCTTCCAAGATAAGAAGTATAGATACTATACATTTTGCAAATAAGAAAACTGATGCTTAAATAGGTTAGGCAACTTGCATATTATTCCATGGATGCTTAGTGCCAGAAGTTGGTTCCTACTCCAAGTTTATCACTCTACTGGTACACCACCCTTCAAATTTAATGATGTTTCCTAAAGAGCCATGCCAGGATCATGAGGTTCACAGAATCTTCAAGAAGTTGCTCAGTGAGAATTAGCTGGCATCATCAATCTCATACACATACATACAGATTACCCTACACTTCAAAAGATGGCGAGAAATATAAAAAATTAATATGAATTCTAAGTACAGCTAAAATCCCATTTTACAGCTCTTCATAATTAAGATACTTCACTATATTGTATTCTAGTATCTAGGCCTTTGTTCCATCAGAGTCCCCCCCTCTGTAAATTCATTCCCTTCTCATCTCCCCCTTGTAGAATGGCTACTTCTTACATGAGCCCTACCCTGATCTCTTATTCCTAGAACCCCCTCTCTCCAGAAGTTATTTTGTATTTATTTGCCTGCATACAAGGTATTGGGCACCACCTCCAAACAGAATATAAGCCCCTTGAGGACAGGAATTGTAGCACTAAACAAAAGTGCCAGTTACAATGGGTTACAATATTGAATTCATCTCAAAAATAAATATTTTCTTTGTATTTTTAAGAGGTAGCAAAACTAAGCTCATCCTTCCACAATTGTAAGATCTTCTCTCTTATAAATGTGGATGTTCTGTCCAACCCTAAAGAACCTCTTCACACCGTCTTTTCTGAGATTTGTCTACACTCTCCCATAAACCTGACAAGAGGTAGCCACCCAACATGCTGGGTTGAGTGCCTTCCACCAAGACTCTTGACATTATATAGACTTGTGGAAGACAAAAGTTGTCCTGCTACTGCCCAGAAATTTCAATTTTAGAAATGTCATTGTCTCAAGAAGAACACTATTCAAAAGCAGACTGTAGGAGCCAGGAACAAATTGCTATTCTCCAATACAAGTCCATTTACTTCACTTACAATTAAGCAGTCAATTATTTTTTAAAAAACATATCTGGAAACAGGAAGAGTACAATTATTTCCCCATACTCATTTTAAAATATAAACTCTTTAGGGTCAAGAATAGTTTGATTTTCTTTGTATCCCTAGTACCTAAACCTACCACACTGAAAGTGCTATATGATATTGATATCTAATCATTTTTTTAACCATTGATGGAATTGAAAAACTAATTTTAGTTTCCTCATCAGTGAAATGAAAGGGAGAGACTAAACTAAAAACTCATGATTCGCAGAACATGAATCATAGCACTCTAGTTTTGGCTATTTAAACTCATAGGATATTCTAAAAAGAACCAGCCTTACATTTTATACATACAGAGAAAACAACCTGTTTTTTTCTTATTATTTATTGTTTTTCAGTACTAGTTTAGCAACTACAAATTCAAGTTCATTGTACCAACATTTGCCAAGCACCTCTAAAAATTGTTCTTGAGGTTGGTTAATGCAGTTTCTAATCTAGTGATGCTTATCTCAAAAACATCTATACTTTCAACAATACCCCCACCTCTAAGCACAGCTTATAATATTCATTTCTGAGATATAAACTCTTAACACTAAATAGCTTTACATATTTAAAGTGAGGTATAGCCATCATTACTGAATAATATTGGTCTAAGCTATTTAATTCACTGGCAATATCTGTGAATCACAACTTCAGCAACTTTTGCATCTGTCAGAAATCTGAGCCTTCTTGAAGAACTCCTTGAGAAGTCCCACAAGTGTAGGCTTGGCTTCTATGTGATATTTTACAGATCCTCAGTCTGGTGAAATCAGAGATTTTTTGGCAACATGGTATTTAATTGTCATTTAATTGAGCATCTACAGTATAATAGAAATAAGTGGGGAGGGGGAAGCAAGGGAAAATATGCAGCACAAACCAGAATTCCTAATCCATACTTGATTCTATGTTTTAAATCACCTAACTACTAAACATGGTTACATTTTTTAAAAGAAATTTTAAATTTTTTTATGCTTAGAAGACATGTACTTTAAAATTGTAGTTTTTAACATTTTTCCTTAATGTAATTACAGTTTAAGTTGAATGTTTATAATCTTGGTTTGGGAGAAGAAGAACAGAGATAGAAGAATATTGTCATTAAGTATAGGGTTTTTGTGGGGAGAGAGTAAGCCCCTACTTAAAATTGCCAAAGCCATAAACTCAAAGGGAAGTGAGAGGTAAGGAGGCACAACCACCATACTATTGACCAAGGAAGCATTCATGATTCATTCCTACAATTCTTCTTGTATGGTCTTTCAGTAATCAAATTTATTTTGAGGTCTCAGCCAGACAAATGGCTCAGAAAGCTATATGTCACACTTTACATTTACAAGTTTTCTTCTGAACTGGATATTGCTAGAATCAAATATAAACTATTAGGATATATCAACTTGAACACCTTTCAAAAACGTGGCAAGAAATCCATAGCCTAAAGTCTAGCTATCATAAAAAATGTGGACATTTGCTATTTTCTTAAAAGTACATACCAAGCAATAAATTTCATTAATATCAGTTTTTAAGTATAGGAGGATAAAGTTGGCAATAATAGGATGTAACAATAGCAGAAGCCCCTGAACCAAGAGGAACACTAACCATTAAGCAAACAGTAACTTGAAAAATGCCCACCTACTTTAAATTATGATGATGTGCTTGCAACCTGTGTGATTTAACCAAGTAATTATGTTCTCCTGTTTCTGTCTGGTGCTTCAGTTACCTAAAGAACTAATAGGGCCTAAGGTCAACTGTTAAATGCATTTCCCCAACCCAGGGGCCATTAACTTTTATGACTGGCATGCCACACACAGGAGGCATTAACCTCCTCCTTCTGACGCTCCTGTCTAGGGAAAAGGGAATTCACCAAGCCTGGGAGGTCAACTCAATGAGTCTGCGAAAATCTGTAAGGCTACTCCTGAGCACCTTGATGATTTGAAAATGCTTGTTTCAAATACTGTGACAGGTGGCATAGGGATCTGTACCTGAAGTTTCAGCCGCCTTGTCGGCAGTACTTTTTGCCTTCGCAAAAGATTAATTTAGTCTTCCAGGGCTGTCCCTCAATCTTGACTTAATTATCAAGGCCCAGCCCCTGAGAGATACCGCCAACTCCAGCCCCCCGCATATATACATATATACACTTTCTTTCAGGGGAAAAAAACCCAACACTTCCTGGCATATGTTTAGGACTCTGAACTCGGTACACGGAGCCTCGTGGTTAGTGCTAATCTGGCCAGATTCACTCATAATCAGCAGCATTTCTCCTGCAACCTACTTCCAAGGGCTGCCTCTTACTCTGAAATTACATATCATCTCGTTCAAGTCTAGAGACCTCAAACTCGTAACCCGGAGCGAAGTGCCCTAGCCTTCCTGCTGCAACCATCCCAGTGCCACTCAACGAAAGGGACGGATGTGGGGGAAGGGACCTAACATCCCGAGAGTCTCACACGCACACATACACACCAGTGGTGGACAGCCGGCTCCTCCCACCAAAGCTGGGATGAGAGGAGCAATTCTGCTCCAAGAGTGCCAACTTGGTTCCATGCATAGCCTGGTAGCAGGGAAGCCAGGAGTCGTGGAGAGAGTCCGCTATGGGGCAGCAGCCCTCAGTACCCATCTGCAACCCCAGCAAACAAACTTTCCTTACTGCTTAGGGTACCTGAGGGGAAGAGGATGGCGCCTCCAAACACGCCCCGAACCCCAGGCCCAGGCTGGACAGCTGCCTCTAACACTTTCCCCTCACCTGACACCCCCTACCCTTCGGGAGAGTCGTCCACTAGTGGGCGACAGGGTTGGTTGGGGAGAGAAAAGAGAAGGAGGTGGAAAAGAAGGAGGAAGCCAAAGGACCTTTACAACTGCAGATTCTAACTTAGCCAGCCAGACAAGCTGTTTCCCTCCTCCCCCTGCATCCGGGACCTTTCTCCAAGCTAGCCTCCTTTTCCACGGATCACTTTTTCTAGACTGTGTCTGTTTAGCTCCCCCTAGCGGCACGGCGAGCTCACTTACACCCATAACGGGGTCTCTGCCAGGGCGAAAACAGCTCTTTGTGATGCGTCCTGCGATGCTCCCAGGTTCTGCGACCCCTCAGTGCGCTCTTGCCTCTGCCACCCCAGTCTCGGGACTTGAGAGCCCCGCTAGGCTCATTTTAACGCGCCCGAGGCAGCTTTGGACTGTGGTGCCTGGGACCTCTAGAGTCTGTCTTCCTGTGTTTCTCCCACCTTCTCCACATAGGTGATTTGCTACATCCCAGCTCTCTCTCCCAGGGACCCGCAGCTGCTGCCTCACTCTATGATTACTCAGCTCTAGGCGCCGACACCCGAAGAAAAGTGAACTCTTCTCCCTCCCTCAGGCCGCCCCCGCCGCCTCATCCCCGGTAATGTTTGCTTTCTCCTGCAACCCAACCCTGTTATTCACACCCAGGTCAAGAGTAGGGGCCTTGGGGCAGCGGCCCCTACTGCCCACAGCTGGCACTGCATGAAGCAAGTGATCATGAGGGTTATTCACTATGATCAGGTGGGATTTATACTAGGAATGCAAGGATGGTTCAACATTAGGAAAACCATCCACATAATTGACCACATCAACAAGCAAACCAACAAAAACTACATAATTATCTCAATAGATGCTGAAAAAGCCTTTGACAAAATACAACATCCATTCCTACTGAAAACAGTAGAAAGTTTAGGAATAGAAGGGCTTAAAAATAATAAATGGTATATATCTAAAACCATCAACAAACATCATCTGCAATGGGGATAAATTAGAAGCATTCCCAATAAGATCAGGAGTGAAACAAGGAATGCCCATTGTCAGCTCTTTTATTTAACATTGTACTGGAAACACTAGCAATAACAATTAGAGAAGAAAAAGAAATTGAAATAGGGTAGCTCAGTGGATTGAGAGCTAGACCTGGTGATGGGAGATCCTAGGTTCAAATCTGGCCTCAGACACTTCCGAGCTGTGGGATCCTGGGCAAGTCACTTAACCCCCACTGCCTACCCTTACCATTCTTCTGCCTTGGAGTTAATACACAGTAATGACTCCAAGACGGAAGGTAAGGGTTTTAAAAAAAAAAAAAGAAAGAAAGAAATTGAAAGTATTAAAATAAGCAAGGAGGAGACTAAGCTATCACTCTTTGCAGATGATATGATGGTCTACTTAAAAAATCCTAAAGAATCAACTAAGAAGCTTGTAGAAATAATCAACAACTTTAGCAAAATTGCAGGATACAAAATAAATGCACATAAATCATCAGCATTTCTATATATTTCTAACACATCACAGCAGCAAGAGGTAGAAAGAGAAACACCATTTAAAATCACCCTAGATAATATAAAATACTTAGGAATCTATCTATCAAAACAAACACAAGAATTATAGGAAAACAAATACAAAACACTTTCCAAACAATTAAAACTAGATCTAGACAACTGGAAAAACATTGATTGCTCATGGGTAGGATGAGGTAACATAATAAAAATGACCATTCTACCCAAATTAATTTACCTATTTAGCGCCATACCTATCAAACTACCAAAAAACTTTTTCACTGAATTAGGAAAATCTATAACAAAGTTCATTTGGAATAACAAAAGATCAAGAATATCAAGGGAAATAATGAAAAAAAAATGTGAAGGAAGGGGGCCTAGCAGTACCAGATATTAAACTATACTATAAAGCAGCAGTCATCAAAGCGGTATGCTACTGGCTAAGAGACAGAAGGGAGGATCAGTGGAATAGACTTGGGGTAAGTGATGTCAGCAAGACAGAGCATGATAAACCCAAAGAGCCCAACTTTTGGGCAAAAATCCACTATTTAACAAAAACTGCTGGGAAATTTGGAAAACAATATGGGAGAGATTAGGTTTAGATCAACATCTCACACCCTACACCAAGATAAATTCAGAATGGATGAATGACTTGAACATAAAGAGGAGGGAAACTATAAATAAGTTAAGTGAACACAGAATAGTATACTTGTCAGATCTCTGGGAAAGGAAAGATTTTAAAACCAAGCAAGAGTTAGAGAAAATTACAAAATGTAAAATAAATGATTTTGATTATATAAAACTAAAAAGCTTTTGTACAAACCAAAACAATGTAGCCAAGATCAGAAGGGAAACAACAAATTGGGAAAAAATCTTTATAACAAAAAACTCTGACAGGGGTCTAATTACTCAAATATACAAGGAGTTAAATCAATTGTATGAAAAATCAAGCCATTCCCCAATTGATAAATGGGCAAGAGACATGAATAGGCAATTTTCAGATAAAGAAATCAAAACTATCAATAAGCACATGAGAAAGTGTTCTAAATCTCTAATTAGAGAAATGCAAATCAAAACAACTCTGAGGTATCACCTCACACCTAGCAGATTGGCTAAAATGATAGCAGGGGAGAGTAATGAATGCTGGAGGGGATGTGGCCAAATTGGAACATTAATGCATTGCTGGTGGAGTTGTGAACTGGTCCAACCATTCTGGATGCCAATTGGGAACTATGCTCAAAGGGCTTTAAAAGACTATCTGCCTTTTGATCCAGCCATACCATTGTTGGGTTTGTACCCCAAAGAGATCATAGATAAACAGACTTGTATGAAAATATTTATAGCTGCGCTTTTTGTGGTGGCAGAGAACTGGAAAAGGAGGGTATGTCTTTCAATTGGGGAATGGCTGAACAAATTGTGGTATATGCTGGTGATGGAATACTACTGTGCTAAAAGGAATAATAAACTAGAGGAGTTCCAGGTGAACAGGAAAGACCTCCAGGAACTGATGCAGAGTGAAAGGAGCAGAGCCAGAAGAACACTATACACAGAGACTGATATACTGTGATAAAATCGAATGTAATGGACTTCTGTACCAGCAGCAATGCAATGACACAAGATAGCTCTGAGGGATTTATGGTAAAGAATGCTACCCACATTCAGAGGAAGAACTGCAGGAGAGGAAACACAGAATTAAAACAACTGCTTGAACACATGGGTTGAGGTGGACATGATTGGGGATGTAGACTCTAAACAACCACACCAATGCAACTATCAACAATTTGGAAATAGGTCTTGATCAATGACACATGTTAAAACCAGTATAAATGCATATTGGCCATTGGAGGGGTAGAGGATGGTGGTGGTGGGGTGGGGGGGAAAATAAGAGCATAAACCATGTAACCATGTTAACTTTTGTAAAAAATAAATATTAATAAATGTTAAAAAAAAAACTGGCACATGGCCTGGTGTTTATTTGTGGTTGTTCTCCAGTGTCAAATAACAGAAAACAGTCCAGACTTTTGCTTCTAAATTTCTCGTCCTTGATTTTTGAGTTGAAATGAGCTTTGAAATAGGATCATTATAGAGTGACTACACATGAAAGTCCTAAGTCCTAAAGTTTTAAAGATTTCAGTGCTGAAAACTAAAGTTTGTCCTCCTGGGTCCTCCTTACTACAGAGTTATCCATAGAAACCTTAGATTTGAAGAAACCCTTGAACCTCCACAGATAGGTATTGCATTGGATTTCCACAATTTTCTAGATCTTTTTGTTGCTGTTTAGTTATTACATCATATCTGACTCTTCATGAGCCCATTAATAAGTATAAAAGCCCATACCACAGCACTCCAGGCTTTTCTATTCTCTACTATTTCTTGAAGTCTGTCCAAGTTCACTTTCCTTGCTTCCGTGACATTATTCATCCGTCTCATCTTCTGCTGTCCCCTTCTCCTTTTGCCTTTAATTTTTCCTAACTTCAGGGTCTTTTTCAATGAGTCCTGTCTTCTTCCTAGATCTCTATCGCAACCTTATTTTCATCTTCTACTCGTGGGATATTTCCCCTAGATTTGTGTTATATTCAATCCATTGTACTTTGTTGTATATCTGTCTTGGCTCTTTTAAAATCCTTCAGTGCATATTTCTTATGTAAGTGTTCATGTGCCTGTATTTTATCAAAAATGTTAAGAGCCTAAGATAACTCTTTCCATAATTCCTACACTACTGAGTCCTCTGTTTAAAAAATTCTTACCTGCCCCTTCCCATTTTTCTCTCCTCATCTTACCCCATACTCTTCTCAACTATATTTGCACATTTGGCCAGAATAATTGGCCAAATCTTCTTTTAATATCTTTTCACTTTGGGGGTATTATAGTAAATTTTATCATGGCACTTGGCAGCAGAAAATGCAATACAGAAGTGAATCTTCTGTTTGGGGACTGACATTAGAGTTAGGAGGACAGGGATTACCTCATATCAAGTAACAAAAATAGATTTGTGAAGTCATCCCATGAGTCTATAACTGTGATTTTGAAGACAGAGCATAGGTCTGAGTATTAGAAACCTCTGTGTGTTTTGAATTTAGTTTTACTTTAAAAACCCTGGCTTCTCTTGCACAGCTGATTTTATGTGAGTCTTTATAGGCTTGAGTACAAAAATGGATATTTGCAACTTAGAAGAAATATAGGGAGAAGGACATTTCTATAATCATAGATCGCTTCTCAGACATTTGGAAAAGATCTAATTACAGAAACATCTTTAAGTATTATTTCTGTCCATTTCTTTCTTTAGCATAAAATAAAATATTTAATTCTTTTTAAAAATCATATTCTCTTATTCAGCCATCTTCACTAGTTTCCCTTTGCCCATTAGGATAAAATCAAGCAAGAGTCTTTGTTTCCACTAGGCTGATCCCATACTTCAGTCTCAGATATATTTCCTTCCTCATCTAAACCTTTACTTTTATTGTAAAGTGGAAGTAATGTAATTATCTTCTCTACTTAAATCTTCCCCATTTATTTAAGACTTAATTCAAGCCCATGTCATTTCCCAGATCATCTGAAGATTTCAGTGAAAATTCTAACCCTGCATTTTTCCCATCCCCTGAAGTTCTAAATTTAAATAGCCTTCTTATAAGAACATTTAAATGTTTCAACAGTCTATTATATATCCTATTTGTCATAATTACATTATAAACTCTTTAAGGGCAGGGTTGTGATGCTTATCTTTTTTATATCCCCCAGAGCAAGGACCAACATATTTAGAATAGAGATTAGCATCATCCTTCTATATATCCAGATTAACTACATAAAGGTAATCCTCCACTCCTCATTTTCATTCATCACACAAATGTAATCATTTGCTAAATTTTTTTACCCAATTACCTCTAGGATCAAATAAAAAATCTTCTGTTTGGCATTCTAGGCTCTTTCATCAACATCTTAGTCTTTTCCTACCTTTCCAGGCTTCTTATACCTTATTTTCACTTGGCTGAGTTGTCCTTTTTTCTGAAGAGAACCAATGATATCACCAGGTGATGTCTTGATTGGAGTGTGAGTTGGATTCAAGTGAGGTAGAATTACACAAAGTCATCAGCCCACTCTTTCTTCCAGTCAATCCAAGTCCAGAGGCAAAACAAAAGTCAGGATGACTGGTGATGGCCCAGGATGCCATGAATGATCTTGGCATTTTCAGTGACTGATCAAGCTCTAGGCATTCCACAGTGCCTGCTTCAGCTGTCTTCTTGCCTGTTGAAACAAATTGTTCTCATCTTCCCATTCCATCAAGGAAAGTTTTTACACTCTTGGAGTAGATATTCCCCTCAACTCACCAAAAGATTTGAGGCTTGTAATTTATCCTTAACTTGATTTAGTCCATCCGCTGAGAGGCTTTTAACTGGAGTGTGGCCACTATTCATGCTACAGCTTCTTGGAGACACAGGGAAGGGTTGGGTGAAAGATAGACACCAATGAGGGATGCAGTACAGAAAAGGGCTTAGCAAGCCCTCACATCAGAACCCTCCATGAACACCCTATACACTCTTTTTTTTGGGGAGGGTGTTGTACAAATATTGTCACTTGATACCTATTTCCATATTATTCATTTTTGCTATAGGGTGATTTTTTTAAGGCCTGAACTCCAAATCACATACCCATATATACATGTGATAAATGATGTCATATGTTTTGCTTTTGCATTCCTACTCTGATAGTTCTTTTTTTTAAAAACCCTTACCTTCCATCTTAGAATCAATACAGTATATTGGTTTAAAGACAGAAGAATGTTAAGGGCTGGGCAATGAGGGTTAAGTGACTTTTCCAGGGTCACACAGCTAGGAAGTGTCTGAGGCCAGATTTGAACCCAGTACCTCCTGTCTCTGGGCCTGGCTCTCAATCCACTGAGCCACCTAGCTGCCTCCTCCCGTAGTTCTTTCTCTCAATGTGGATAGCATTCTTTTACACAAGTCCTTTAGGAATGTCCTGGCTTGTTGCATTGCTACTAGTAGCAAAGTCCATTACATTGGATTTTTCCACAGTGTTTTACTTTCTGTGTACAATGTTCTGGTTCTGCTTGTTTTACCCTGCATCAGATCATTGAGGTTCTCCCAGTTCATATAGAAAACTTCCAGATCATCAATCCTTATAGTACAATAGTATTCCATCATCATCATATACCACTTTTTGTTCAGCCATTACCCAATCGAGAGACACCTACTAATTTTCCAAATTTTTGCCACTACAAAGAGGGTGGCTATTGTAAGGATGAAGGGCAAGGAAAAATAATTTTTGGGGGACAGAATGTTGCACAAGAGGAGTGTGAGACAAGAACAGCAGTTGAAGACAGCAAAGGATTCTGGGAAGGATTCTGAAGAAGTAGTCTTTGGTTTGGGGAGCTCGAGGAGGGAGGAAGGAGTGAACTTGATCTGAATGAACTGAAGCCAACCTTGGGGATTTCCCTTATCAGAGTTGAATCCAGAAACCCTGTTCTTTATCAGTAGACATATTCCCATGATCAAGACTAAGAATATCTTGTCTATTGGGGAGTCAGGACTCTATCTGGGAATGGATGCTCAAATCTCCCCATCCTTACCCTTACCTTACTGAGAGATCCTATTCAGTATATTTATATTTTAGCATATAGACTAGAATTAGAAAAAGAGGGAAGGGAAGAAGCTTTGGGTGGCAGCCTGGATTGGCTCCCCAAATTGAAGGACCTTGGGCTTGACTTTTAGAGAGATCTAATTACCACCAACCATCACCCTCATCTACCCCCCTGATATCGTAATAAAAAGCATTAGCAGTCAGATAGCATTCCAGATTTTATTGAGAGAGACAAGGGAAAGAGTGCCAGGGGCTTACCTATCAAAGAGTCCCTGTTTGGGTGCCATAAATGCAGGAGTCTAACTCCCACAGGTCCAGGAAATCTCGGTGGTGGGACAGCATCAGCATGTTAAGATGAATGAGAGACAGTCTGAACTTCAACCAGGCAGGCATTATGAATACTGCTCTGCTCTTCCTTGAGTAAGGTTTATTTTTATATACTTTGAGATCACACATAATGTTGGCATGGAAATCCATTCTCATCCATTCTCATCATACATCTTTTCTTAGAGTCATATATTAACTTTGTTACAACTTTTCATTCTCCAGTAATTTTCAATATTTTTCAAGGTGTGTTTGATGTATCTCTTGGGCTACAGTGGTGGAAATGTACAGGTCTTTTCATGGGAGACAATTTCTCCATTTTTATCATCCATTGTTCTTTTATGTTAACGTACTGTACTGAATCAGGGATCAGGGAGGGTGGGAAACTTGGAGACTATTCTGGCCTGTTTTTGCAGGCACCTGTGTATAGGAGTGAGAGATCTAAGTTAGGGTTTTTAAATCTTTAACATTAACTCTCTATTTGCTGGTTTGTTGTAAAGTGACTTCTAGGGGGAATTTCTGTATTACTACATGTAAAGGTGGGAATTTCCTAAGAGTCCATAGGGGGTCTGTGAGGGTTCTAGTAATGGTCTTTACTGTTTTTCTGATTTTCCCTGGGGCTGAGTAGGGATATTGATCACAATAATAAGGAGTGTTAGTAAGAGAAGAGTCACACAGGGATATCTGAGTGAGGAGTTTCCATCCTTCCTGAGGCTGCCATGCACTTCTTCGAGGTCTCCCCCCCCCCCGCGCCCGTGACCATGTTAGACAGGGTGGGTTTGATGACTTCTAGCAGAAGAGACGTCTCATAGCATTTACCTGGTGGAACCCATCTCAAAGCCAGATCCCCTGTGGAGCTGACAATTAGATAGGAGGCTTGTGGAGACTATGGTTCTGGGCCAAATTGGACAGGGTCTTCACATACCTTATCTTGTGTGAAAGCCTTGCCTCTAACCTCTGAGGGTTGGCACACCCTTCCTGGAAGACCACCATCTATGAGAAACACCTCTCAAGTTACCCTAGTATTAGCGGCTCCACAAGAGAGGGAAGAGAGAGTTACCACATTGACCCATTTCTCTTTCCCACCTAAACTCTCTCTAATTGGGCCATTAATACACTATGCATATTTTTATACAAGTATTTTTCCTTATTATCTCTTTGGAGTACAAACCCAGCAGTGGTATAGATGGATCAAAGGGTAGGCAATCTTTTAATGTTCTTTGGACATAGTTCCAAATTGCCTTATATAATGGTGTTGTGAGGAAGATTAGATTAGGTAGTAATTAATTAAGAATTAAGGTTGACCTAGCATGAAGGAAGAAGCTGGGAATTCCAAGATGGAATGAAGGAGCAGGAAGAAGTGACTTGTGCTCTGAGAGGGACTCCATTAGGGGATAGCACAAACTGTGGTTAGCCCTGGGAGATCTCAGAGTAAAAGACACCCTGCATCTTGATTTCCTTGGGATCCTGTGTAGTGGTGGCATCTAGCAAAGAGCACAAGATCTACAGTGCAGTACCAAGGGAAGAGGAGAAGTTTGGGATCTGGTGGACAGTGTCGCAAGCACACCCTCTCAACTTGGTACCTGAGACCACCTTGGCTCTTGGCATCCAGAGATCATCGGTGGATTACAGTGTGAACCCCAAAGCCACACCAGCCCTTAGCTGTGCTGCTCAAGCCTGGCAGGTCCAGGTCTGAGGCAGTCACCCAGAGAATCCATTACTGCCCTTCCTGCATAGATCTTTAGATTAGAGTAGGAAAGTCCTCCTCTTTCCCTGTGGGTTTTGTCATTAGGTTTTAAGGTTTTAGAGTAGAAATCCCTATCCCACCTTTTACTTGTACATAATTAAAACCAGTTAATCCCTTTTACCTTGCCTGCTTGTTTCTAGTCTCTGGCCTAGGGGAAGCTGTGTGACAGTTAAGACCAACTGCCATTCCTGTGTGAATCCAGTAAACTCTGGTCTTTCCATCCTGATCCTGTCTCTCCTAAATCCCAGTGTGTGCACCCACAATCACTTAGTTTTATTATAATATCCCTGGTGTCTCCATTACCTTTACTTATCATTTCTACAATGGTTAGATCAATTCACAACTCCACCAGCAATGCATTAGTGTCCCAATTTTGCCACATCCCCTCTAACATCCTTTACTGTCATACTGGCCAACCTTCTAGGTATGAGGTGGCACCTCAGCTTTGTTTTGATTTGCATTTCTCTAATTATGAGAGATTTAGAACACTTTTCATGTGCTTAGTAATAGTTTTGATTTCTTTATCTAAAAACTGCCTGTTGATGTCCCTTGACCATTTGTCATTTGGGTAATGGCTTGATTTTTTTTTTTTTGTATAATTGACTTAGCTCCTTATAAATTTGAGAAATGAGATCTTTGTCAGAGGTTTTTGTTATAAAATTTCCCCCCAATTTGTTGCTTCCCTTTTAATTTTGGTTGCACTGGTTTTGTTTATACAGAAACTTTTAAATTTAATATAATCAAAATTATTCATTTTACATTTTGTAGTGTTCTCTAGCTCTTGCTTGGTCTTAAATTCCTTCCTGTCCCAAAGATCTGACAGATATACTATTCTATGTTCACCTAATTTGTTTATGATTTCCCTCTTTATATTTAAGTCATTTACTCACTCTGAGTTAATCTTGGAATAGGGTGTAAGATGCTTATCTAAGCCTAATTTATCCCTTTTTTTCCAATTTTCCCAGAAGTTTTTGTCAAATAGTGGGTTCTTGTCCCCAAAGCTGAGATCTTTGGGTTTATCAAATACTATCTCACTACTGTCATTTACTCCAAGTCTATTCCATTGATCTGCCCTTCTATCTCTAAGCCAGTACCATATAGTTTTGATGATCGGTACTTTATAGTTTAGTTTGAGATCTGGTAAAACTAGGCCCCCATCCTTCACATTTTTTTTCATTATTGCTCTTGATATTCTTCATCTTTTGTTCTTCCAGATGAACTTTGTAATAATTTTTTCTAATTCTATAAAAAAGTGTTTTGGTAGTTTTATAGGTATAGCACTGAATAAGTAAATTAATTTAAGTAGGATTTTCATTTTTATTATATTAACTCGTCCTACCCATGAGCAACCAATGTTTTTCCAATTGCTTATTACGAGTTTTATTTGTGTGAAGAGTGTTCTGTAGTTATGTTCATATAATTTCTGAATTTGTCTTGGCAAGTAGACTCCCAGATATTTTATCTTGTCTAGAATAATTTTAAATGGAGTTTCTCTTTTCTAGTTCTTGCTGCTGGGTTTTGTTAGAAACACATAGCAATGCTGATGATTTATGTGGTTTATTTTGTACCCTGCAACTTTGCTAAAGTTATTGTTTCTACTAGTTTTTTAGTTGATTTTCTTGGATTCTCTAGGTATACCATGATGTCATCTGCAAAGAGTGATAATTTAGTTTCCCATTGCCTACTTTGATCCTTTCAATTTCTTTTTCTTCTCTAATTGCTACTGTTAGCATTTCTAGTACAATATTAAATAGTAGTGCTTGTAATGGGCATCACCGATTCATTCCTGATCTTATTGAGAAGGTATCTAACTTATCCCCATTGCAGATGATCCTTGATGATGGTTTTAAATAAATACTGTTTATTATTTTGAGGAAAGGCCTTTCTATTCCTATACTTACTACTGTTTTCGATAGGAATGGGCGTTGTATTTTGTCAAAGGCTTTTTCTGCATCTACTGAGATAATCATGTGTTCACTGTTGGCTTGATTATTGATGTGGTCAAATAGTTTGTAGAGTATTGGGATTAATTTATCTTTAAATGTTTGATAGAATTCACTTGTGAATCCATCTGGTCCTGGTAATTTTTTTTAGGGAGTTATTTGATGTCTTGTTCAATTTCTTTTTCTGAGATAGGATTATTTAAGTATTCTATTTCTTCTTTTGTCAATCTAGGCAATTTATATTTTTGTAAATATTCACCAATTTCACGTAGATTGTCATATTTATTTCCGTATAGGTGGACAAAATAGTTCTTAATAATTACCTTAATTTCCTCTTTATTAGAGGTGAGATCACCCTTTTCATTCATGGTACTGTTAATTTGGTTTTCTTCTTTACTTTTCTTAATTAAATTAACCAATATTTTATTTTATTTGTTTTTTCAAAATACCAGCTTCTAGTTTTATTTATTAGTTCAGTAGTTCTTTTACTTTCAATTTTATTAACTTCTTCTTTGATTTTTAGGATTTCCAATTTAGTCTTTATTTGAGGGTTTTTAATTTGTTATTTTTCTAGTTTTTTTTTAGTTGCGTGCCCTATTCATTAATCTCCTCTTTCTCTTTTTTGTTAATATGGGCACTCAGGGATATACATTTTCCCTTGAGGAGTGCTTTTGTAGTATGGCTTGTAAGGGTTAAGTGGTAAGAGTTTGACAAAAATAAGGAGAGTAGTTTAATAAAACACTTAGTTTAATTTGAGAAGAAGTACAGATAGAAAATAGAAAGGAGAAAAGAGAGATTATTATTCTAATACCCTATAACTATACATAAATTCCTAATACTAAGCAAAATTTCTAAAAATCTACTCTGTCTTCAAGGACAGGTGCTACTTGCCTGGCCAGACCAGGCCTATTTAACCTACACAACCTAAATTACTAACTACCTATCTACACTAATAAATCAATAGCCACCACCCACAGCCTCCTTACATAAGGTTTTAACCTCCAGCTGTCAATAGTAAGCTGCCAGAAGCAGAGACTAAGACAGACTGACCTGCTCTCCAGAGATCCCCAGGCCAAGTGTTCTAACCACCAACTGTTCCTTCCGTAACTCAGTCTCCTTGGTAATGGAATCTTCAGCTCTAGCTCACTGGCACCTGCTAGTTGTCCTCTACTTAGAAATCTTTCTGCTCTCTTGCCTCTTAAAGAGACAGAAGGAAAGATTAAGAAAATCCCTTTAACACCCCCAAATTTTGATATGTTTCTTCCTCATTCTCATTCTCTTCAATGAAATCATTAATTATTTCTATGATTTGTTCTTTAACTAACCAGGTTTGGAGAATCAGATTATTTCCATAATTTTTGATTTGCCTCTCCATGTACCCTTACTAATTATAATTTTATTGCACTATGATATGAGAAAGTTGCATGTATTATTTCTGCTTTTCTGCATTTGTTCGTAATGTTTTTAGTACATGGTCAATCTTTGTGAATGTACCATATGTTGCTGAAAAGAAGATGCATTCCTTTTTATTCCTATTAATTTTCTCCATATATCTATTAGCTCTAATTTTTCTAAGATTTCATTCACATCTCCTTTCTTATTTGTTTTTTGGTTTGATTTATCTAGATTTGATAGAGGAAGGTTGAGGTCTCCCTCTAGTATAGTTTTACTACCTATTTCTTCCTTGAGCTCTGATAGTTTCTCCATTAAAAATTTGGATGCTATACCATTTGGTGCATATATGTTGAGTACTGATATTTCTTCATTATCTATACTGCCTTTTAACAGGATGTAACTACCTTCCTTATCTCTTTTAATCAGATCTATTTTTACTTTGGCTTTGTCAGATATCCTGATTGCAACTCCTGCTGTCTTTTTCTCAGTTGATGCCCAATAAGTTTTACTCCAGTCTCTTACCTTTACCCTGTATGTTTCTACCTGTATGTTTCTTGTAGACAACATATGTTTAAATTAAAAAATAATATCTAATAATTCAAGTATTATATTTTGTAAAGTTTATTAATAATTACTAGAAGGAAAGGAATAAAAAGGTAATTATCTAACAACATAGAACCATGTGACAAAAATTTTCTATCTACTAAAAAAGACTACGTCCACAGGTAGCACCACAGGAAGAAGAGAACAAGAGAAGCAGAAAAAGGAAGAATTTCTATCCTGCCTATGTCAGTACATAATGACAGGAGGAGAGTGGGGTACTGGGAAATGGAGTTCAAGGGTACAAGATTTCTAATTACACATTTCCCCCTGTAATCCTTTGAGAGAATAATCTCCTCAATGGATCATGGAAACATAACTAATTTATAAATTTAAGTAGAGGTACATACAATATTACAGTTTTTAAAGGGAAATTACAATAATTTCAGGATAAAAGGGAAACAAAAGAGAAAAAGAAAAAAACCAATGATTGCTACATTGACAAAAGCCAATTTGGGGATAGCCCCCTTTGGCATAAGAGTGTACATTCAAAACAATTGTATTCAACCTCACATAGTTTAATTTAGAACCTCAAAGTTCACTCTGGATCTTCTGGTGCAGTGTGTGGTTTCTGCAGGTATTGTCATGGTGCCTTCTCCAAACAATTCAGTTTCTGGATTCTGGGAGGTAGCAAGTTTCTTTTCCTAAAATTACTTTTTAAAGAATTTAAATTTTGCATTATAGGATAATAATACATTTCCCTGAGGAGCATGTTGACAAACACATGGATCACTCAGGGATGCATGGCTGAGTTATGAGGTATATGAATCAATTGGCAAAAGAAAATAAAAAACATCAAAAAATCCAAATAAAAGAAAAAAATAAATTGTGGATGAAATATAAAACATCAAAGTCTTATGTGTAAAAAATTGAAGTAAAGGAAAAATAAGCCTACAACAGTCCTTGAATCAGGTTCCAATTAAAGTGATTTATGTCCCATAAGACTGTCATATCAATTATGCAATTACCCAATCAGCAGCCAGGACTACAGAAAGTTTGCCACAATATGAAAGACAGAAAAAGGACTAGATTGGTCTGATTTTACCTTTTCCCTCAGGGATACAGGGGCCAGGATGGCAGCGAAAGTGAGGTGCTTGATAAATGTAGGACAGGGAAGACCTTCCTCTGATGTATGTTAAACAGCCTCAACCTCAACCCTCAAGCAAGTTCAAGTCCTCTTGTCTTGGCTCAGAATGTCATAAATCCCACAGGGATTGTTTGGTCTCTTTGACCTTCTGCTCAATTGGCACTATGCAGTTTAGCTTTGTGCTCAATTGGCACTGTGCAGTGGCTCTTTTTGTGTTCCCTTCTCCTGGAATCAGACAAACTCATTAAGCAAAGTCCCATAATATTTAAACAACCAGTGGCAAGTTTCCATAGTCTAAAGATTTTAGGTATGCATTTACATTTAGGGTAAATGGACATTTTAAACTTACCCTAGTGCAAAATAAAAAAAACCAAAACCAAATCTTAATACTTGTAACATGTGCTTTAAATACAAAAAGAAATGAGAGAAAAAAATAAAACTCAAATGCTATATTGCACATACAAAGGGGAAAAACAATAATAACATTTTAAAAATGAAAAATATATATAGCTTACAATCAGCAACACACTGTGTCAGCCAAGAGGAGGTAGAATACAAAGGTTCCTCACCAAAAATGAGATCCATTTTCTTTTTAGCTTGGCCATGATCCATAGTTTTGAGTGCAAATGATTTTCTCAAAGTAACAGCTTTATAAAACAGTAGTACAGCAGGTAATGCACATTCAAAGAAATAACAAAATTCCTGAAATTCACAATAGCCCATCTAATGACAATCTCAAATAAACCAACTGTCATATAGGATTCACATGAGTCTCTTTATAGCCACTTACTATATGACATTTAAAAAACCTATGAACTCATGGATACTTGTCACAAGTTCTACAGATCTAACCAATCTTTCAACCTTGGCAAAGATATTTTTAACAAAATCTATTACTGCCATCATTCCAAAATGTAGCGGAGGAGCCTAGAAAAAACACAAACCTCTGTAATGCTGAAGAAAACCTGTTAGGGTCTAAAACATCACCAAGAATCTAGTTCATTCTGGTGGAAGGGTAGAGTAAGCTGAAGAGTTAAAACTATATAAATCATCCAGAAGCCACTAGGCTACCTGGGTAATGCTCCCTCTCGAGAGCCCCCCAGGAAAACCTTCCCACCTCCTGGATGATATTATAGGCCATTTCAAGGTAACTAAGCCTCTTGGGAAAACTCCCTCCTTCTTTTACTATAGAGATCGATACTCTATAACCAGAGACTAATCTGAGTGGCCTGGGTGGTCATCGGATGCAAAGAATGAAACAGACTGGAAGCACGGCTTGTTAGCTCATTGTACTTCAAGAAACACTGAAGTAGCCACTTTATTATAAAGGAAATTAAAGATCCCTTTCCCCCAAAAGCCCAAGAAAGTTTCCCACAGTTACAGAGAGCAAGATTTTTACTATAGTCAAAACAAAAACCTTAGAAGCCTTCAGGTGTAGACAAAAACCTATGCTAAACTATCAACTACATGTATTATCTTTAAGTGGAGCCTGGGACATCTCCGTTAGGTTGGAAAGCCCTGTCAGTTTCTTGGCCTTGATGGTATTAAACAATTTTTTTGAGCCTCATTATTTTACTTTAATTCTGGACAAAATGCCCTGCCAAGGGTTCGGCCTTGGCTGTACCAGCCATCTATGTTCTCAGGTAAAGGGGAACAGAGTTAGCCCCCCTCCTGCTGGAGTGCTGAGAGCCCAAAGCTTTTTCAATAAGACTATAATGTATTTTGAAGGAAGGTGAGAATTATGAAAGGAATCAAAAGAGGAATCTCAGATTTTTATCTTAGATATCCCACACCTGTCTCGTCCCTATTTAGGGCGGAAAGATAAATACATGGCTCTGCCGGTCTGTATTGATCTTTTGAGGGGGTCCAGATAAAAATATCTACTTGAGATTCTAATTTCTCTTAATAGCTCCCGACATTTTACAAGACTGTAACAGTGTAAAAGACTTGTCTCCAATATGTCCCATCTATTTATGTGGAACCAAAGTGAAAATTACTTCAGTTGTCTCATCCATTACATTTTTTAAAAACATTTATTAATATTCATTTTTAACATGGTTACATGCTTCATGCCCCTACTTTCCCCTTCACCCCCCGCTCTCCCCCCACCCATGGCCAACACACATTTCCACTGGTTGTAACATGTGTCCTTGTTCAAGACCTATTTCCAAATTGTTGTTAGTTGCATTGGTGTGGTTGTTTTGAGACTATATCCCCAATCATGTCCACCTCAACCCATGTGTTCAAGCAGTTGTTTTAATTCTGTGTTTCCTCTCCTGCAGTTCTTCCTCTGAATGTGGGTAGCATTCTTTACCATAAATCCCTCAGAGCTATCTTGTGTCATTGCATTGCTGCTGGTACAGAAGTCCATTACATTCGATTTTATCACAGTATATCAGTCTCTGTGTATAGTGTTCTTCTGGCTCTGCTCCTTTCACTCTGCATCAGTTCCTGGAGGTCTTTCCTGTTCACCTGGAACTCCTCTAGTTTATTATTCCTTTTAGCACAATAGTATTCCATCACCAGCATATACCACAATTTGTTCAGCCATTCCCCAATTGAAAGACATACCCTCCTTTTCCAGTTCTCTGCCACCACAAAAAGCGCAGCTATAAATATTTTCATACAAGTCTGTTTATCTATGATCTCTTTGGGGTACAAACCCAACAATGGTATGGCTGGATCAAAAGGCAGATAGTCTTTTAAAGCCCTTTGAGCATAGTTCCCAATTGGCATCCAGAATGGTTGGACCAGTTCACAACTCCACCAGCAATGCATTAATGTTCCAATTTGGCCACATCCCCTCCAGCATTCATTACTCTCCCCTGCTATCATTTTAGCCAATCTGCTAGGTGTGAGGTGATACCTCAGAGTTGTTTTGATTTGCATTTCTCTAATTAGAGATTTAGAACACTTTCTCATGTGCTTATTGATAGTTTTGATTTCTTTATCTGAAAATTGCCTATTCATGTCTCTTGCCCATTTATCAATTGGGGAATGGCTTGATTTTTCATACAATTGATTTAACTCCTTGTATATTTGAGTAATTAGACCCCTGTCAGAGTTTTTTGTTATAAAGATTTTTTCCCAATTTGTTGTTTCCCTTCTGATCTTGGCTACATTGTTTTGGTTTGTACAAAAGCTTTTTAGCTTTATATAATCAAAATCATTTATTTTACATTTTGTAATTTTCTCTAACTCTTGCTTGGTTTTAAAATCTTTCCTTTCCCAGAGATCTGACAAGTATACTATTCTGTGTTCACTTAACTTATTTATAGTTTCCCTCCTCTTTATGTTCAAGTCATTCATCCATTCTGAATTTATCTTGGTGTAGGGTGTGAGATGTTGATCTAAGCCTAATCTCTCCCATATTGTTTTCCAAATTTCCCAGCAGTTTTTGTTAAATAGTGGATTTTTGTCCCGAAAGTTGGGCTCTTTGGGTTTATCATGCTCTGTCTTGCTGACATCACTTACCCCAAGTCTATTCCACTGATCCTCCCTTCTGTCTCTTAGCCAGTAGCATACCGCTTTGATGACTGCTGCTTTATAGTATAGTTTAATATCTGGTACTGCTAGGCCCCCTTCCTTCACATTTTTTTTTCATTATTTCCCTTGATATTCTTGATCTTTTGTTATTCCAAATGAACTTTGTTATAGATTTTCCTAATTCAGTGAAAAAGTTTTTTGGTAGTTTGATAGGTATGGCGCTAAATAGGTAAATTAATTTGGGTAGAATGGTCATTTTTATTATGTTACCTCATCCTACCCATGAGCAATCAATGTTTTTCCAGTTGTCTAGATCTAGTTTTAATTGTTTGGAAAGTGTTTTGTATTTGTTTTCCTATAATTCTTGTGTTTGTTTTGATAGATAGATTCCTAAGTATTTTATATTATCTAGGGTGATTTTAAATGGTGTTTCTCTTTCTACCTCTTGCTGCTGTGATGTGTTAGAAATATATAGAAATGCTGATGATTTATGTGCATTTATTTTGTATCCTGCAATTTTGCTAAAGTTGTTGATTATTTCTACAAGCTTCTTAGTTGATTCTTTAGGATTTTTTAAGTAGACCATCATATCATCTGCAAAGAGTGATAGCTTAGTCTCCTCCTTGCTTATTTTAATACTTTCAATTTCTTTCTTTCTTTTTTTTTTTTAAAACCCTTACCTTCCGTCTTGGAGTCATTACTGTGTATTAACTCCAAGGCAGAAGAATGGTAAGGGTAGGCAGTGGGGGTTAAGTGACTTGCCCAGGATCCCACAGCTCGGAAGTGTCTGAGGCCAGATTTGAACCTAGGATCTCCCATCACCAGGTCTAGCTCTCAATCCACTGAGCTACCCTATTTCAATTTCTTTTTCTTCTCTAATTGTTATTGCTAGTGTTTCCAGTACAATGTTAAATAAAAGAGCTGACAATGGGCATTCCTTGTTTCACTCCTGATCTTATTGAGAAGGCTTTTAATTTATCCCCATTGCAGATGATGCTTGTTGATGGTTTTAGGTGTATACTGTTTATTATTTTTAGGAAAGGTGCTTCTATTCCTATACTTTCCAGGGTTTTCAATAGGAATGGGTGCTGTATTTTGTCAAAGGCTTTTTCGGCATCTATTGAGATAATCATGTGATTTTTGTTGGTTTGCTTGTTGATATGGTCAATTATGTGGATGGTTTTCCAAATGTTGAACCATCCTTGCATTCCTGGTATAAAATCCCACCTGATCATGGTGGATGCTCCTCTTGATCACTTGCTGGGGTCTCTTTGCTAATATTCTATTTAAAATTTTTGCATCTATGTTCATTAAGGAGATTGGTCTGTAGTTTTCTTTCTCTGTTTTTGATCTACCTGGCTTTGGAATCAGTACCATATTTGTGTCATAAAAGGAATCTGGTAGGACTCCTTCTTTGCTTATTATATCAAATAATTTATATAGTATTGGGATTAGTTGCTCTTTGAATGTCTGATATAATTCACTTGTGAATCCATCAGGCCCTGGTGATTTTTTCTTAGGGAGTTCTTTGATGGCTTGTTCAATTTCTTTTTCTGATTTAGGATTATTTAGGTATTCTATTTCTTCTACTGTTAATCTAGGCAATTTATATTTTTGTAAATATTCATCCATATCTCCTAGATTGCTATATTTATTGCCATATAATTTTTAATGATTGCCTTAATTTCCCCTTCATTAGAGGTGAGGTTTCCCTTTTCATCTTTGATACTGTCAATTTGGTTTTCTTCTTTCCTTTTTTTTATTAGATTGACCAGTACTTTGTCTATTTTATCTGTTTTTTCAAAATACCAGCTTCTAGTCTTATTTATTAATTCAATAGTTCTTTTACTTTCGGTTTTATTAATTTCTCCCTTGATTTTTAGTATTTCTAATTTAGTTTTCATCTAGGGATTTTTAATTTGCTCACTTTCTAATTTTTTAAGTTGCGTGCCCAATTCATTAATCTCTGCCCTCCCTAATTTGTTAATATATGCACTCAAGGATATAAATTTCTCCCTGAGTACTGCCTTGGCTGCATCCCACTGAGTTTGGTAGGATGTCTAATCATTGTCATTCTCTTCAATGAAATTGTTGATTGTTTCTATGATTTCTTCTTTGACAAATTGATTTTGGAGAATCATATTGTTTAATTTCCAATTGGTTTTTGATTTGCCTGGCCAGGTGCCCTTACTAATTATTATTTTTATTGCATTATGATCTGAGAAGGTTACAATTATTATTTCTGCTCTTTTGCATTTGTTTGCAATGTTTTTATGCCCTATTACATGGTCAATCTTTGTGAATGTACCATGTGCAGCTGAAAAGAAGGTGTATTCCTTTTTGTCCCTATTTATTTTTCTCCACATATCTATTAAATCTAATTTTTCTAGGACTTCATTCACCTCTCTTACCTCTTTCTTATTTATTTTTTGGTTTGATTTATCTAGATCTGAAAGAGGAATATTTAGATCTCCCACTATTATGGTTTTACTATCTATTTCCTTCTTGAGCTCTACAGTTTCTCCTTTAAGAATTTGGATGCTATGCCATTTGGTGCATACATATTGAGCTCTATTATTTCCTCATTGTCTATATTGCCTTTTTTCGGGATGTAATTACCTTCCCTGTCTTTTTTAATCATATCTATATTTACTTTGGCTTTGTCAGAAATCATAATCACCACTCCTGCCTTTTTTTCTCATTTGAAGCCCAAAAGATTTTGCTCAAGCCCTTTACCTTAAACCTTTGTATGTCCACCCACCTCATATGTGTTTCTTGTAGACAACATATGGTAGGATTTTGGTTTCTAATCCACTCTGCTGTTTGCTTCTCTTTTATGGGAGAGTTCATCCCATTCACATTCAGTTATAATTATTAGTTGTGTATTCCCCAACATTTTGGTATCCTCTCCTACTTCTACCCCTTCTTCTTACACTATATTCTTTTAAACCAGTGGTTTGCTTTAAGCCAGTAACCCTTGTCCCCTCCCTTGATTTACTTCCCTTTCTACCCTCTCCCTTATTATTATTCCCCTCTTTTTATTTTTAAGGCCTAATGAATTCCCTCCCCCTTCTTCTCCCCTCCCTTTTTTGACCTCCCCACTCCCCTACTCCCCTTGGTTTATCCCTTCTGACTTTCTCAGTAGGGTTAGATAGAGTTTTATATCCCAATGGATATAGCTACTCTTCCCTCTCAGGATTAATCACATTGAGAGTAAGGTTTAAATTATTACCTCTTAATGCTCTCTTCCTCTCCTTCTTATAATAGTATTTGTCCCCTCCTCTCCCCATGCCCTCTTTGTGTGTAATAAAGTATCCTATTTTTCTTATTCACTCAAGTTTCTCTTGGTGTCCCCTACTATTCACCCCCCTCTTCCCCACCCCCCCATGTCATCTTAGACCATTTGGTATTCCATCATCTCCCTATGAATTATTCTTCTGATTGCTATGATAGTGAATACTATAATAGTGAATAGAGTTAACTACAGAGAATTATACATAGCATTTCTCCACATGGGAATATAGATAATTAGAACTTATTGAAGCCCTTAAAGAGGCAAATTTTAAAAAACTATGAGTTTTCTTTCTTTCCACTCTGTTTCTTATTTACCTTTTCATGTTTCTCTTAATTTTTGTGGTTGGATATCAAACTTTCCATTTAGTCCTGGTTTTTTCTGTGCAAATACTTGGAAATCTTCTATCTTGTTGAAAGCCCAAACTTTCCCCTAGAAATATATAGTCAGTTTTGATGGGTAGGTGATCCTTGGTTGTAGACCCAGTTCTCTTGCCTTTCTGAATATCATATTCCATGCCTTGTGGTCTTTTAGTGTGGAGGCTGCCAGATCCTGTGTGATCCTGATTGGTGCTCTTTGATATCTGAATTGTCTCTGGCTTTTTATAAAATTTTTTCTTTTACTTGGAAGCTCTTGAATTTGGCTATTATATTCCTGGTGGTTGTCTTTTCAGGGTCTAGTGTAGAGGGTGATCTGTGGATCCTTTCAATGTCTATATTGCCCTCTAGTTGTAGAACTTCAGGGCAATTTTGCTGAATAATTTCTTTTAGTATGGAGTCCAAATTTCTATTAATTTCTGCTTTTTCAGGAAGACCAATGATTCTCAGATGGTCTCTTCTTCTAGACCTGTTTTCTTGATCTTTCAATTTCTCATTGAGATATTTTATATTTCCTTCTATTTTATCATTCTTTTGACTTTTTTTTATTTGTTCTTGCTGTCTTGATAGATCATTGGCTTCTACTTGCCCAATTCTTGTCTTTAGAGACTGGTTTTCTGCTATAAGCTTTTGATTTTCCTTTTCAATTTGGTCTGTCCTGTTTTCCTGCTGTTTGATTTTGGTCTCTAATTTGCTTATCAATTCTTTTAATTTGGGAGCATCTTTTTTGAATTGCCCAATTCTAGCCTTTAGAGACTTGAACCTAGGACCTCCCATCTCTAGGTCTGGCTCTCAATCCACTGAGCTACCAGCTGCCCTCTTGGTTTTTTTGTTTGTTTGTTTGTTTGTTTTTGTTTTTTAATGAGGCATGAAAAGGTTTTAAAAATGTGAAACAAAAGACAACGGAAAACAACCTAAAAGCAATTTTTTTCATTTTACATTTTTTATTTAATTAATTTAGAACATTTTGCCAGGGTTACATGATTTATATTCTTTCCCTCCTCTCTTCCTTCCCCCCTCCCCGAGACAATAAGCAATTCCATTGGGTTTTATATGTATCATTGCTCAAAATTTATTTCCATATTATTAATATTTGCAATAGAGTGATCATTTAAAGTCAACATCCCCAATCATATACCCATTGAACCATGTGATTAATCATATGTTTTTTCTTCTGTGTTTCTACTTCCACAGTTCTTTCTCTGGATGTGGATAGCATTCTTTTTTATAAGTCCCTCAGAATTTTCCTGGGTCATTGCATTGCTGCTAGTTTAAGAGGGAGATTTTTAGGTATTTTATAAATATATATTTAAAGTGTGGCCGCCAGGAATCAACAATTCAGATTGATTCCATAATTAAAATAGACCCAAGTCAGCATCCAGTTTAAGATAGTTTATTTACAATTAGGAAGGTAAATGTAAGTAACTAGAGAGAGGAAGAGGCTGGTCCAGGCCTTGAGAGGCCTGGACAGAGAGAGAAGGTTAAAAGGCTAATTAAACTAGGTTACAAGCCACAAGACTTTAGAAATCAGAGAGGCTATAAGCCTACTTAAGGCAGAGTTTGGAACCGCCAAGGTAGGCCAAGGAAGTCAGCCTAACTTACCCATGTGACAATTCATAGTAGAAGCATTCTGAGGTCTCAGCCGAGGACCTTCAGCACCAAAGTCCAAAGCTGGAACTCCTGAACTCCTGAACTCCTGAACTCCTTCCACTCAACTACGGAACTAACTTTACCAGGTTGTAACTCACGTATTTAAAGAGATAGCGTCTCTTGTCATTTCCTGTGGGCCACCTCTAATTCAAGTGGACCAATGGCAGCCTCTACATTGATTTGGACTGCCCAAAGGGCAGTCCCTTGTTCTTGATTTGATACTTATTGTCACGTGTGGTTAACTTATCTCCACTCCCCTTTTTCAGGGAGGTGGGGATGACATAATCTAGATGCCTAGGGTAAGTAGATTTTTGACTATGAATGGGCTAGAGTTAATTTCATTTACACACTAGTAGAGAAGTCCATTACATTCAATTGTGCCACAGTGTATCAATCTCTGTGTATGATGTTCTCTTGGTTCTGCTCTAAAGGCAATTAAAAAAAAGCACTATAGTTTACAATTGATTATTTGATAAGATCATTTCTTTTTCATTTGTAAATACAAAAGTATATGGTGGTGTTAAAAAAATTTCTTATTTATGTGCTATAGATATAATAGCAACTTTGATGTGTCATTTTCTCTTGAAATGTTTGTATTGTATTTTTACCACAGTTTCTTATCTTGATGACATTAATATATATCTATGTCACAACAGCTCAAGCCTTCACAAAGGGATACAAAAAATGCAAAAAAAAAAGTCCTAAGGGGGAAAAAATTATACACATCTTTTTATGAAAACAAAAAAAAATTTATCTATCACTAACCATTAGATTTTATAGTTTTCCCACAAATCCTATCTCCTGGAGAAAAAAAGAAAGATTGTTAGAGAACAAGAAATGACGTATACTCCAAAGAACATTTCTATTGGTTTTTTTAAATCCTTACCTTCTCTCTTAGAGTCAATATGGTATATAGGTTCCAAGGTAGAAGACTGTTAAGGGCTAGGCAATTTGGGTTAAATGCCCTTCCCAGGGTCACACACCTAGGAAGGGTCTGTGGTCAGATTGGAACCCAGGATCTCTAGTCTCTAAGCCTGATTCTCAATTCACTGAGTCACCCAGCTGCCCCCTCTATTGGTTTTCAAAAAGGAAATTAATTGGTTTAGTGGCACATCAAATTGAAAATCCATAAGAATAGAAATAAAATATGTAATAACTTAATTCTTTTTAAAAAATAGAATATTTTAATCATGAAAGGGACCTTAAAGGTCTTTTAGTCCAAAGGTCTCATTTTACTGATAAGGATAAACCTAGAAAGGGTCAGTGATTTGCTGAAGGGCAAAGAATAACACTGGTAGGAATATGTCCCAAGCCTAGAGAGACTCTCAGTCCCAAGTTCTTTTCACAATGCTTATTCCTATTTAGGAATCACATATATACAATATGTGTATATATATATGTGTGTGTCTAACCTAACATTAAAAAACCCTTGAGTTCTTTGGAACAAGTTCAGATGAGAGAGAATTAACTAAAGACTAATATTTTATTGGCCTCAAGGTATTTTATAAACACCAAACAAGAAAGTTTCAAAGTGTCCACGTGGAATCTAGAAGCCCCCAAACTTGTAGCCTAGAAAGATTTAATGAACCTCAGTTTACTTAGCTTGAAGGCAAAGGCCCCAGGTTTGACTTTGTCACATAAGAGTTCTTCCCTGAGGGGGAGTTCAACTTCACTTGTCTCAGACTAACAATGGACCTTAAAGGAGTTTAGGTGGGGATGGATAATCCCATCAGATGTTAAGTATCTCTTTTGTCCCAATGGTTTCTCCCCTTAGGCCAAAGTCCTTTACCAAGATGGCCCAGCCCTTTTGGGTCCATTGTAAAGCATCAACCCCTCACTGTTATTCCTATCTTGAACTCCTCATTTTTCTTTGTTGCCATTGTAAAGTCAATCAAATGTCCCTCTCATCCTCAGTCCCCATGTTCCCCATGAAAGGTATTTAAGGGGGGCACCTGGGTAGCTTAGTGGATTGAGAGTCAGGCCTAGAGATGGGAGGTCCTAGGTTCAAAGCTGGCCTCAGACACTTCCCAGCTATGTGACCCTGGGCAAGTCACTTGACCCCCATTGCCCACCCTTACCACTCTTTCACCTATGAGCCAAGACACAGAAGTTAAGGGTTTAAAAAATTTTTTTAAAAATTTTAAAAAGAAAGGTATTTAAGCTTCCCAACTTTAATGGTTCCTTGGAATTGTTCAATCTAGTATGTTTGGCTTTCCCAATGGTTAGGGACCAGAGCATCCAAAGTTCAATCCTCGGACTCTGCATGTGTCATCCAGCTTTGTGTTGAGGCCTAACTGTGTGTGTCATCCAGGTTTGTGTTGAGGCCTAACTCAGCCCTGTACCCCTTTCCTTAATTAAAGAGTGGCTTTTCTGACTAGTTAATGTTGGGCCTAAAATTCAGCCTGACAGACTAACTGCTTCCTGAGTCTCCTGGGCAAGCTGCTTCCTGGCCCCCACCTTCTTCAGTCTCCTGAAACCCCCAACCCCAAATGTTTTGCAGAACTGTCTTCCTTATCTCCTCCCGAGATAAGTTACAGATGTTTCCTGACTTCTGATCCTAACATTCCCCCTTGATGGATGGTTTCCAGATGCTTCCTGAACCCCTGACCATAAATCCCCCCTTGACCACGTCTGAACATGGATATTCCCACACCCCCTTCTCCAGAAACCCTATAAAAACCCTTGGCTAAGAAACCCAAGGGGTCAGTCAGGCAAGCCTCTCTGCCTGCTGACCCTAGCATCATTGCTAGTCAATAAATGGGCCTCTTCTTGCGTATTGCATTGTCAGTGTGATTTCTCTGGCCATGACCGAACCTGGTTCAGATATTAAAATTTGGGTCCAACAGTTAATAGTTCTATATTGTTTTTTTTTTCAGTCTGTAAATACTGACAGATTGATATACTAATAGCCAGTGTGTGTTTACTCCCTTCTGTCCCTTCCAAACAAATTCAGTAGTGAAATTTTAAAGAACTTTATACCTCCTTTACTCCCAAATGTCTTTTGGTACTGACGCTGTCCATCAGCTACACAATCTTCTCTCGTGGGTAACACCTAAAAGGGAAGCTGGGGACTAAAGGAATATGGGTGGAAGGGTTCAAAAATGAAGGTAGGGAGGACATAAGTTGAGAAAATAAAGACAGAGATGCAGAATATATCTCAGCATAGTGCAAGCCTAACAGGGGGTAGCTCTGATGGAGTGAGAGCTTCCTCTTAGCCAGATATACTGATTTTATTGAGGTTACCAGGGAGGAGATTGAAAATTAGAGGAGTGGTATGACAGAAAAATTAGCATCCTGTGGTAATCAATGACAACATTAAAGAGCTGGATCCTAATACAATGGAGTAGTCAATGCCCAGCCCAGAAGTTCATTTGACCTTCAGCATATTGGCCCTATCTGATACAAATGCTAAATGAGTGCCTTTGGCTTGGGAAGGGGTTTGAATATTACAAGGTTATAGCCCTGATCCAACTCAAGGGTGTAGCAATTGATCAAGTAAAATATAAGAAATATATCCTTAAGCCTGGTACATGAGCACATTGTTCATAAGAGTCAGCTATTGAATGAATCTTTAACACTTTCATAATTTGTTCATACCTGGAACCCTACATATCTTTTTATTCAAAAAAATAATAATGATTAGAGTATGCAATTGTCAAAAGAAAACCAAAACCCCCCCAAAATTAGAAAAGAAAATCTCAAAAAGGAGTAAAGTTAAATTCTGCTGAAAAAAATATATGTAAATGGAAATAATAAAACAATATAAAAAAAGAATATAAAATGAAATCTTGCAAGTAAAAGATACTAAAGTTAAAAAAAATTTTTTTTAATCTATGAGTTTAAATCACCAGCAAGCCTGAATTAACGTGATATTTGTATAGCACTTTACTTATGGGCAGCCAGGACTACAGAAAATTGCCAAATACTAACAGAGAGAGAGAGAGAAGACCATGGATTGAGGTAAAAGGGAAGTAAGATTCCCTGGTCTGATTTTACCTTCAATCTCAGGGATAGTGGAGCCAAAATGAAAATCCAAACTAAGGTACTTCTTAGAAAACTGACATGAGGAAGTCCTGTGTCTAAAATTGTGAAATTGTTCACACACTGCTCCCTTGAATCTCCAAAAAGTCCTATGTCTTGGTCCCAGATTCTCATCAATCCCACAGGGATTATTGGTTTCTTGTGCTCTTTTAGCACTATGCAGTGGCTCTTTTGAGATCCCTATTTCTGCAATCATAGATAATCATTAGTAGAAGTCCCATAATACTTACCAAACACCAACAGGTTTCCATAGTCTCAAGCTATTTGGGTGTGTATAGATATTAGGGCTAATAGATATTGTAAACTTATCCTTCAAGATCAAAAACATAATACTGACTTAATGTACTTTAAGTACTAAAATATGTGTATACATGTTATGTATATGAAGATATATATATATAAGAAAAAAGGGAAAAAATCAAATATTCAATTTAAAATATAAAGAAAAAAATGAGAGAAGAAAAAAGAAAGAAAATTTATGTCTATTTTGTTGTTGAATTGTATCATCACCTCTTAAAAAATGATGATGGTGAGACATTGCAATTCCTGGTTGCATATCTCTGATGTAGACATTATTTAGACATCCTCTTCTGCAGACTGCAATTAAATAAAGCAGTACCATAATGAAAATTATGAAGTTATGTGAAAGAGAATTCTTTACTCTATATATTGTCTATCCTGAGTTAACATTAACTTAAATACCTCTCTAGAGACTGAAGATAGGATTAACTCTCCTTTGTCTATCTTTTAAATTGAATCAACAAAAGATTGAACACCCTACTTAGTGCTAGGTGAGAAGCCAGCAAAATGCTTGGAGAGCTCCACCCTTATTTTTTTAACACAATGGATCAGAAACTTGTGAATTCTTTTAAGAAGTTCACACAAGAGTTCACATCCTCAGAAACTGTTCAACCAGGAAACTGTGAACCTTTTTGATTAGAAATTGACCTTCAGAAGGTGAGAAGTCCATCTCACAGACACTGCCCCTTGGGCAGTGCTAGACAATTTGGAAACTGTGATTGGCCCCTGTGAAGAGGGGAGGAGACAAGAAGTCATCATAAAAGCAAGCCAGAACTCCCTCAGAGGAGATGGTCTTTGAGAAGATAATTTGAAGAGATTGTCTTCTGGAGATAGTCTTCTGACTGGGGAGAGTCTCTGAGGGAGCTTCACTGGAGACAGTGGTTTGGATCCTGGGATTAGAGCTCAGCTTTAATTTAGACTCTGACTCATGGACTATTTTGTTGGGTGAGTGATAGGAGGCCTAGTGAGGACTGGTATAGGTATTTTCTCTAACCTGTCCGGGTCCAGCCGGACACAACCAAGGGGTCCAGGGAAACCGCAACCTAAGAACCCATAGGGGAAGAAGAAGGGAGACCTCGCGTGCAAGACACAGAGTCGTTTGGATGGATGCAAGGCTCGTTTATTGCAGATCTATGACAAGAATATATAGGTTGAGGGCAGAAGGGGGTCAGCAGATACTAAGGGAAAGGAACGCGGAAAGGGAGCATAGAAAATCTCTTGTGGCGTCTTACTGTCTCCAAGCATGGCTGGGCCTATGATCAATATCTTATCTTAGAAGAGTGAATGATATCTATTCTTAGAAGAGTGACTATCTTATCTTAAAGTCTTGATCCCTAACAATAACCTCTTTCTCTACTGTATTGTTTCCCCTCTATTTTGGTAAATAAACTTCTGTCTTGAGATATAATAATTTCGGTGACCACGTTGTTTCATATAATTTAAGTCCAGCCATTAAATTTAACCTTTACAGTTACCAATGCTTGCCAGATTGATTTTGCCAAACCAATTATTTGGGTTGAAGGAAGTTAAGGTTTCTTCCCATTTAGAAACAATTTTCCTAGCTTCTTATTCATAGACAGTTTGGTCTAATTTATTAATCTCTTGCTGTAAATGTATGACATCCAATGTGCTGTTGTGATGTCCCCAAGCACATTTAATGTGTTGCACTATGGATTGCCACTCATATGAGATATTATCACATTTTAAAGGTGTAATACAATATCCTGTTTGGTTGAAATGACATGGATAAGTGATCCTAGTATGTAAAAGCTTCATCCTCTTTTGCAAGCCAAAATACAGCATCTTTCAAAGTCTCTAATTCATCCTTAAAAGCAAGGTCAAAACTTGGCTGTGTGTGCCAAAGTTTAGATGAATTAGACACAACCTCTTGTATAAAACCCTAATTTTGTATAGAGTTAGCCATCGCAATGGATGCTGTGGTTAGAGAGATAATAATAGCAATAACAGATATTACTGCTCCTATAATTGTCAATATAAAACATTTGGAGCGCTGTGTGATGAGATTAACTGCTTTCGGAACAAAATTAACAGTTGGAGTAGTGTCTGGGTTTCTGTGAGAGTCACAGGTAACCACACCAATGGTGGCTGGTACATAACAGCTACATAGGCATTTTTATGTGTAGAATTTATACACTGATTTAGATGACAGTTTAAGCATTGAATTTCATATGGTCCCTTTTTTGTTTTTAGTGATGGAAAGTTTATCACCCACTAACATTACATAAGGAGCAAATACACAGGCTGTCATATTGGCTTAAGTGGCATTTTCAAAGTTAATCCATTGATCTGTTATATTAACTTGAAATTTACAAATTGGCTGGGTGGCAGCCATGATTTTCCACTGGGTATTTTGAATGGGAGCTGCTTCAATAGCAAGTCTGGGACCTAACATAGCAGCTTGTGTAAATCCTACTTTTTCTAACTGTGGTATACAGTGAAGGTGCCATTTTTCATGTCCCCTAGTCTGATTTGAATGTGTAAATATATCATAATTTCCACAATATAATTTAGGCCCCCAATTAAAAATTTCAATACCAGATTTACATGGCATGTCTACCTTTCTAGGAATAAGAACAGAACAATCTGACTAGGGTAGATCCCTGTGCAGTGTTTCTACCTGATCTGAACATAATTTTTTAGTGATAGGATGGTGTAGTCTATATTTTTTGCTGAGGTATTTCATCCCCTCTTCCTATAGATGCTATACCAATACAAACATATTTGTTATCAGATGCATTTCTTACAACCCAAATTGAACTTTTCGAGGAATACAAAATATGGTTATGTATCATACACATACAGAATGGACGGTATACAGTAGAACCTGAATAATTGTAGTTAGCCCCTTTGGATTCCAAGGGAATGTCCTTGGACAAAAATGGGTATGGTAACCATTTGTTGTCATTAACATGCACAAGTGGGGGGTCTATCCATCCAAGTTAAAACATTCTCAATAATGAGGATTTGGATATAATCAACCAATAAATCTCAGCAATAAATCTCATGGGTAGTGACATGGGCATTGTACCCCCCAAACTCAGGCAAATTGTAAGCAGGGAAATTCCTTTGCTCCCTTACACTCTCGTGACTCCCAACCCAAAACATCTGACCTTGAGGATTACCCTCTTTTGATTGTCCCATTGACTTGAGATGGACAAAGAGATACCTCATTCATCTGTCCTCCAAATCAGGAGAACCACCCCCATGTCTTTGGGCAAACCTCACCCCAACCCCTTGCTCCAGAGTCACTGTGGAACAGAGTTTCCACTGTTGTAAAAAGTATAAAATCCTCTGGGGACAGATTTTCCACCCATGCTCCACCTAGCAGGCAGGCTTCTACCTATGCTGTCCTCCTGGCCAGATTCAACATTATCTTCCAAATTAATAAATTTCTCTTTTTATTTTTAAGCTAAGTTTCAGAGTCTTTCATTCTTGCAAAAGGTACCCATCCCAAACCCCAGGGGCTCACCTCAAGCACCCCACAATAGGTAACACCTAAAAAGGAAGCTGGGGGCTGAAGGAAATATGGGTGGAAAGATTTGAAAACTAAGGTAGGGAGGACAGAGATGCAGAATATCTCAGCATAAGCATAAGCATAAGCCGAAATATAATAAATATATCCTTAAGTCTGGTACATGAGCACATTGTTCATAAGAGTCAGCTATTGAATGCATCTTTAATACTTTCATAATTTGTTCATACCTAGTACCCTACAGGTACCATCAAAAATCAGATAGAATTTAGACTCCAGTTACTGACCTGGGAATCCAATTGTGATTTCCAGGACAGGTACTATCTGCTTCCTGGCCATATTAGGAATACTAAAAAGATGCTTTGACTTTCTCAGAAGAAAAGTCTTACAGACTGCTTCTAAAAAACATTGCTCAGAAATCAATTCTCTTAACTCATTCATGTGTTCACATTGACTTACATTATAATTTCAGAAGACCTTTATTTTTGTTTGGTCTTCAATTGGTACCGATTATTTTGTTTTTAATTTATTTGATTAATTTAGAACATTTTTCCATGGTTACATGATTCATGGTCTCTCCTTCCCCTCTTTCTTTACTCATCCTGAAGATGACAAATAATTCCATTGGGTTATACATGTATTTTTGCTCAAAATCTATTTCCATATTATTCATATTTGTAATAGAGTGATCTTTTGAAGCCAGAACCCCCAATCATATACTCATAGAACCACATGATAAATCATGTGTTTTTCTTCTGTGTTTCTACCCCCACAGTTCTTTCTCTGGATTCAGATAGCATTTTTTTCTCACAAGTCCCTCAGGATTGTCCTGGATCATTGCATTGCTATTAGTAGCAAAGTCTATTACATTTGATTGTACCACAGTGTTTCAGTTTCTGTGTATGATGTTCTCCTGGTTCTGCTCATTTCACTCTGCATAAGTTCTTGGAGGTTTTTCCAGTTCATATAGAAATCTTCCAGTTCATCATTCCTTACAGAACAATAGTATTCCATCAACACTGGATACCACAATTTGTTCAGTCATTCCCCAATCAATGGGTACCTTCTCGTTTTCCAATTTTTTGCCACCACAAAAAGCACAGCTATAAATATTTTTGTACAAACGTTTTTCATTATTATCTCTTTAGGATACAAACCCAGTAATGGTGTAGCTGGATCATAGGGCATGAAGTCTTTTAAAGCTCTTTGGACACAATTCCAAATTGAATTGCCAGTAATTAACAAATGTCTGTCCCTCACCACCTCCCTTAGCCTTTCTAGTCTCCAGTATTTGATAAACTATGAACAAGCACTTAAATGACTTATGTTAGGTAAATGAATGCTCTAAAAACATTTTAATAGAAAAATAACTTTTTAATTCATAATACATTTACTTTGCAACTTCAGATTAATCTAGTTTTCTCAATCAGAAGTGTGTCTGCATTATAGTAAACAAGACATATCATCACTGAAAGAATGATGCTGCCCTCATACATTACAGCTCATGCATTACTTGGGGCATCTATTCAAGTATTCCTTTTCGGGAAAGTGCTTTTTTTTTTAATACTTACAATCTGTCTTAGAATCAATACTAAGTATCATTTCTAAGGCAGAAGAGCATAAGGATTAGGTAACTGGGAATATGTGACTTGCCCAGGGTCACACACCTAGGAAGTGTCTGAGACCAGATTTGAACCTAGGACCTCCCCATCTCCAGACCTGGCTCTTTATCCACTGAACCATCTAACTGTCCCAAAGATGCTTATTATGCAAGATAAAACATCTAGGTCTGGGATGGGGGTGGGGATGGGGAGATAGTATTCAATTCAGTTTAATAAACATTTATTAAATTCCTCTATATGTAAGGCCCTATGCTAAATACTGAAGGTACAAACAAGAAAAAGTGAAACAGTCTCTGCTCTCAAGGAGCTTGGTGGGGGAGGGGAGAGACAATACACAAAAGGAAGATAAAGGAGAAAGAGGACACCGGGTACTATAAAGAGGTTTCATGGAGAAGAAAGCAAGCACAGCTGCTGATAAAAAATGGAGAATTACCTGGAAAGTTCTGATCAGAGCCTTCCCCATCAATAAAATAAGGGATTTGAATTAAATAACTTCTAATGTCCCCTCCAGCTTTAAACTGTAATGATATGACTGCCCATATATGACCTTTACCAAATTGTTTGCCTTTCATTGAAGGGGGAAGGGAAGAAGAGTGGGAGAGAATTTGGAATTCAGAACTTTAGGGAGCAGCTAGATGGCTCAATGAATTTAGAGTCAGGTCTAGAGAATGGGAGATCCTTAGTTCAATCTGACCCCAGATACTTCCTAGCTATGTGATCCTGGGCAAATTGCTTGACTTTCATTGCCTAACCCTTACTACTCTTCTGCCTTGGAACCACTAAATAGCATTGATTCAAAGAGAGAAGGTAGGGGTTAAAAAAAAAAGGATTTTTATATCAAAATTTAAAAAAATTAAAGTTGGTTTTGCATGTAATTGAAAAAATCAAAAATTTTAATTAAAAAAATAGTAAAGTTTTATGATATGTTACATAGTTAAGTCAAAAGACATTTACTAAATATCTCTCCTGTGCCAGGCATTGTGTAAAAGCTATGGATTCAAAGCAAGGCAAAAGGAGTCCCTGCCCCCAGAGAGCTGTCAGTCTAATAAAAGGAGACCACACAGAAGAGATTCTAGGGGAGCAGTGGCTCCTAATAGAGGGACCATTTGTCAGATCAATGGTTTCTAGTTTTGTGGAGTCTTATAAGCTAGTGTTGGTTTCATTTCAAAAGTAACTTAAAACTAAAAGGACTATAGTGTATTTATTTAGTTGCTTATTTACATTTACAACAATGTAAAGTTGCTGACCTCAATGTTTCTAAAGTACTTGCAAAGTGTTTAGTCCTATGTAATTGTTCCTCTTTAATAGAAATAAATTTTAATTGGTTTTGTTTTGAAGTTTCTACAATCTCCTGAAATAGTCAGGGACCATAGGATCATAGATTTAGAACTCAAAGGGACAAAAAACAGGGTTCTATGGTAACTTATTTAGAACCATAGATCATCTAAATCAGACACTCCATTTTACAGATGAGGAAACTGAGGCCCAAAGAGGTCACATGGTTTCTTAGAAAAAGAACTGTAACAAATACTCTAGTCTCTTTATAGTTTCCTACTTCTGATGGAGATTGGCTTCCATTATATAACATAGGAAAAAGCCACAGATAAAGCTACACCTGATTCTGAGATATATAAGATGGTTTCTGCTTTGAAATAATTTTCATTTTTTTGTCAAAGAGCACCTGGGTATCTTGTTGCAATATCCCCAATTGACTTTCCAATTTGTATACATCTCCACCAGACCTACTTAACTGTCCAGGGTACTAACAGCTGAGATGTTCCTCCACTCTGGTACATGATAGGCACTTAATTGTTGTTTGTTTGACCTTCATTTTCAAAGAGGACTGATGGCATCATGGGGTGATGTCTTGACTTGCATAAATTGAATTTAAGTGAGGCAGAGTTGCACAAAGTCAGCCTCACTCTCTTTTTTAGAGTTGTCCAATTCCAATGGCAAGACAAAAGTCAAGAAGACTGGTGATAGCCCAGGATCCAGCAGATGACCTTGACTTCTTCAGTATCTGACCAAGCTCTAGGTATTCCCCAGTGCCTGATTCAGCTGCTTTCATGGCAGCTGGAACAAATTATTCTCATCCTCCCATTCCACCAGGGGAAGTCTTCATAAGCGTGGGATAGACACCGCTCAAATAACCAATTGGTTTGAGGCAAGTCACAGTTCCCCTGAACATCATCTGTGCAGATAATTTTACCCAGCTGTGGCCTCTAAGCTTGATACAGCTTCTGTGAGAGTTGGGTGAAAGATGAACACCAGAGACCAACACCAAAGGCTCTCACACCAGCTATACTAGTCCTCCCTGAACACTTCATCACCTCACCCCACTCCACCCCTCATCATGGCCACACTACTGCTAAAGAAGACCAAGGTTCTGCCAAAAATTCTGAGGTAATCAATTATAGCTCTATTAGATTAAAAGATTACTAACACACTTATAAAGAGGGCTGTAGAAAACTGGAGAAAAGTTCAGAGGAGAATAACATGTTGGAAAACAAGTACTATGGAGGCAATTCATCCTTTTAGATTGAAGAGCCTGTCAACGTGGAATCTAGAATCCCCCGAACTTGTAGCCTGGAAAGATTCAATGACCCACCCAGTTTACTTAATTTAAAGGTGAAAGTCCCAGGTTTGACCTTGTCACACTGAGAGTTCTTCCCTGAGGGAGAGTCCATCTTCACTTGTCTCAGACTAACAAAAGACCTTATTTTGAGCTTGAGTGGGGTTGATCATTCCCATCAGGGCTGAGCCCAAGCTGAGTGATTCTTTAGCATAGTAGGCAGCTCCTGAGTTCAATCCTTGGAAGGAGAGTGTGATATACTGGGAAAGGCTTCTAGAGACAAGAAGAGTCACTTGGCTTGGGCTTGGCCCTGGCCCTGATGGGAATGATCATCCCCATTCAAGTTCAAAATAAGGTCAATGGGATATGAGGTTGGGGAGCGGCTGACTCCGCCTTTTCCACCCGCTCTCCCCCCCCCCCCCCCAAGCGCCGCTCTGGCTGCATCGCGCTCACACCGAGCTCCGGGCCCCTGCAGCGCTAGCACCGCCGCCACTGCTCCCTCCTTCCGCCGCCATGATTATCTACCGGGACCTCATCAGCCATGATAAGTTCTCCGACATTTACAAGATCCGGGAGATCAAGAACGGGCTGTGCTTGGAGGTGGAGGGGAAGATGGTCAGTAGGACAGAGGGTACCATTGATGATTCACTCATCGGTGGAAATGCCTCTGCTGAAGGTCCCGAGGGTGAAGGAACAGATACCACTGTAATCACTGGAGTTGACATAGTTATAAACCATCATCTGCAAGAAACTAGCTTCACAAAAGAATCCTACAAAAAGTACATCAAAGACTACATGAAATCTATCAAAGGCAGACTTGAAGAACAGAAGCCAGATAGAGTAAAACCTTTTATGACTGGAGCTACAGAACAAATCAAACATATCCTTGCTAATTTTAATAACTATCAGTTCTTCATAGGCGAAAACATGAATCCAGATGGCATGGTGGCTCTCTTGGATTTCCGTGAGGATGGTGTGACCCCATATATGATTTTCTTTAAGGATGGTTTAGAAATGGAGAAATGTTAACAAATTCAGCTGATTACTTTGGATCACCTGTCATCATAACTGGCTGCTGCTTTTTGTCATCTACACAACACCAGGACTTTGGACAAATTTGGACTGATATCATCTTGAGCTTTATTCATTTATTTTTGACCTGATTTATTTGGAGTGGAGGCATTGTTTTTAAAAACATGTCATGTAGGTTGTCTAAAATAAAACACATTTAAACCCACTTGAGAGAAAAAAAAATAAGGTCAATGGGATTTTCTCACAATGAAAACTATTAAGTCCTATAAAAATTATCTTGCAGATTTTAAAGAATAGACCAGATCCTCTTGCATTGATAATGGTATTTTGTTTCACTTGTAAGCTGGAAAGGAGTTGTTATGGAAAATCCTTTCCATTCTGTAGAATTTTTCTGTTTTATTTGCAAGTCTTCATAAACTCAGTCTGAGTTTGAAGGATCAACCTGGTACAAATCTCATTTAGTTGATGATCAGAGAAGTGACTTTCTCAAGGTCACAAAGGTAATAAGTGAAAGACTGAAACTTAGATCCTCTAACTCCAAATCCATTACTCTTTTTGTTCTATCATCTATTCATTTAATACTTATTAAATATCTATGTGCAAGGCACTGGGGGATAAATAAGATAATCCCTACCCTCTAGGAGGCTGGGTGGGGGGAGAGGACAAATATTATAATAAGTATCATACAGGACAAAAGAGAAATATATAAAAGAGATTGCTCTAAAATTAAGTGAGAATTCATAGGATGATTTCATCCTTTCAGACTAAGATTAATCAGGAAAGGCTTTATGGAGCCTGTGGCATTTTAGCAGAGAATTTAAGAATTTGTAGCCACCTAAAGAAAGCACAGGGAATTGAACAATGGATCAATGATAGGATAGCAAGAGATACATTGATTGGAGGGCTGAGGACAAGTCTGGTTTGATTCATTTAGTTTTTCCATGATCTTTTTTTCATTCAAAATCCAACTATTTATTGACCATGTATTATGTGTTAAGGCACTCTGCCAGGGGTATAATATACCGTCTCTGAACTCCAATAGTTATAGTTCCGTTCCTTATTTGTACTGTTTTCGTGTATGATCTATTGTTCTTATAGGACTACTATTTAAACAACTGGCAAAAACTTACTAAAAGAAGAAAAATTATATCTACATGTGTGACATTTTGAGTAATAATGGTGTGAGAGCAAACAATTGAATTAAGAATAATATACCCAAGGATGTAAGTAAGCATTATTTGTTATAGATAGACTTAAATTGATTCAACAAACAACTTAAGTGCTTACTAGATGAAAAACATTATGCTAGGCACTGTGCTGAGTGCTGGGGAAATAACAAAAAAAAGTAAAACAGTCCCTGACCTCAAGAACCTTACATTCCCTTAGGTATAAAGAGATTAGCTAAACTGCATAACATTGTGATTATTTATTTTCTCAAATGGAGGCACAGGAACTAGACCTATGAAATCTTTGATATAATAAACTCTTGGTTGAAGAAATTCTATCAACTGATGCAAATTGGCGCCTTCTCAGCAGTTTCTGGTCTTAAACTGTTGCCTAGCCTAGAGATGGAAAAATGACTTGCTCAGGATCACACAGCCAGTATGGTTGAGACAGAATCTGAACCCAAGTGTTTGTGGCTTCAAGAGCAACTCTCTATCTACCACTGGATACTACCTTTCATATCATAGATGATTTTAAGCATAATTGTTATTTAAGGTATCCCAAAAGCTTTGATAGCTGAAAACTGTACTAGACTTTGGGGACATCCTGTATAATTATTAAAGACCAGAGAGAAGAATTATTTTTAAAGTTCTTTCATATATATGTGCTAATGTGCCTTAAAACTTCTAGAAACACTATTTTTTAAAAAAGACTAAAGTCAAAGGAAACTTGTGGGAATTCCCCTCTCAATTCTCTCCATATTTCCCTTTATGTCAGGAGAAAGTATGGCTCATTATGTGCTTTGTCAGATTTGGTGAAGCATCTAATCTAGTCTTCCCCCAAAGCAACCACAAAATGGTACTAAAGGCCATAGCTTAGTTGCGAGGTTTTATTTCCCCCACATTTCTTTGTTCTTTAAAGTGATAATTATTCTGGTTATATAACAAAGTAGCTTAGGATCAGGGAAATATGACTTCCTAACCAGAAGTTGTTTGTCCAGTTTTGCTGCTTTAAAAACTTGCAAAGTATCACACTCCAAGGATGAATCCAAAGACTTCTTTTTATACTATGTAAATAAAGCTGCTTCCAACTTAGGATGAGTCACTGGCCCCAGATGATATAATATTTAACTTTCAGCATGTAACAATACTGGGATTTTATATATTTTTTTTAAAAAGTCAATTTTTCATGTGTATGTGTGTATATCCCACATAGGTGATCACTCTCTTTTTAACAGTTCCTTAAAATCATGGTCTCTCAAACACCAACCAGGACTATATTTCTGGGAGCTTGATAAAGTGCCCTCTCTAGAGGTCTTCTGGTTCTCCTTAGTTTGAGGAGAGTGATAAAATTCTGTCCCCTCAAAACCCTTCCCCCCTCTAGGAAGAAGACAGATTTTGACCTTAACAATGAAAGGTTCTAGGGACCAGCTGAGATCCTTATGCTGAACTTTCCCAGCTCTGCATAGAGCTAGGTTAAGTGGCCATGCTCTATTTGACCTTTTTGGGGTGGGACCCAAGGCACCAGGTTACTGGAATGTAGACAAAAAAACTGTTCCTAGGCTGTGAGTTTGAGTATTCTTTAGATAGTAGGGCAAGGGTATTTGTGGTAAGACTGGCATAGGTTGTCTCCCACCTCCACAGAACATAGAGACCCACTTCCTTTTTATGTACCTCCAGCTACTTCTTGCTTTTACTCCTCCCCAGAGAGAATGTGGTGAGGGATGAGGGGAGAAAACCCTCAGTTTGCCTACTGAGTGGCTAGCATTCAAAACTATTTCTTTAAGTGTTTTTGAGTTAAACATTTGAAACAGTATTAAAACCAGATAGTTATTGAATCTGTTCCAATTCTACCCACTTGAATGTTTGCATTTGGAGATTGGGAAAGAAGGGAGAAAACCCAAAGGGAATGAGATCTAAATAACTGAGGGTTGATAAATCCAGTTTGGATTTGGCCAATTTAAACTGATTGGGGATTTGGAATCACTGAGCACAGGAAGCTGTGCATACAATCAAACATGTGTCTTGACAGAGTCTGGCTAATTTGTAAACAGGGCAACCTAACAAATTTACTTAACCCCTTCACCTCAGTCAAATTATATACCTAGAACTTCTGAAGGTGTCCTGAAACGGCTTATAATTGTTAATCAGTCATTTCAGTTATGAACAACTCTTCCTATTCCCATTTCTTGGCAGAGATAAAGGATTGGTTTACCATTTCCTTCTCCAGCTAATTTGATAAATGAGGAAATGGTGGCAAAAAAGGTGAAATGACTTTCCCAGTCACAGGGCTAGTAAGTGTCTAAAGCCAGATTTGACCTCAAAAGGATGAACCTTCCTAACTTTAGACTTGGTTCTTTATCCTCTGCACTACCTAGCTGCCCTCCAGGCATAAAAAACAAATGAGAAAGTGGGGATAAGAGCCAGAAGACAAACCTCAGTTACTTTAACACAATTTAGAAGAGAAAATCATATACTCTGAAGTTAGTCTCCTCAGTCATTTAGTACTATTAGTGTCAAATAATGCAGAGCAACTGTTGGCTTTACTACCAGCCTACAGTAGTATTTCACAATCTCTGAGCAACAAGTTGTGTTTTTTTTTCCCTTAAACTACAGGCTTCCTAGCAAAAGTCTTTGGTACTTAAAACTGCAAACAGAGAGATGAAGTGAACTTCTCCCAGATTCAATGTGGTCAATTAGAATAGACCTTAACAGTCAATTTCATTGTGATAACTTGGAAATAAATACAGAACTACCAAGTAGTCAGAAAACCCACTCTTTAATCAGGAAAAAGGGATAGGCTCATTATTCTGACCACCATACAGAGTCATGAACTAAATACCACACAGAGCCAAATGATCTGGAACTTTGGGAACCATATCCCTGGGAGAAAGCACTGTGCCAAGTACCAACTCCCCTGGGAGAAGACACCATACTAGATGCCAACTCCTCTGGGAGAAGACAGAGCTCTTAGTGCCAACTCTTTGGAGTATCTGAGAGTCTCTTTATTTGGGAAACCCACAAAAACTAACCACAAACAGGTGTGTAAACCTCTTTGCAGTCAATAGCTATGGTATTAGAGAACAGTCAGCTGTAACAAATAAAAGGTAAAGGTCAAACTAAGAAACTGGGCTTCATGAGAGGAAAACTTTCATCCAATAGAGAAGCCTCCAAAACAAAAAGGTACTTAACATTCAAACCAAAATAGGGGTACTCAAAGTTAAGGGTAAAATGAGCCATCCAGAAATCCACATTGACAATTGGAAGATCAAAGGGAACACACTTCTGAATGGGAGAGATCACTCTGAGGTGCTGGAGTTCTCTCATTTATTTGCCATTCATATCCAAAGAATAGGCAGCAAGAGATTGGGGTGGGGGAAGGGCATTGTGTAATTAATTTACTAATTGTAGTTTTGCTTTTAAATTTTCCAAAATGTGTTTTTGTTTGATCAATAATATATAGTTTCATGGGACTGGAAGGGTTTTTATTTAAACTTTTGCTATTCTGGACTTAAACACCCAAAGAAAGAAAACAGAATCTCCATATGCACAGCATTACAAAAAAGATCTGTAAATTTCTATTATATATACTTTATTTTTTTTAAATGTATAGAATAGTGGGGGAGTCTGGCTCCCCCAGGTCCAGGGGCTCGAGGTGGTGTGTCAGCATTGGCACATGATGAATGAGAGACAGTCTGAATTTCAGCCAGACAGGCATCATGAAAACTGCTCTGCTCCGCCTTGTGTGAGGTTTATTTTAATATGCTTTGATATTATACATAAGGTTGGCATAGAAACTCCATATTCAACATAAGTTTTTTCTTGGAGATAGTGAACAAGCCATACATTAACCTTGTTGCCAACAACTTTGTTACTAACAACTTTTTAAGGTGTGTTTACTTGTCTCCTTGGCTATGGGGTGGAGAAAGCAGTCCAGTCAATGGAATGGGATATACCAGCCTTTGAGGGCAATTTCTCCATTTATCATACACTGTTATCTATGGGATCAGGGAGGGAGGAAACTTGGCCTGGTTTTGCAGGCACCTGTGTATCTAAGTTAGGGTTTTTAAATCTTTAACATTAACTCACTATTTGCTGGTTTGTTATAGGGAGACTAGGGGAATTTTGGTATTATTACATATAAAGGTGGGGCTTTTCCTAGGAGTTTGTAGGTGGCTTGTAAGGGTTCTAGTAATAGCCTATAGCAGTGATGAGCAAACTATTCCCTGTAGGGCCAAATTCAGGCCATAGTTTGCCCATCACTGCCTTAAGCAATTCCCTAATCACTACACCCCCACAATCTAGTGATTAGGGAATTGCTTAAGGCAGTGATGGGCAAACTACACCCTGGATCTGGCCCTTGGGGAATAGTTTGCCCATCACTGGCCTATAGTGTTCTTCTGTATTTCCCTGGGACTTAGTTAGAATATTAATCACTAAACAGGGAGTATTGGTAAGAAAAGAGTCATACAGGGAATCCTCGGTAGGAATCCATCCCCCTGTAAATCTTGCCTTTCAGATTTCAGGGTCCATGTGTGACCTTGTCATCCAATGTGAACTTGATGGCCCTTGGCAGACTAGCCCAACATTTTATTTTCAGAACTGCTCTGTTTATCTGTTTCCTCTTAAGGTTTTAAGGTTTAAAAAGTCCTTTCCTTGGGTGGGTGGGTGGGGGGAAGTGTGGCAAATAGTACAAATATAATTTTTCCCCCATTTACAGATTGGGAATTTAAAGTAATTGTAAAGTTGGAAGATCTTGAACCCCTGAAACTACACTATCCAAACTCCCTTTCAGTATTACCCACAATTCCTTTTGCCTTGCATATATGTGCATGTGTTTCTCATTCTGTATTTAATTTGGGTTGGCTCTGCCTCTTGCTCTCTCGCTTGCACGTGGACAGTGTGGTGAGCAGTGCTTTTGGGGTGAGTGGGAAAGGTTCCTCATGTTCCTCTAGCTCTCTAGTTTATATTAATAAATCCTTATAAATATCATACTTTGGAGGCATTGAATATTAATTTTAAAATCTACAATTGGTCACACGAAGGGATTCCAGAACCTAACCTCAGATCCCCTGCGGAACTAGTTCCCAGCTCGCACACTAAGCCTCCAGTAGGGCTTTTCTGGAACGCCCAGCTTTTACTGCTGTGCCAGGGCTTTCCAGCTGCGCCCTGCCCCCCCCCTTGCAGCCGAGGTTTCTGCCACTTTTAAACCTTTGCAGGTGAGCCCAGTGGCTGCACCCAGCTTGGGGGGGGGGCCCTGCTGCCTCCCAACACTTCCCCAATCCATGTCCTTCCCTCCCTGTGCCTCCCACACGCCCTTCCCGTTCCCTCAATCCCTGGCACTGGGCTGCTGCCACCCTAGCAGGGCCACACCTCAGCTGCCACTGCTGCTACTAGACCGGATTTGGGAACCTCCCACTGTGTTGAGCCTGCTTCTGCAGCCAAAGCCTCTACAGATGCAGCTGCAGTGAACATCCCTGTCACCACTTCTGTGACTGGTAAGCTTAAAAAGACCCCAAGCCCCAGCGTGAGAGGGAGCCCCTTTCCTTGCAGGAGTCCCTAACCTCTGCCTGGCTTTTTGCCTTGGTGTGGGGAGGTCTTGACTTTTTTTACTCACCCCATCCTGCATCCCAGCTCCCTCCCTGCCCCAAGTTGGGGTTCAGAAAGCAAGATAACTGCTTCAACCCCCAGTTTCCAGCTGGGGCAGCTTTTAGATCAAAACTCACCCTGTTTTATAGCCATATGCTCCATTTTGGTTCCTGGTGAAGTAAAGTAAATGATTAAAACTAAACCCCAACTCCCACCTGCATACCTGTCTGATATGTAATGTCTTGTTCTCCTTAAGTCTAAGCACCAGACCAAAACACTGAGTCCTTTTTCTCTAGGTAAAGTCCTGTTCCTTCCTGAGCACTGAACTGAAACCATGAATCTATTCATAGGTACTAGATCAAAGCTTCAAAAATGTATTTAAACTCCACTCTGACTATGTTGCTTTGGAACTCCTTTGCTGAGTTCCCCTAGCGCGCACTAGAAATAAAGACTTCCCTTTGCTTGGATTGCATTGTCTCCATGTGCTCCTTGGGTGGCAATCCACTCGGACCCTAACATATGGGGACTCGTCCAGAGCTGGATTCAACCCCCTAAGGACCACCGGGATAGGGGAAGTTCTCTCCCAGATTTCGTAACGACTTCCAGAGGTGAGCAGTGTGTCTGTGAAGTGTGACTGTTTGTATGATTGTGTACAAACACAATCAAGTTGGACTCTGGCTGGGCATACGGCTTAGGAGGACGTCCTATGCCAAGTCACCAGGCAAAAGTCCAATTCCTCACCTTTTTCTGAATCTGGACCGGCTAGACATTTCCTGTCTTCCGCGAGGAAGCAGGTCGGGAATGCCGGGAAGCTAATTAAGACAGGTGGGTAGGAAGTTGTCTGAAAGCTCAGAGACAAAGATACGGAGCTTCGATATGGAACTTCAGGGGGTTAGAGGTCCCCTGTCCCCCAGGAAATAATTAGGGGGAGTCCAGAGTTTGAGTCTCTGGTGGAACTAGATTCCAGGAAGTCCAGGGTTTGAGACCCTGGCAGAACCCCAGGAAGCTCGTAGTGGACACACTACAGGTGTGGGGAAAGTAAAGAGCACTGGATCCTTTTGAGAGGACTCAGGGGAAAGGGGGATGGAGCCCTGAGCAAGCTCCCACCCCTACTCAAAATTAAGCATTAGGGCACTGGGCCCTTCTTAGAAGGACACCAGGAAAAGCGTATTTTTCTTTAGGACTAAACGGCAAATTTAAAAGTGACCAGAAATTTTCCTCTCTGCCCCCCTTTTTAGAAGTAGCTGGCTACTTTGCTTCAGCTAGAAAAACCAGTTCTGTCATAGTTTTTTTTTTCTTTCTCCCTTGGAAGGAGTCCAATTGGTGATGGCCACAGACAATGTAAAAAGTTTTAACAATTTTCACTTAGCTATATCAATCTTTCCAGCAATGTGGCATACCTGGAATTATTCAGGCAGGTATCAGAATCCCACTTCATAGAAAAGTGAAGAAGCAAAAGTGTATTTATTTTAGGATACTTATTGAAGCATGAAGAAAGGTAATTAAGAAACAAAATTCATCATATGTCAGCCAGCTCCTTGTTAAGAATTAACCCTTTTCTGACTCATTCTTTTTCACAGAATTCTTTAGTCATGGAGATATGAATTGTAACAATTGATCTTTTGCCAGGATGAAAAGAAAAATCTAGCTTATATAATTTATGGTTTATAATTGTCAGAGTGTGTGTGATATGCCCAGGAAATGTGTCCTTAATCAGTCTGTGTGTTATATGTTGTTTGTCTGTGATCACAATGGGAGGGTTACAGGTTGGGAAAAATAAATGTCTCTCTCTTCTTCATTCATTCCGGAGGAATGGGGAAGACAGACAGAGGTGTTAGAGAAATTCAGAAAATAACATTGTAATTTCTGAATGTCTGAAACTCTAAGATAATTTAATTGGTTAAAAGAAATCTTATTCTCTGCTCTTATTAAGGCAAGAGTTAAACAAACTAATCTGTCAAACATTTCTCCTTCCATTTCTCACTGGCCATGAGAAAGGGAACATGGAAATCAAAAGACAGAAAAAGGGACAAATTTGATCCCATCACCAAATTCTATCAACAGGTTAAGTACTGAGACATATATCTAATGAAAATTACAAAAGATTCTAAAATGCAATCTAAGAAAACTTATTCAGAGAGAAAGCAATGATTCTTAGAAGTATAGAAGTGCAGCTTAACTTTCCTAGCTAGCAAAAAAATAAATAAAAACCATCAGTCTTGCTCAGTGCTTAACCAAGAGTGAAAAAGCTTCTTTAAACAACCATGAATTCAACCTAACATTAATCAAACTGATGTTAGTGAAAAATTTAACTTAAAGATTATTAGAACAATGCAATTGGCTTACATTTCAAAATTAGATCCCTTTAGACAGAGGCTGGTCCGTGAGAAAATTATTTGTTGAGAGCAAATCATCCACGCCGCCCCAGTTCAGCAGGAAGTAGCTATGAGAAGCTAAAAATCATCGCCCATTCTCCCCGAAACTCATGGACCTTTCTCTACCCATTAGAGTATATATTTGCTAAGGAACTGATGGTATTGTGTAAATTCATTGACTACTAGTTAAAAATGGAATTTCTGTTAAATTTAAGAATGCACAAAACTTATATTAAAAAGCTATCTATTAGGATTTGCAGTGTGGGAATGATCAGACTTACCAAAAATGCTTATCGGACTGAATTTAGGGAAAACATATGAACATGTAAAATTGTTACTCTAAGATCTGTACCATCATATTAAGTAATAGGTAAAAATATAATTAACATTAGGGTTTCAAATTTTGGTAATTCAAAAATAGTATTATTTTTGCATTAGGAATCTAGTATATTATGAATATAAAAAATTTGGACAGCATTGTAATTTATTAGGATATAAAATTATTTTAAAAACATGTGCAAGGGCAGCTGGGTAGCTCAGTGGAGTGAGAGTCAGGCCTAGAGACGGGAGGTCCTAGGTTCAAACCCGGCCTCAGCCATTTCCCAGCTGTGTGACCCTGGGCAAGTCACTTGACCCCCATTGCCCACCCTTACCAATCTTCCACCTATGAGACAATACACCGAAGTACAAGGGTTTAAAAAAAAAGCGTGTGCAATGTATTAGAAGAAATTCATGATCTAAGGAATAACATGCAATTTGTTTAAAGAAAAAATTATTATTATGGGTAAGAATAAACATGTAGAATAGCTTCATGTGAACAGACTCGGAGAGGTACAGTGACCAATCAAGTGTGACTTGCCAGCTTAGCTCTGTAAAGTGAAAAAATGAACAAGAAGCTAATAGCAACTTTATAACATCAATAATGATTGTGCAAAAATTCAGGTTTCCCTAATTCACCACAATTGGAGCATAAATTTAAAATAAAAAGGGAAACTGCTAAAGGACTTAAAGTTATTTGTAAGTTATGGAGTTCAAACTAAAATCTGTTTCAGGAGATAATACAGCCCTGTTTTATATTTACTATGGAGCTGCTCAATCCAGCACTCCTGTTCCTTAATTCAGGTTTTGTGACTAAAGTGTGAGATGTTAATTATTACCAAAATATGTAAGAATAACTGAATGATCAGTCTTGTAGGGATGTGAAAGGCTTGCTTGAGGGAATGGAAAATTGTTTCTAGACTGCTGTTTGGCAGATTTCTCTAAGCTGTAATGGGTAAGACTTGTCTTTTAAGGAAGGAGAGGGCTTCTGGGATCTAATGGTGATACAGAGAAAGTTCTGTGATGGTTAGGGAGGCAATTCTAGGCTCAACCTGGACTGGACCTCTTCTGACCATCTAAACTACTAATCTTTGAGTGGCACAGCGATGGCATAAGCCAGTGACAGCTTTGGCCTGCACATGAAGCCCCCTCATTATGTGTCCCTTGGGATGTGAGGAAATGTTTTCCCTGTTTGTTTTTTTGTGACAAGTCCCATAATCAGCACATGAGGCAAATTATACAATTAAAGTTTCTATTTCCCCAAACAACCTATTAGGTAGATAATTGGAAATTATCAAATTGTTAGGGAACATGCTTTGAGAAGTAGATGAAGTTAGTGATAGATGACTTGTAGCTTGCAGCTTTAGTTTACCACAATTGAAGTATTGGATCTTGAGCTTGGAAATATAACCCAAAACTTTCTGGATTTCCTCCAGAATCTGGGAGATAAAGAAATTTATTTGTAAAATAATAATTCAAGTATTTATAGATGTCCTATTAATGTGAGCTTTGCAAAAGGATATTTTGTAACAGAAACATCACTTGTCAACTCTGCAAACAACTTAGGAATCAAACTTCCTAGAAGGATCAATTCTTATCCAAGAATGATTTTTGGAGATGAAATATGTTGGCAAAGATACCCAAATGTTAAGGTTTAATATCAGTTTCTCTTGTACTAAATTTTCTCTTTATATCTGGTGTTCTAGCTTTTGCCCCAATCCTAGGTTCTATGTCCATTTCCTTTATCTTGTGACCTGTGTCAGCCAGTCCAGGAGAACAGTCTCTAAAGACATGTCCCTGGAGACTCTGTGCCCACAGCTTCTCTTTCTCCTCTCAGGGATTACAGAAGGCTGAAACCATCGCCCTATTCCCTTAGATGATTGGAGGAGGGGGGAGACGACGTAGGACATTGTACCACTCTAGTTTAGACATTTTTCAGGCAAACTATAGGCAAAAAATTCCTTTGCTCCCACTATGTAGGGAATTGAGGTGGGACAATGAAGCCTCCTGGGAATGGGCTGGAGGGATCCAGCAGGCACTTACAGGACAAAACTGCTCTACCTGGAAGGGAGCTGTTTTGTCAGCACTACCTCTGAGCCTCTCCCCTTTGCCCTGTGCTCACAATCACAATGGGCCCTGAGTACGCATTCTCATCCAATTTTGATATGGCTGGGCATAGGAAGCCTCTTCCATTGTTCTCCATCGCTGATTATGCTTATTTCCACAATTCTAGGCCTCCTTCTCTATTTGCCTGACTCGTGATGTTTTGACCCAGCCTTAGGTCCCCACTTCCCTTCCACCTATTATTAATTCTAGCTGTGGGACATTAGTCCCATGAAGCCCCTTTTGCTAGCCCCCAACTTTGGAAATGGATTCTTTATTCATTGGAAATGGGAGAACTCTAGATGATTGTTACCTCAGGCTCCCCAACATTTTCCCTTCGTGGGTGCAGGATCATTGCCTATATTTGGGGATGCAACTATCAAGGGATGGCTGTAAAACTTGGGCCCTGTATACATCACTACCTTTGCCCTGCAAGTAATCCCGGAAAAGAGTCCTGTAATCAGCCAGGTCAGTATTACTGTAGCTATTGGGGATGTGAGACTATAGCCTCTGGCCCTTTGAAGGACTCTTGTGGCTACTTCTTCAAGCCTCTTATATGGCTCTTAACAATTCCCAACCTAATTTGACCAAAAGTTGCTGGCTCTGCTTGAGTGCTCGGCCCCCTTATTATGATGCTATAGCTTAAATGCCTCCTATAATACCTCTGTCTTAGACAGACCAACTTCTTGTAACTGGGGAGACCAAAAGGTCGGCCTAACATTACAATCAACTACTGGTCCGGGCACCTGCATTGTAAATTCTTCCCTTATTAAAAACCTCCAGTGCTTTCCCCAAGTTATGAGCCTCACTACTATCAATATTAAGTATTATAATCCCCCTTTAGGAGTTTAGTCTCCAGGGAAAGAGCCTGGGCAACAGGTCAGTCATGGTATCAGCAGTTATTTTAGTCTTCTCCATGGCTCACCACTTTTTTTTTCCATCCTTCTGGGACCCTTAGTGATTCTTGTTCTTCAGTTGACTTTTGAACCCTACATTCTTAATCGCTTGGTCTGGTTTGTTAAAGATTGTATTAACACTGTCCAGGTTATGGTTCTGAAGCAACAATACCAAAGAGACGACCCCCAAATTATGCAATGACGTGGTCATGAGAAAGATTTCTCACTATGAACAAACAGAAGTAGGGAATGAAATAAAGTAAATGATTAAAACTAAACCCCAACTCCCACCTGCATACCTGTCTGATATGTAATGTCTTGTTCTCCTTAAGTCTAAGCACCAGACCAAAACACTGAGTCCTTTTTCTCTAGGGTAAAGTCCTGTTCCTTCCTGAGCACTGAACTGAAACCATGAATCTATTCATAGGTACTAGATCAAAGCTTCAAAAATGTATTTAAACTCCACTCTGACTATGTTGCTTTGGAACTCCTTTGCTGAGTTCCCCTAGCGCGCACTAGAAATAAAGACTTCCCTTTGCTTGGATTGCATTGTCTCCATGTGCTCCTTGGGTGGCAATCCACTCGGACCCTAACACTGGCAAACACAATTATGCCCCTTACCCTTCCCTATTTTAGTATGGCCACTTAGCCACAGGTCAGTAGTGTGCATTCAAAAAAATACCAAAAAAACCTTTTTTTTCCTTCCCCCTTTTTCCTGCTGAGCCATAGTGGGTGTTTTTATGACACCAGAGGGCAGCAACACCCAACAAATAAATAAATAAATGAATGAATGAAGGCATTTAAAAAATAATAACTAAAAAAACCAATTCTAAACTATACATTATAAATAAATGATTATATATGATTATATAATTATATAATATAAATGAATAAAGTATAAATATATATTTTTGCAAATAAAATCCAACAAAATCATATAACATTATACAAAATAAAATAAAACAATATAAAATACCCTTTAGCCTATCCCTACCCCAAATAAACAGATATAAACAAATCAATAAACAAATCAATATATACATTGAAAATTATTCTCTTCTCCACTTCCCTTTAATCTACCCTTTTGATTACAATGCTTAGCAGTATAAATGCTACTCTACAAGAAACTCTTGTGGTTTTTGCCCAATTTGGAACTGATAGGGTTCTGGATTGCCTCCTTCTTCCAGTGTGCCTTGGAATTTTCTTTTTTCTCTGTACTGGTAGGTCACAACAAGCTTCCCAAAGGAGAAAGCAGGCCAACATGCAAATTCAATTGAACCAGGTCATGTGTTACTTACAGTCAAATGACAAAGGAGGATTCTCCCCAACATATGTCTGATTTTTGCAAACCTGTTTCCCCTAAAATAGAGATGATAGGCCCCTCTACTATATCCCAGGTGCAGAACCTCCTCTCTCATACTCTGAACCAACTCACTCATGTTCTGCAACTCCTGGCTAACCTTACCTCCCCACAGTCAACTTCTCAGAAACCACAACCATTAAATGATTCCTGTAAAGGCCTTTTCCCCCTAAGGGAAGTGTCCACAATAGGACATGGTGGGGATGTGGTTACATTGAAATAACATAAGCCTTTCATGCCTCAGGATATAAAGGAATTAAAACAAGATTGCCCTACTTACAAGAAAGAACCCATAACAGTAATAAAAAAAAAGATGGATGATGTGTTTTTTTTCACTATGACCCTTCTTGTAAAGATATAGAAAAATTGCTACAGGCTTTCCTAACAGAACATGAGAGGAATAAAATTATCTCTCATGTTAACAAAGGCCAAGGATGCAATGCAGTACACTGGCCATCTGAAGATCCTCAATGGCAGTATAACCACCCGAAAGAATATTCAGACTTATGTCTTGCTAGGGAGGCCATTCTCAAAGCAATGCAAGATTGTGCTGAGAAGCCACATGCCTGGACCAAATTTAAATGCCTTACACAATCTGATGATGAAACACCCTCCCAATTCATGGGCAGGCTCATTGAACTTGGAGGTAGATACATGGAACTTGACATTTCTATTGAAAAGGATATAATGCAAATAAGGGAACAATTTGTCAATAACTCTCATAGAGAGGTCCAAGACTACTTTAAAACACATTGCCCTAAGTGGCCTGAAATGTACCTTGATGAATTAAGGAGAACTGCTATTTATGTCTCTAGCAGCCATAAAGAAAAACAGGAAGAGAATAATAGTTTAATGGATATGTTTCAAAAGAAACTAGACTCTTTAAGTGATAGAATTGATAAACAACTAAAAAAGGCATAATACTCAACCAATGGCAATTGCCCCTCTCCAAGAATCTATCAGTCCCTTATATGCCACTTCTGTGCAAAAAGGAGTCACATAATAATGAACTGTAGGAATTGGAAACAAGCAATTAGAAATAATAACCAGATATTACAACTTTAAAATAATAACAATTATGGAAATAATAATTACAACAATGATTTCAGGAACTGCAACTTTAGGACTGGTAACAAATCTAGGAATACGGATCAGGCAATTGATAACTCATATCAAATGACTCCACAGCAGTATATCTTGAGTAGAGCTCATCCCCGAACCACCCAGGGTGCTACTGCCCCTCAAGGAGGAACCCAGGGAACTACCCAAAGATTATGAAGGTGTATGGGGGGAGGCGGGGGGTTGGGGCACAGGAATGAAAGAGTACAACCTTTGATTTTCCAGACCCTGATGCCTTACTCCCTGTTGTCCCCATCCACTGCCCCCCCCCTACTGATGAGCCCCATGTAACATTAAGGATTGGTAACACCTATTATGACTGTCTTCTAGACATTGGATCTTCCAGGTCTGTATTGAAGATTACACCTAATCCATATTGCAATTCCAGAGGATCAATAAATGTAGTAGGAGTATTGGGGATACCCCTAAAAAGTTCAAAAACTTTCCCCTAGGATGGTGTCCGTAGGACCCCTTAATGTGGAGCACTCCTTCCTATTGATGCCTGGCTCCCCTATAAATTTGCTGGGGAGAGATCTTTTATGCAAGCTTAGAGCCACAATAAATTGCTCTCCAGATGGCTCTATGTCACTGGAATTGCCTGAGGAATCCTTAACTTTACTCCCTATGTTTTTTTCAGATAATCATGAGATAAAGGAGTCTCCCACTTTTGAAATCCCAACTGATATACCTGAGTCTCTCTGGGCCACATCCTCTTCTGATATTGGCCTACTTAAATTGGCTGTCCCTGTCCAAATTAAAACTAAATCTAACCCACCTCCTTCCATTCCTCAGTGTCCTCTCTGGAAGGAGGCAATAGAGAGCATTACCCCAGTGATAAATTCACTAATTGACCAAGGCATCATAATTCCCTGTAAATCTGAATACAATACACCAATCCTGCCTGTTAAAAAGCCAAAATTGGGGCCAATGGCAAGCATCTCTATCGATTTGTCCAGGATTTGAGGATTGTGAACAATCATGTTATAAAGAGACACCCTGTAGTTTCCAATATAAATACTATCATTTCTTCTATTCCTAGCACAGCTACATACTTTACAGTAGTAGACTTGTGCTCAGCCTTCTTTTCCATACCTATACATGAGGATTCCAGGCATATCTTTGCTTTCACCTGGAAAGGTTCCCAGTGGACCTCAAAGGTTTGTGGACAGCCCTACATTGTTCACATAATTCTTAACTGCTGATACAGATGCCATTAAATTTAAATACAGCCATTTAATCCAATATATGGAAGATTTGCTCTTGGCCTCACCAAATGCTGAGGCATGCCAAGAGGATAGCAAGCATCTCCTTTTGGAGCTACACAAGAGAGGCCACAAGGTCTCCAAAGATAAAGTTCAGTGATGTCTCCCAAAAGTGCAATATTTAGGCTTTATTTTAACCGCTGGGTCCCATTTAATTTCTCAAAATGTATTGAAAGCATCCAAAATTTAAGTGCTCCTACTACTAAAAAACAGTTGAGGGAGATTCTTGGAGCAACAGGATTTTTTAGGCAGTGGATCCCTTGCTATGGGGAAATCACTAAGCCCCTTGAATCACTCACAAAAAACATGGTCCCTGAACCACTTAAATTGGAAAAGGAACACTGAAAAGCTCTTTCAAATTTAAAACATGCTATCCTGTCTACCCCTGTCTAGGCATCCCAAATTATGACAAACCATTTACTTTATATGTCCATGAAAGGAAAGGGGTAGCTTCAGATGTTCTAACTCAACTTTTGGAACCTGCTCAATGCCTAGTAGCCTATTATTCAGCCCAGCTGGAACCAGTAGCTTCAGGAGCACCACCATGCCTTAGAGGAGTAGCTGCTACAGCTTTATTAGTAACTAAATCTGCTGATCTGGTACTAGGATGCCCTCTGACCATAATGTGCCCGCACAAGGTAGAGGCATTGTTATTAAGACATAGGACTCAGGCATTTACTGATTAAAGGATTAAAAGATATGAGTTAACCCTATTGAATAATGAACATACCACATTAAAATGCCATGGAGTTCTTAATCCTGCAACCCTGCTCCCTGATTTGCCAACTTCCAGAGAACCTTTATTTGATTGTACATCATTAGGGTTCACTCCAGATTTAATATTATTTTCAGATGGTTCTTCTTTTATGAGAGATGGTGTGCACTATATAGGAGTTGTGGTAGTTATAGAATTGGATACTCTATGGTCAGCTTCCTTATCTTCACATGTAAGTGCACAAGGTGCAGAACTCACAGCTTTGAAACATGCCTGTATCATTGCACAGAATAAAAGGATCACAATTTACAGTGACTCCCATTACACATTTGGCATATGTCATGCTGTCGGCATGTTATGGCTTAAGAGGGGATTCTTAACATCAGTTGGAAAATGTATTGCCAATGCAAACCTTATTACTGAACTTCTTTCTACCATCCAGCTCCCTGAAGCCATAGCTGTCGTCCACTGCTCTGCACACACAGGTGGTACTGACCCTGTCTCCAGGGGAAACGATTGAGCAGACACTGCAGCCAAACTAGCTGCCTTAGAAGGACCTGAATTAATTATGCCACTAACAATTACTGATGATTTGGATCTATCCGTTTCCTATAATGGCAAGAAAGTGGGAAAATGGAAGCAGAGATTTAAAGCAAAACAGATAAATGGAGTATGGATGTCTTCTGAAGGCAAACCCCTGCTCCCTAGAGCTTTCTATAACCAAATTTGTCATCCCATCCATAAACATGGTCATTTTGGCACACAAGGCATTGTAGACTCTGTTAAAAGAGTGTGGATGGCACCTGGAATAACTACAATTGCCTCCAAAATATGTACAGCTTGTCCTACCTGACAGGCCTTTAATCAGCATGCTTTTTGAGGGAAATCCTTTGGTGGACTTCCTCTAGCTTACACATTTGAGAATTTACAAATTGATTTTATCTCTATGCCAAATGCTGGACAGTATAAATTTTGTCTGGTCATAGTCAATCAGCTGACCAGGTGGCCTGAAGCATTCCCTATTGCTCAGGCCACAGCGGCTTTTGTTGCCAAAGTCCTTTTGAAAGAGATTATTACTCATTTTGGCCTGCCAGCATGTATTGATTCTGATAAAGAAACTCATTTTAGTGACTCAGTCTTATCACAAATTTATTCATGTTTGGGGATAACTCCTAAATTTCATAACACCATATCATCCCCAGAACTCCGGACAAGTTGAAATGATGAATAAAGAACTTAAAACTATGATTGGAAAATCGTGCATAGAGACTCATTTAAAATGGCCTGAAATTCTATCTCTGGCCCTATTTTATCTCAGGAGCAGACCCAGAGGTGATTTACACATCTCATCAGTTGAGATGCTATTTGGACATCCACCTATTCAGGCACTACCATTTACCCCAGTCTATACTTCATTGTTAGGAGGGAATACAACCATTGCCACTTATATCAGACAATTACATACAAAATTGCGAGAACTCCACAACTCTGGCGCTGCTGTTCAAGCAGGCCCCTTAGACTTCTTGCTTCATGATTTGAACCCAGGTGATAGTGTGTACATAAAGAATTTCAAACGTACTGGGTTACCTGAACCTCCTAATGATTGACCATTCCAGGTCCTGTTAACTACACCAACAGCCATTAAAATTGGAGAAAGGGACTCATGGATTCATTGCAGTCATGTGAAATGAGTACCCTCTATTGATAATGAATAATTCTCTGTACTAAGTACTATTGCCTGTACCTATTATATTTGACTATTGATTATATTTGACTATTGTGATAAGAATGCTCTATTGATAGATTTTGTACTATTTTGTTGCACTTTATTTGATTGATCCTTGTACTTGAATGATACATATCCTACCTCACAAGAGAATATCTGTATTAGTGACCTATATTGACCTGATGTGCCTTTCAAAATATTTTGTGCCTTTTATCATTCCTTTTGTATTTTCTTGAATGTATTATTGCTTTATATACCTTATTTGCACTCATATCACTTTATTTACCTCATTTGCTATCACACTGTGGATCATGGCAATTTAAAGAGGGAATGAGTCTTATTTTTGGAAATTAACCTCTATACTTTACCTTTGTGATTGTGAAACTACACATTTTTAATATTTTTGTTTTTTCTTCCTACATGTGCGATAAGTATTTGACTTTTTTCTTTTTTTCTCTCATTTTTTTTTACATTTGAAGCATGTCACCAGCATTAAATAGATTTTTGACTGTTTTGATTTTTGCATTAAAAATAAGTTAAGGGGGCAGCTGGGTAGCTCAGTGGATTGAGAGCCAAGCCTAGAGACGGGAGGTCCTAGGTTCAAATCTGGCCTCAGACACTTCCCAGCTGTGTGACCCTGGACAAGTCACTTGACCCCCCATTGCCTACCCTTACCACTCTTCTGCCTTGGAGCCAATACACAGTATTGACTTCAAGACAGAAGGTAAGGGTTAAAAAAAATAAGTTAAATGTCCATTTGCCTAGCATATAAATTTATACCCCAAAAGCTTTGGACTGTGGAAACCTGCCACTAGTTATTTAATTATTATGAGACTTTTGCTTGATGAATATGTCTAATCCAAGGAAAATCAGACCACAAAGGAGGACAGAGTTTGACCTGTGAAGTGCCAAATGAGCACAAAAAGGAAAAGAGACCAAACCAATCCTACAGGAATTGATGGCATTCTACACAAAGGGTACAAAGACTTGATCATATGTGAGACTCGAGGTTGTGATGCTTAACATATGTTAAGACATAGGACTTCCTTGTACCACACTCTATAGCAAGTACTCAACATCGATTGTTCTGGCTCCATTATCTCTGAAAGTGAAGGAAAGGATCAAACTGGGAAATGCTATTTACCATTTGTTTCAATATCTAGTCTCTTTTTCTATTTCTTTCATGATGTGACAACTAACTGTAGTCCAGGCTGCTAAATTGGGTTAGTGAGTGATTGTTGTTGCAAAGTTTATGGGACATGGATCGCTATAACAACCTGTTTTGATTTGTGATTTTTTTTCCTAGAATTCTTCTTTCTTCACATTTTTTAATATTCTATATTTCCCTCAGAGGCTATTTTTCTTTTTTTTTTTAATTTCTTTGGACTCTTTGATGTTTTTGATAATTGATTCATATACCTTATGACTTGACCATGTATTCCTGTGTGATTCCTATGTGTATCCTTGTATCCTCTTCAGGGGGGAATGTATAGTTATTCTCCTTAGGGGGGACTATGCTATTGCCGTGAATTTGGACTTGAATTTGACCCTAATTTAGAACAGAAGACTACCTCCCAGAACCCAGAGGGTGCCATGAAGATGCTTGCAGAGACCACACACTGCACCAGAAGATCCAGAGGGAACTTCAAGACGTGGCAAATTTGAACTTTGGTGGGGTTGAATGTATTTATTTTGAATGGACACTCTTATGCCAAAAAGGGGACTGCCATCTAAATGGCTTTTTGTCAATGCACCTAACATTGGTTTTGTTCTTTCTACCTTTTATTTCCCTTCTATCTCCAAATTATTATAAATTTTAATTTGATTATGTTTTCATGATCCTTTGGGGAGACTAATCTCCCCAAAGGATCACAGTGGGGAATGTAAATTTGGAAGATCTTGAACGTCTGAAACTACATTACCCAAATTCCCTTTCGGTATTACCTACAATTCCTTTTCCCTGCATATATGTGCATGTGTTTCGCAGTCTGTATTTAATTTCGGTTGGTTCTGCCTCTTGCTCTCTCGCTTGCATGTGGACAGTGTGGTGAAGCAGTGCTGGTGGGGTGAGTGGGAAAGGTTCCCCATGTTCCTCTAGCGCTCTAATTTATATTAATAAATCCTTATAAATATCATAATTTGGAGGCATTGAATATTAATTTTAAAATCTACATAATTTAGTGCCCAAGTACACCTTGTAATTGTCAAAATCAAGTAGCTTTTAAAGCAAAGAGATACTACACTGGTTTGTCATTTTCTTCTCTAGTTCATTTTATAGATGAGGAAACTGAGACAAACAGGTTTAAGTGACTTGTCATAGGATAGTAAGTGTACGAGACCAGATTTGAACTCAGGAAGAAGTGTCTTCCTGATTCTAAGCCTAGAACTCAATCTACTGTACTACCTAGCAGCCAACCCACCAAAAGCATACATGTGCACACACGTATACACACAATGTGCCCCAAGCCACATACCTAGTAATTATCAAAGCCAAGATTCAAACCCAACTAGGTCTTTCGTCCCAAAGCCTTGTTCCTTCTCGGCTACTTCTCATAAATAAAATTGTATAAAGGCAATTTTTTGAATGGAGGAAAATAAGAGTCCTTATTTGGTTTCTTTTACAAAATATAACAGTGAATTAAATACTTCAAGATTTGTCTGTGCCAACCAATAAAAAGAAAGCAAATATTGACTATTCATTTTTTTTTAAATCCTTCCCTTCTGTCCTAGAATCAATGTTATGTATTGGTTCTAAGGCTGGAGAGTGGTAAGGGCTAGGCCAATGATGGTGAACCTTTTAGGGGCCCCATGCCTGTGCCCTGTCCCTCTCCCACTGTGTGCCATGCCCCACCCTCCCAGACTCCATGCCATGTCCCAGTCCACTGGGTTGCAGGGGAAAGGCCCTGGCTTCTAGCTGGATTTGGGGGTTGGGGAGCTGCTTCTTGTGGCCATGGGGACTTACACCCCCACACCCAGCCACTCCTGCAGGGTCAGGCAAAGGTAGGGGGCTACTGCTCAAACCCTGTAGGGAAAGTGGAGGAAGCCTAGGCAGGGAGGTAGCTCAGAGCCCCAGTGCCCCACCCCCTGCCTTCAGGAGACAGGGCCATAAGTTCACCATCACAGTTCTAGGCAGATAGAAAGGAATCCCAGAAAGGGTATGGGAGTGACAGGCACTCAGAAGAGTTAGCTTCCTAGTACAGTCAAAATTCCACTGAATTCAGAGATAGAGGGTATGTGTTTAAATCCTGGTTTTGCTTCTTTATATCTGTGAATCCTTGGGTAATTCTCTAGCTTGTTTTGCTTTTGAGCTTTCATCATACCTCAGCTGCCATTTTACTCTAGAACTTCTTTTAGCACCTAGGGTCTGCTCAATCTCCATGCAGGCTTTTCACCCTGGAATATCTCTCTGCCCTGCCAACCCTCTTCTCCCATTGGTGAGTGAGATGGTAAGCAATCTGATAGAGATTTTACAAGTACAATCAATTATGCAAGACTTCTATTTTGGGGGAGAACCCAGGCTAACCAAACTTCCTTTCCCTCTTGGTTCTGTTTCTGACTACGTGGTCTTTGATATTATTTTCCTAAGAGGGTACTTCACTATCCCCAAGCTCCATTTTGTGAGTTGCCTTCCATGTAACTCCTTAAGGACATGGATAAACTTTCTTTTTGCTTTTATTTGTACCCCAAACACATCACAAAATAATTGTTTAATAAATGCTTGTTGCCTTTCTGACCTCTCTGAGTCTCCATTTCCACTTCTGTAAAATGGGGATGGGGTCTCACTAGATAGTCTCTAAAGTCAAGTCCCTTCCAGTTCAAAATCCTAGATTCAGCTTCCCTAGGCTTGTTGTAGGAAAAAACTTTTCAAAACTTAAAACAAGTAAACTTAAGGAGATATAATGATCATTGTTATATTAATAATAATGATAGTTTTAATTAATAATAATAATTATCTATCTGCGTGGATTTGGGTGAGTCACTTCATCTCCTCTGGACTTTAGTTGTCTCATTTCTCAAATAGGGGGTTGGATCAAATGATCTCTATGTATCCTATTAGCTCCAAAGTTCTGGAACTATGGGGCTCAGAGCAGCGGGTGGGAGTGGGTAGTAAACAGGGTGTAGAGCTGCCACAGCCTCCCACCATTCCAAAGTTACTTTTCATCCAAGTTACCTGAATATAGGAAGGAGGACTAACCAGAAACTAATCTTTGCAAAGAGTCTTTCCAGGAAAGCTGTGTGATCTGAGTGTTTCTCAAAGTGACACCAATCCTGAAAAGCACAAGTGAGAGAGTTCACAGCTACCTGGGGAACCAAGGGAAAGCAAAGACTCCTGGCTGAGTTCCAAGGACTGCTTGGGGAAATATCTCTCATTCCACAAGTATAGTTCCATGGTCAAATCTACTTAAAGCGCAAGGGGGCACTGAATTGAATGTGGGAGCTAGAAGTAGGCAGCTCTGAAGACTTAAAACAGTATAAAAGGGATTTGGGGCCATTATCTTTCTCAAGTCCTCTGCCTCTCCCACCTTTTTGTCTTAAATAGTTGTAATTTTTTTAATAATATTTTTCACCAATTACAGGTGAAAACAATTTTAAGATCATTTTAGTTTTTGAATTTCCAAATTCTCTCCCTCCTTCCACCCTTTACCCCCTCCCTGACATGGTAAGTAATCTGATATAGATTTTACATGTATAACCATGTAAAACATTTTTCCATGTTAGTCATTTTGTGTAAGAGATCTCAAACAGAAAAAAAAAAAAGAAATAGAAAGGAAGTGAGATCTAGTATGTTTCAATCTGCATTCAGACTCCATCAGTTCTTTCTCAAAGGGCAGATGGCATTTTTCATCATGAGTCTCTGGGAATTGCTGAAAATAACTAGGTCATTCATGGTTGTTCATCAAAAAATATTGCTGTCCCTGGGTACAATCTTAGCAAGTAGGGGGTATAGATAAGATGAGGTCTATAGAACAAAGCAGACTTATTGATTGAGGGGACAGCTTGAGTTACAAGTCTCTCCTGGGGTGCTTCATGACCTGCTCATAAAGTACCTTGCTTCATCTTATACTAACATACCACCCACAGCTGTTCTGTGTTTACTCCTTTGAGTTTTGGACACAATCAGCAAATATTTTTAAGCTTTTGCTATGGGTCAGTCACTTTGCTAGACACTAGTCCTGGGCACTTTGGGGTTATAAAGTAAAAGTGAAAGTCTCTGGCAGCTATCATCATTATGATTAGAAAAATAACTTGTATAATAATAGTGCTTACTACGTGCCACATACTGGGCTGAACACTTTATAATTACAATCTCATTTGATCCTCTCAATAGTCCTGGGAGTTAGATGTGGTGTGTAATTATGCCCATTTTTATAGATGAGGAATCTGAGGTTAAGGGAACCAACCCTGGGAGGTAGGTGCTATTATCATTCTCATTTTACAGTTCAAGAAACTGAGCTAGACAGAGGTTAAATGACTTGCCCATAATCACACTGCTAATATGTTTCTGAGGCCAGATTTGAACAATCATTTGTTCAGTGGTTCAATTTGAGCCATTAGGAAAGGCTTCATCTAGGAGGGAGTGTTTAACTCAAAGGCTAAAATTAAGTCAACCTTTCCTGGTCTCCAGGCCCCTTGTCTTTCAGTAAACTTTCCTGCATATTCTGTTCAGTACTAAAGGAAAGGCAGTTTGCCATGTATAATCCCCAAAAAAGCAATTTCAACAGGATAATATATTTACCAATATTTACCAATATTCTCCATTTATCCATTGATAAATTTCTTATAACCACTGGGATTATCTATACCTCAACATGTAAACCCCAATTTAAACTGAGCTCTGCAAAAAAATTAGAGATTCCCAGAGGTAGAAATGAAGGAGTTCATTCTAAGTATGGGGGAAGCCTGTTTAAATTCAGCCACAGATACTTACTAGCTGTGTGGCCCTGAGCAAGTCATTTTACCTCTGTCTACCTCAGCTTCCTAAACTGTAAAATGAAGATGATAAGAGCACCTATCCCCCAGGGTTATTGTGAAATTATATTTATAAAATGCTTATCATAGTGCCTAGTAGATCTTTTATAAATGCTTATTTACTTCATTTCTTCCTTTCAAAGGCATGGAGATGGGAAATTGAATGTTGTGAGTAAGAAATAGAAAAAAGGCTAATTTGACTGGGGATACAGAGTTCATAAAGAAGAGTAATACATAATATATTTGTAAAAAGAAACCTACTTCAACAACAACCATCTGCTTAATTTTATTCAAACAAACTAAACAAATAAATGAGAAAAATGGAGAGAAGATGTTACATCCAGGACCCAGAGCCAGAGAGACAACAGGAATGAGTTTTTTTTTAAACCCTTGCCTTCTATGTCTTAGAATCAATACAAGTATCAGTTTGAAGGCAGAAGAGCAGTAAGGGCTAGCAATTGGGATCAAGTGACTTGCCCAGGGTCACAAAGTGAGGAAGTAAGTATTTGACGATACTTTTGAACCCAGGACTTCCCAACTCCAAGTGGGGCTCTCAGAGATGATCCTAAGGTAAGTGCAGAACAAGCTAAATTCTCAGGAGATATTTTGGGGAGTTATAAGACTCTTTCCTCATTAAGGAGCTCAGGTAGATTAGAGATGGTTAGACAGATGGAATGGGAATTGGCACTGGTTATGGAGGCTAGAAATGCTTCTTCTTTTCAGGGAAATCCCCTCCCACAGAAAGAAAACATTCTTGAACCATTGCTCCCCAAGGTTTTGACCTCATATTGGCTGTATCGTCTTGGGAGCTGATCCCAAGAGTGTCATTTTTTTCTTTTGCTCATCCTCTTACCTGGAGTCACTCCAGGAAAATTTCTAAAATATTCAGGGTTATAGCTCAAGTCCTCTAGGGTTCTCTCCAAATGAGTAACAATTTCTTTAACTTCTATAGTACCAAATGTACTTAATAGCAATTACTTTTAGTATTAGTAGTAGTTAACAATTACCTAGCACTTTATGCTTTTTAAAGTGCTTTACAAATATCTTATTTTAGCCTCATGACAATTCTGAGATGTAGATGTATTTGCTCACATTTACATTAATTATCGTTTTGTTTTTTTTTTTTTGTCAATTCTTACCTTCTGTCTCCGTATCAATTCTAAACCAGAAGAGATACTAGGGGTAGTCAATGAGAGTTAAGTGGCTTGCCCAGGGTCATACAGGTAGGAAGGTACATTTGAACCCAGGACCTCCCATCTCCAGGGCTAGCTCTCTATCCACTGTATCACCTGCCTTTTATTTGTTTATTTATATTTGAAAAACTTTAATTAATTTTGAATATTTTTCCATGGTTACATGATTCATGTTCTTTCCTTTCCCTCCTCCCACCCCCTCTCCCATAGCCAACATGAAATTCCACTGAGTTTTACATATATCATTGATCAAGACCTATTAAATATCATGTTATTGATATTTGCACTAAGGTGTTCATTTAGTGTCTACATCCCCAATCATATCCCCATTGACCCATATGATCAAGCAGTTGTTTTTCTTCTGTGTTTCTGCTCCCACAGTTCTTTCTCTGAATGTGGATAGCATTCTTTCTCATAAGTCCCTCAGAATTGTTCTGGATCATTGCATTGCTGCTAGTACAGAAGTCCATTACATTCAATTTTGCCACAGTGTATCAGTTTCTGTGTACAATGTTCTCCTGGTTCTGCTCCTTTCACTCTGCATCAATTCCTGGAGGTTGTTCCAGTTCACATGGAATTCCTCCAGTTCATTATTCCTTTTAGCACAATAGTATTCCATCACCAACAGATGCCACAATTTGTTCAGCCATTTACCCAATTGAAGGGCATCCCCTCATTTTCCAATTTTTTGCCACCACAAAGAACGTGGCTATATATATATATATATTTTTTTTTTATTTTTTACTTTTTAAAATTTTTTTTTAAAACCCTTACCTTCTGTCTTGAAGTCAATACTGTGTATTGGCTCCAAGGCAGAAGAGTGGTAAGGGTAGGCAATGGGGGTCAAGTGACTTGCCCAGGGTCACACAGCTGGGAAGTGTCTGAGGTCAGATTTGAACCTAGGACCTCCCGTCTCTAGGCCTGACTCTCAATCCACTGAGCTACCCAGCTGCCCCCGCTATATATATTTTTGTACAAGTCTTTTATCTTATGATCTCTTTGGGGTACAAACTCAGCAGTGGTATGGCTGGATCAAATTGCCTTTTATTTTTTGATAAATGTGTTCTGTTACATCTGAACTCAAATCTTCCTGATTCCACACCCAGGCTGCTCTATGCTTTGATACCTAGCTTGTATCACACACAAGAATTGATGGAAACTTATAAACAGATACAGAAAACATATATAAAGCACTCAGTCACATCATTAGCTCTTGCCCAAAAAGGAACTGAACTTGGGGTTACCGTGGCAACACACGTGATAAGATTCCTCTCTCCTTCAGATTCCTATACAACCCCTTTCAGAATAATTACCTATAGTTTTGTTCAGTCATTTCAGTCTGACTCTTGGTGACCCCATTTGAGGTTTTCTTGACAAAGATGTTGGAGTGGTTTGCCATTTCCTTCTCTATCTCTTTTTCCATGTGAGGAAACTGAGGCAGACAGGGTTAAATAATTTCTCTCGAATCACATACCCAGTAACGGTCTGATGCTATGGAAATGTTAAGTTGTACTCCTCTTGGTCCCCCAAACACCAATTTGATTTTAAAACTAAAAATATTTTAGGGCTTAAACTCCAATTATATCTCAAGCTGAGGACAAAAATAGAGTCCTCCCTTCTTTTGTCTTTTGTCATTGGTAAGGACTGGCAGGATTGAAACAAGTTCTTTGATTTATCTGTAAACAAGGATTTGCTTAGTTAATGAAGTTAATCAGCTAGTTGCCAGATTAGGAAACACATGAACTGTGGGGCCATCCTAAATGCTTTGTGGCTACTCCTGGTTTTTGGAAGACCCAAGTTTTGTCCTCTTTTGAGTTCTGAGTCCTCCAATCAGAGAGACTCAGGAAAGGCACATCATTAAGAACATAAATTGATGGAGGGAATAGGAAGTCAACCTTTATCCTGGAATCTTTGGTTTAGGAGGCCCTCTTTCTAGCTCTGGTCTAGTTCATGTGGAACAGGCAGCTGGAAGCATTGGCTGGGTATTCCAGGTTCTCATACTCCTAGCTAGCTAGCCAAGCAGCTTGTGCTTCTCTCTCTCGCTGGTCAACTTTTTACGATTTAATTAATTATAAAATTAAGATACAGTCTCCAGAGAATTTTATTCATAACATATTGAGAACAATAGAGAGACACGTGGTTGATTACCATAATCTATGAATCCCATCAGAACCTGCTATAGGGGGCAACAGTGGATTGAGAGCTAGGCCTAGAGATGGGAGGTCCTGGGTTCAAATCTGGCCTGACACTTCCCAGCTGTGTGACCCTGGGCAAGTAACTTGACCCCCCATTGCCTACTCTTACCACTCTTCTGCCTTGGAACCAATACACAGTATTGTAAACTCTCTATAGCTGATAGCTGTGACCACTCTCTATAACTCCTCTCATTAATAAAAAATTTAAAAATGAATTAACTACTTCAATTTAAAAGAAAAAGGGGGAAATATGTGGAAGGCCAAATGGAGAAATAGGGTCATGATGGGGCCTTTTATCTGGATTCCCTACGTGACCAATCCAGGCTGAGGCAGTCTTTGTGTTTGGTCCTGGTAACCTGAGCCCTGAAAAGCTCTGGTACCAGGAGGTTGGTTAATCCAAAAACAATTTGACCCCTCCAGGAGGCAAATTGGAAGTCATTGAGAGAAATAGTCTGTGATAGATATTTTTTATCTGGATCCTATTATAAAATCATTGGCAAGTAAAACTGTGTATAATATTTTTTCTGCATTACATGTCAGGACTCAGACAGAATGGATTATCTAAGGTAAAAATCTGAGACACCTCTTTGACTCCTTTTCAGATCCCCACCTTTTCTTAATAACATTATAAATCCCATTGGAAAGCTTTAAGTTCTTAGCAAACCAACAGTTACTGGGTTAACAATTTCTCTCCAAGAAAATTAAGATCTCTGAACTCTAAAAATATTCTTAAGTCAGCCAAGGCCAGAGCTAGACAAAACTTTATCCGACCAGGTATAGTCCTCCTGATAAAAAGTACAAGACTCAATTCATTTATGATATCTATAGAATATAGTTACTATTCCTGGAATTAGCTTGCTGATATCCAGGTGGCTAGAATTCGCCCTTGGACCCCATTCTATCTCTACTTTGAAGCCTCAAAGAGTTTTCTTTTGTATAATCTGTAACCTCTACAAGCTATAAAGTTTTTCTTTGTGTTCTTTGTGTGAAAATAGTATATAATAAACTCTAGACTCCATGGCATGTTGGAGCAGTTAGGAGCTAATCATTCATCAAATTGTTCTCAAATTCTATACTATTTCAATCTGACACCATTAAACGCCACTCAGTATCCCTGGTATTATAGAGCTGGACTTCTATAATAACAAGGCCAGATTTAAAAAAAGAGGAGTCTTCTGACCAGGCCTGGCACTTAATCCACTATGCCACCCACCTGCCCCACCTATCGTTTAGACACCCCTCCCCCAACAAAAGTAAACCTACTTTAGGGGCTGCCAAACAAGCAACACTTTTTCTTTTGGATTTGTACTCACCGAGTAACTCTCTGACTAGTTTTTAATTTTAATTTTTTTTTACCAATTACATGATATACAAATTTCCACACAAGTTTTCCCAAGTTATATGATCAAACTTATCTCTCTCCTTTCCTTCCCTTCCCTCTCCAGTGCTGGCAAGTGATTCCATCTGGTTTATACATATATTATCATGCAAAACATATTTCCATGTTGTTAACTTTTGCAAGTGAGCAATCTTATAAAACCCAAACTCCCAAATACAAACCCAAATAAACAATTGAAAAATTGCATGCTTTCATCTACATTCTGACTCCAACAGTTCTTTCTCTAGAGGTGATAGCATTCTTTGTCATAAGGCCCTATATCATTTTATTGCCAATAATAGCAAAGACTATCACAGTTGATCATTTCACAATATTACTGTTTCTGTGTACAATGTTTTCTTGGTACTGCTTATTTCACTCTGCATCAGTTTATGTAAGTCTTTCCAGCTCTTTCTGAAATCATCTTGTTCATCATTTCTTATATAGCACAATACTATTCCATCACCATCATATGCTACAATTTGTTCCACTACTTCCCAATTGATGGATATCCCTTCAATTTCTAATTCTTTGCCACTACAAAAAGCAGCTATAAATAGTTCTGTAGGTTCCTTTCCAATTTTTTTTCTCTCTTTGGGATATAGACCTAGTGGTGGTATTACTGGATCAAAGGGTATCGTTTTATATCCCTTTGGACATAATTCCAAATTGCCCTCCAGAAAGATTGGATTAGTTCACAACTCCACCAGCAATGCATTAGTGGTCCAATTTTGCCACATACCCTCCAACATTTATCATTTTCCTTTACTGACATATTGGCCAATCTGATAGGTGACAGGTGGTACCTCAGTGTTGTTTTGATTTGCATTTCTCTAATCTGGAAGGATTTAGAACACTTTTTTCATATGATTATTGATAGTTTTGATTTATTCACCTGAAAGCTGACTATTCATATCCCTTAACCATTTGGGGAACTGACTTTGCTTTCTAAGTAAGATACTATTTAATAAATAAATATATACATATTTATTTATTAAATAGTATCTTACATACACATATACATATATATGAGAAAGAAGACATTATATGTAATGTCTTCTTTCTCCAAGGAATCTGCTGCATTTCTTTTTTCTCTCGCTAGTGGGCCTAGATCTTAAACCCCCAAACTCAGGAATGATCACACCTGGGATACCCACAAAGCAGTTCTCAAAGCTGGGACTTAAAATCTCCCAGACAGTGAATTAATGTGTGCTTCTGCAGAAAATTTCCATATGCCTCTGTTGCTCGTATCTGGTAAGCTAGAAAAGCCCACTCAAGGTTTTTCTTCTCCTACCTTGTTTGAGAATAGGTATCCCACTGTCATGTGCCTTATATCACTATTAGCTTCTGGGGGAAAGGGATATCTCAGATTTTTTGATGGAAAAGGAAGTGGACTCACAGAATGGTGCTGATATCCCTTTCTCAGACATACAACCACTTGCTGCCTTCCTAAACAAAGCTTAAGGGGAAAAGACAAAGAGGAAATCCTGATGAGAGATACACAGAGAGCAACCAGCTTGTTTTGATAGACAACAAGGAAGAATGGCTGATTTTCAGTGGGCTGTTCAGTAAGAGGAAGCTCTAATCTCAAAAAATCCAATTACAGCAATTGTAGCTAGGTTTACTGTTTATGATCCAGTTAGTTCAAGAGAATGGCCTGTACTTTATGATCTCATTAGGTTAATTAGGGTACTTCTCATATTAATTAGTGAGTCTCCTGATTAATCTTATGCATGAAAGAATTTTTATATCTATCTATCTATCTATATCTATATCTATATCTATATCTATATCTATATCTATATCTATATATATATATAT